>NW_021131106.1:0-404886 GCF_004193835.3 Ostrinia furnacalis
GAGGTTTTGGAGTTGGATGGGCGCTGGGCGGAGCGTAGACTTCATCAGTCGACATCTCTCTTACTCTATACTAAAATAATATTCTGAAATTATTATCCTACGCTGAGTAAGTAGATAAGCTGGCTTATGCTCTCTGCTATAGCTCGTATATAAAAATATCAAGGTTGCTGCTTCTTTCTAGATTATGACCGAAATATATTGCTAATGGTGAAACCAATATTTAGAAACGAAACACCAAACCACTCGGAAACAATAATTTGCTTGAATAACTTGATTAATAATATAATTAGTTAATATTCGCTCGAGAGGTTACGTTTATACAATAACTAGCTGTGCCCGCGACTTCGTACGCGTGAAAACCCGTTTTCGCAACATTTATCATTATTGCTCTGCTCCTATTGATCGTAGCGTGATGTTGTATAGCCTATAGCCTTCCTCGATAAATAGGCTATCTAACACTGAAAGAATTTTTTAAATCGGACCAGTAGTTCCGGAGATTAGCGCGTTCAAGTAAACAAACAAACTCTTCAGCTTTCAGTATAGATATTCAGGTATTATTTTACTCGTATATCCATTTAAATTAAGCTTTTATATTTAGGTATTAGTAAACTGTGCGGAAAATGAAAGATAGTTTTCGAAAACCAGTAGGTACCACGTTGTTGTTATTAGAAATAAAATTTAATACCGTACTTACTTTATATCTTCGCATATTTTTATAGGGTTCTAGTCCCAGCAGAAGCTTATTGATATACCTAGATAACGCAAAAAAGTCGAAAAGTTTCTACTTTTTGCGAAAATTTAGAACGATATATCAAGAATAAGGGCTTCACTACATTTAAATACATTTAAAACATCCTATTCTGTTGGTCTCAGTAGAGTGAGTCAACTTAACTTTTACAATACGCATTTTAAACGAAGGTAAAGTCTAAAGGACAAAGCTTTTCAGTTAATTGGGATTCTAATACGATGGCATTAATTAGTTCGCCAAGGGAATGCAATGACATTCGTTGGACCGATCAAATTCTTCGGAAAATAAGTAAAAGCTAGTTGTGACTCATAAAAATTTGACTCACTAAAATGAAGTCATGTATTTATTATTTCTCACAATAAAATAATATCAAATTATGTTAGGTATGTTACAGAGAAACAGTTGCTTAGAAAATGCGACTTATAAAATGTTTCAAGCTCTGTGCACGAGTCGACAATGTAAAAAATACTATTTATTCATATTTTGGCACAAAAACCTTTTTATTTTATTTTCTAAACAACACCGATGAATTCAAACAGACTCTTTTGGGCTACAGCACCCCGTTCATTTGTTTATCAGTGAAATTACCTCGTTAAGACAACTCTGACAAATGAGCGCCGCTGGCGCCCATTACGTTTAGGATTCCGTGTGTTATTGTCTCGCATCTAACATTGACGGTGTACAGGTTAATCAGTCTTGTTATCCTCTGTGAACAGGTAATTATTTACGCGCGATATAACAATGGCTACAGTGTTGTGCCGGAACTGGGAACAGAATTACTTGTCGAAGACAGAGTAACTTTACTTTTCAATGTATTATATCTCGATTTTATTGTCCGGAAAACGCAGCGTGGGACGCCCACCCGCAAGGTGGACCGACGACATCGTAAAGCAGGAAGGCACTGGACGCCGGCCACTACCAACCGGGCAACATGGAAAGCATTGGCGGCATTAGCAGTGGACGTCCTGTGGCTGGGATGATGATGATGATTATATCCACCACTAAGTATAACCTATGTAGAAGGTATTATAAATAAAAAATAAAATAAAATAAAATTCATTTATTTCAGGCCAGGGCCCATAAAATTTCAATAATAATTGCATTAAATAATTAAAATCAAATTAAATCAATAAAACTAATAATAATGGAGACAAATAAATTAAATTAAAAATTAAATTATGAATGCGAAAGTATTTCTATTAGCCAGTTGGTATTGTTGATTTTTGTTAGTGACAGACTTGATAGTCACCCTTTTTTCATGTTTTAGGAACAAAGTGGTTTCACTTAAATATGTCAAGCGCACGCTATGACGACAGCGAAGATGTGTAATGGACAAACACCCGTGAACCCCAGACCTTCGTTATATTTGAAAGTTTGTCAGCACGTGCTTCCAACATACTCGTAGGTAAGAACATCGGACTATCATAGAGTTTGGATTATCGTGACTTTGGCAGCTACTCTAAAAATATGCTTCTCTGGCAAGGGGATGGAATGGTCAAAACTACATAATTGGCTGCTGAGGAAAACATCTAATTAAAATTATTGCCCAAAATATTATATATAAAAAACAGCTTTTATAGTAGAATTACAATTGAACGACCATACCGCTAAAAGCTAACCAAAAGCTAAGCTTACATTATACTGTAAAAGCTAATTTCAGATAAAAGCAGATGTTTATATTTTAAATTTCGTTCTGAATTAATGTGTGATTAATAATAAATATTTTTGGATAGCTAAATTACACTTACGTTATTATTCCTCGGGGATAATCTCTGAAATTATAATATGCGTGTTGGTTTTAGTTACCTACTTTTGCGTATCATGGAATAATTTAAAAAGTTTCCCTAGCCCTTTGTGGGGTTTCTGTTCTGTTTACTTTACTACCCGAAAGGTACGTTTTGTTAATTACATAAAGAGTGGTAGGTAATATACTTAATTTAAAGTTAATATATACGTAATTTAACATTGTGTATCTTGTTATATTATTGTACCTACAGCTTTTTAACTTTATTACTGTCTTACTACCTTGAATTTTTTTTATGATGCACTTAATTTTTTGAAGAGAATTCTCATCTAGGGGAGACCGAGGAGAGTTGATTAGATTATTAGGACATTGTCGCTTTTTGGAACTTATTTGAGCTCATATTAACAGTGCGCGTTTTTTAGTTCAAGTCCAAGTCTTGAGTTAACAAATACGCGCTATTGCGAGCTCGCTGAAAGTTAATAGGTTTAAAAAAATCGACAATGTCACAACTCAACGCTCCTCTGTTACAACTCTTCCGAGCTCCCCTACTATACTCAATTATATGTGGGTCCTTTAACTTGCTCAGTCATACAGTGGCTTTCACTTAGGCTTAATTGGCATTCAAGCTGTAGATCTTGACTACATAGAAGTTCCAGCAGTGGGAAGGAGAGGTGGGAATACTTCAAAACCTACCCTTATTTTCGGACTTGAGGAAACCATAAAGGTTTTCATAATTATTATAATTTGACTCCTGATCCCTAAAAAATTTATAAATTGTTATCATTTGTATTCAAATTCATACTCGTAATTATGATTCATCTTTCTACAAAATATTAATGTTTATTATAGAGATATCATTATCCTAACTAATTGGAGGTCCATTTGTCCATGAAATTGAAAATGTTTTAATTACTAGATTGAATGATTCATTGCGATATTAATAATAGCGTAATAATTCATAATCCTACGTCAAGAGTGAGATTGTAGTAAGTACCTAGTAAAAAGAACATAAAAATGTTCTACCAAATAAAATGGAGTGCCGACGTGAGGGGAAAGTAAATATTACATACTTACCTATGCCATTTTAACGTTTGGACGTCCAAATGTAAAGATAAATGTGAATGAATGGATGCCAGAAACTGTGCTTGTCCATTTAATCTAGAGTTGGAAATTATATTATTTTCACGGTCCTATTCTATGAAAGTCAGTATTCTTCAAAGTCTATCTAGAAGTTACTGAAATAAACGCTTGTGACAGTAATCAGTAGGTACAGTCAGCGTCAAATATTTCGGTTCGCAACACGTCTTTGTTTCGATTGGAATAAGGTTGTAATGTCAACTTTTTGGCCACTTTCAGTGTCACGAACTATTTGACACCGACTATTTGCTTAAGCCTAGGTACAGACCACCGATTTTTCCTTTTAGTTGGCCGATAACTATCGGATTAATGTGGAGATGTTTGAAAGTGCGCACATTATACTGATTTTGTATCGGTCGATTCTTCAATTATCGGCCAACTAAAAATTGGTGGTCTGCGCCTAAGCTGAAACTAACCAAACAGCAACAGAAGTATCACTATGCCACAACAAATGGTTTCTAGTATTCTGTGGTACTTACTAGTTACAACTAATCGCCACCACAAAAACCGCAAACCACGACGTATCGTGCATTGTCCCGCTCTCTCATACGTCACGCAACGCAATAAAACTGTGTGTAAAATCGACAACACACATTTTTGATGCAAAATAGCACTTAATACATAACATACTAGAGTTAGGTTGATGTGCTGCCGTCTGTACATATACCGACAAAAACGCGCGCAAGAGCTGTCGTCTCGAGCGATTTATCGTAGGTAATGTACCACTGAAAAAATAAAATTTCCTTATTTCCTACATAAATTAAGAGCGAACAATTTAAACTTAAATTCCGTGTTAATTTTGCAACAGCTGAGTTATATTTATTGCCAAAAGAAAGCACGAATCGCGTTTAAACTTTAGTTTTATGGGATGGGAGCTAAAATTCACTAATATTAGATATTTTTTGTACTCATAAACATGTGCTTATTTTACATAAAAATTTTAACTAGTATGAAAACGAGACAAGACTAACAAGAATAAAATGTTATAAACGTGTTCAGGTTCTATATTGGCTCACATAAAATTCTAAATCCTATTCTTTGTCTTACTACCGATTTGTGTTCATAATAATCTCTCTTCATAATTTTATTTTTCATACTTTTTTTATTCATACATTTTTATTACTACCATCGGAGGTCATAACAGTGAGTAATCATAATTTTTTTATCAATACTGTTACTACCAAGAACCATTTAAAATACATAATTTTTATTTTCAGATCTTTTTTCTTCATAACATTCATTGATCATATTGTTTTAATTAATAATGTTGTTACTAAGAACATACTTCAACTCATAATGTTGTTGTTCAGAATAATTTACTTTATAACAGACATACTCGTATCTTTAAAAAAATCATATATAATTTAATAGAGTAGATAAGCATGCAGAGCATGCAGCATGCATTGGTATCTCCTCGTCTCCGGCGCTGCGGGATGTGCAGCCCTTCCGCCCTTGCGTAACGAGGCTCAGGCACCCACGCTTGCTTCCGCAGCTTCGGCTTTTTGGATCGCCATCGGCGCCTTCGGCGCCTCGGCGACCAGCCTCAGCCGCTCCAGCTCACCCGGGCGCCTGAGCCTCGTTACAGCGGGCGAGGGCTGCCCTCCCTCCGCGCCTCCGGCTTTTAAATTACACTCTAGGGGTAGGGCAGACAATACTACGTGGAGTCGGTTTTGCAGCGATTCGTTTCTGTCACATTAGTTTTGTGGCACAAAATATTGCCTGTTTTGGACCATTTCAAATTAATTTAATGTTAAAATACGATTTAATACGAATATAGACATCATGATTTTCAATAATATGGATAAATACACTTATGACTAATAAATTTATGAAAACAAATATTAGGATACATCACATTTATGAATATTATAGTTATTTACTCGAATGATTATGAGTTTCGATCATTAGTATAGAAAAATATATGAAAACAAATATTAGTAAAAACTAAGTGTATGATTAGTGATATTATGAATATCAATGATTATGTTTTTAAATATGTAGGTTTTAAATTTTTTATGAAGAATGATCATTATGGTTTCAAATTGTATGAGAAATATTTTCGGAACTCCAATGATAGGAATTGAAAAGTTATGTAAGAAAATGCGCTACCACGTGTTCATTACGAACAATGGATTTAATGGTCTGAAATGCACATCCTTTAGTACACAGTGTATAAGATAAGTAAGATATACCTGCCTGTCTTCTATGTATGTAATGTAGGTTTGCATGAGCTTTAAGCACGTGAATACGTTAGTGTCAGAATAAAATATAAGAACGTTCTTCTTCACTTGGATATGAATCTCAGAAGTGTTGTAAATGACTCTAGTAAAGTATGAAGTGTTGAGTTTCTGCAAGACTTATGAATCATTTACAAAACTAAAGTCTACAAAGTTTAAGAAGTTAAACTTTTTGTTTTGAAGCAGCTGTTGCTTTAACAGTTTCATATTTTAAATTCAAATTCCGTTAGGTATTTATTTATTTTAAACTAATTTACACATTGAGCAGGGTTTATTTCTGTTGATCTTTGGGCCAGCAGCAATTATAGTACGAGAGCCCACGACCAAAACCATGTCTCATAGCAATACGGCAAAAACCCTATAAAATCGTTAGATTGTATGATTCTGAACCCGACTTGATGTGTAGTAACGGTCGAAAGTGTAGCAACTGCGTGGGAGGCCATTTCTGCTGTGTCAAAAAAAAAAGACAGTCGGTATTATAGCAATACGTCTGATAGTGAAAATGTACATAGATTTTATAATTGTATTACGAAAAAGTTTGTTTTCAGACATTTTGCGCGTAGCATATAGCCTGTGCGCATTTTTGAAAATGTCAACAAATTTAGCCGACCTGTATCATAGCAATACGGATAATTATTTTTTTCAACTTTTCGTATTGCTGCCATGATTACCAAAAACCTGTTTTCAGACACTTTAAGTGTATCAAAAAGTTGTATGATAGAGAAGGTGCTACACTTAATTTGTCTGATATAAATTTTTTGCACATGTGGACAACTTATTTTATCATGTCCAACAATTTTCAGACATATTGCTATGATACCGATCGGTAAAATTTGTTAACATTTTCAAAACGGTCTCAAAATTTAATGCGTTCACATTTCCGTCTGAAAATTGTTTTGTTCGCATCAAATAACCAAAATTTACTAATAAAAAAGATTTTCAGACGTATTGCTATGAGACATTTTTTTTGTCTCATTTTTATTTTTTTTAAGTGATTTTACGGGTTTGCGCTACACCACTAACGTCTGAAAATAATGTTTCCAGTGTCTGAGAACTATCATTCAACTACAGTATGCAAATCAGACATATTGCTATGATGCAGTTCGGTAAAATTCTTTGACAATTTTGAAAATTCGGTCAGATCAAACGCTACGCGGAAAATGTCTGATATTGGTATTTTCGAGTTCAGGATAATCGTATCTATCGATTTGATGCGGTTTTGGCCGTATTGCTATGAGACAAAAATTTTAGTCGTGGGCTCTCGTACTATAGAGCATGCTGTGCTCAATGGTCTATACTTATCTATGTTGAAGAGACTTACCATGTTAGTATTTACCTTGTTACAAGCGTTAGCTAAGTGCAGAAGCCGCTTAAAATGTTTATTGTCTGTACTACTTTTTTGAAATAAAGCTATTAATATTATTGTAATATTAAATTAAAACCAATTAGGATTTGAATAAGCACAGCTAAGCAGGGTTAAAAGGTTACCCCACTTCATATTAACAACGCACACTGTAACCGAATTACCCGGCCTTGTAAATAGTGAACACAGTCAAGTCATATCGCCCTGCAAACAAGTGAAGGGAACTGAAGGGCCACTCAAGCCGTAGTGATGTGAATGCAATTATATCGAGGACTCGAGTCGACTTCTCACCCTCATCCCGGCACCCTTGTCACGGTGTCACACTTGAGATTCGATTCTTATTTCCCAACGGGTGTTCTGATAATCTTTTTGTGGTGTCGTTGAAATGAGATCAGTCATGACACTATTTTGACGCTTGGCATGAATTTTAGTGAGTTCCTTAGATAGTGACCATTTAAATGAGTAATGTGTACAAGTAGGGGAGACCGGGGTAAAGCCGTGTAGCTAAGAATAAATACCCATAGAATAGAAACAAAGAAAACTACGTATTTGTAATTTACGGCTTTATTAAAGGTTCTCATTAGCTAGAAAAATCAACAATGTAATAACACTTAAATTTAACAGAAATATTATTTTTTGAACAAAAACAAAACCTCTAGTATTTCCGGTTTTGACCCGGGGACTGGACAAAACCGTATACATATAATACGACATCCTCAGATGATGAAAATACGGGTTTGAAACGCCCTAATCCTTTAGGGTGTAGAAAGATTTATGTCACCTGATGACCTGAACTTATTTACGCGGTCCTGCATTTAAAAATATCCCATTCCTCCTTTGATAACAGTCTTACAGCTTTTTTCATTGTTTCGGCATCCCAGCTTTGCCTATTAGTTGTTCTTTTATAATTCCGCGGCAAATTTGTAAATTCTGTAAACAAAGAATACATATTTATTTATTAAACTGATTTTGGATCCAAACCGTATATTGGCCGATTTTACCCCGTACGCTTTTACCCCTATGCACACAGTAAAGACATTTATCAAATACTGCACACACACACACGATACTTGCCGGTAAAAACATTGCAACAAATTCGTAAATACACACAATTCAATATAAAATAAAGCACACTTACTTGTTCGTTATATTCATTTTACTATTTAGACTCCTATTTTCCAAAAAATTAGATCAAACAACCTAAAAACAAATAAATGTTGATAATGCGTTAACGTTCGTGCCTGCACCAACAAGTGTCTGTTGACAGATTGATCCTATTGCTTGCTAGCTGTGAGTAGTAAATGCGTGGCATATTTTGAAATAATAACGGTGAAATCTATACTTTACGGTTTTACCCCGGTATACGGTTTTGTACAGGTCTCCCCTACATCATAATTATAATACTCGTATGTTGCGTTTGGGTTCGATTTCTCTGTTTGAAATTTGAAACCAGTTCGAATGAAATTATATGCTCGTATCAATCACAACATCTAATACCTACTGAAATTCTGTCTTTACTTACAATAATACCTAGCATATTAATTATCTACAATAATATATTATTATTTGGGTTTCGCCTACAATCTAGGGGAAGCTCCAATAAAATATTTAACAAATTAACGTGTCTTAAAAATTATAGAATAGGTAGGTCTCGTACCTTACAAAAAAGATATTATGTCGCTGCTATAATGGCTGTTACGACTCTGGTTATCTTTTATCTGCTATCGAAAAGAATCCCAACGACATTTAGCAAATTGCGGCCATACAAGACAATTATAGAAATTGGCAATATCAGCCAATAACCAGTAACAGATCGCCGCCCGTAATATTGTTCAAGTGCATGCCAAAGCGCATCGCGATCGTTCCGCCGATACCTAATATGGTCACATTTCACATTGCCGATGTCACTTTGTGCGCGGTTCGCGATTTCAAAAGTGGACTGGCCCTCGATCAAAACGTTTGTAAATTATCACTGCTAAAGAATTTTGCAACAAAACACTTTTATATGTTTGTTTACTTACCTTTATAAAAGTGTTTTGTTGCAAAATCCCTTAGCAGTGATAATTTATAGTGAAAATGCAACATAATAATTTAAAACAAAACGCTTGTTTGTATATTATTATTATAATAGGTATTTGTGAACAAAAATATTGAAAAGACACAGGTCCCACGGGATTTTAATATTTTATAGATTCGAAAAATTAATCTAGACTACAGTCTTCGCGTATGCATCATTTCTGTAATATACTGACTGGCTTTCCTAGGCTTTTCGTTCCTTTCCTAAAAGATTGCTCCTTCGTTTCGTTACCTTCATTTCAGCCTATATCAGTCCATGTCTGGACTAGCTTTCCCCTAAAAACGCTCTAAGCACAATCTTACGCATTTTTCTTCCAACAATTGCTAGCTATTTCTTCTTGAAGTACCTAGTCTCCATCAAGCAGTTTTATGTTACGTTGATCCATCGTAGCCACATCTAATTAATTAATGACACCCTGTAATCATAATAAAGCCATTCAACCACCTGAACTTGAAGAAAGAAAATAAAAATGTCCCCAATTTAAAGTCTTCAACGTTCCTGTTAAAAATAGCGTAACGAAGCAGACAGTGGAAACTTGTCTTCATTCAGTCTGTAATCAAGTCACGGTCGGCCAGAATTGGGTCAAGAGACCCCGTTTGTTATATGTGGACGGGTCTAATAGGGACAAATGTCTCTTTTGACTTGTTTGGACGTAGACTCGTGAATTTTGAATTGTAGAGGACAATAAAGAGACAGATCTGTGTTACACATTGAATCTTTGATGCTGTGTTAAAGTGAAAATAAAGTTAACAAGTAATTTAACTGTTCAACATGAACTACCTACCTTTTAAATTAAGAACTACCACTATATTTGAACTAAGTTAACCTTAAGTTGAATAAGTTAACCCCATCAAAAACATTTTCATGTAAAGTTTTGCCAAGCCATATTATGGCTCGCCATGTGAAAATGTTAGCAGATCTGCTAAGCTTTTAGATTATTACGCTCTAACTCTACATTTTAGTCAAAAAATCTTCACCTGTCTCGTCTTGGCGGGGCCACTTCCGTGTCCCTAGATGAAGTTCATAACTACCTACCTATTTACTTCATTACGACTATTATCGCGTCGCTTTTCCGAAACTCCAACCAACCTTAATTACAACGATAAATGTAGGTATTGACAACATACCACAATAATAATCAACATAATAGTTAAGCGTATCGTAATAACGGAAATTATCATCTGTATTTAGCTAACCAAAACAGTTATCTTGCCAACGTGAAATATCTCTGATTACTCAAACCGCCTGATGTTTGTGCACGATACACGATACGGAGTCTGATTAGGGTGCTTACACACACTAATCGAAAGCTTAGGCATCGATTGGTTTAATTGGGATCGCAATTTAATCGCAGTAAAATGATTAAAGCCGTGGTAGGTATAGTAGTATCCTCTAGACCCTAGGGATGCTTATAAGCCTTAACCCTCCGTGTACGAGGTGACTAAAAGTTACGTCCCGTACCAGGTGGGGTATGACATACCCCAATATACAAAGTGATAAAATTTTCATTGAACATTTTTTTAGGTGGAATTTAATATTTAATATTGATTATTTACGTACGCTAATTAGGTGTAAGAAAAGCTCTGAGCTGAAAATGTGTATTATAACATTTTTATCATAAAATAACAAAAAGACACAATTTCCGTTGTTCTTGTAATTGAGGAATCAGTTTCTTATGTATAATTTTTAATTAGTGCCTTTAATTATGACAACCGTTTTATTTAACCAAGTACAAGATATTTACTTATAATTTAAAAGTAAATTAAAAACTGGAAGGGTATAAATTTATTTTGATTATCGGTTTTCAATTTATTACAATTCTGATGAAAGAAAATGAGTATGCTCAATGCATAAAATGGGAGCGTAACAATTTTATTTATTTATAAAATATGCTGTTCCATTTCTGTAGCCCATAAATTGTATCACCAAGTATAAATTGTTGCCCATAAGTGTATGTTCACATACATCTTCGGATCTCAGTACTAAACTTCCAGGTTCGCACTAAAAGTCATCTCATTTGACTAAAAGTGCTTGAAAATTTCAGATTCCGTGAAAATTACGAAAAATATTATTTGTATTGAATTTTATTCAATTAACAAAGCTAAAAATATATAAATTATACCAAAACTGTTAAATTATTTTTTAACTTTTTTATCAACGTCCCGTACCCACACGCACTTTAAAGGCATGTAACTCAGTTGGTAGTCACCGCTGGACTGATTTTGCAGCGCTGATCGAAGCAGCAGCGCCATAATTCCAGCTACTGAGAATTTCAAATTCAGCACTAGCAAATTTTTAAAATTATGGCGATTTTTAAAGGCCTGGGGTGTGTCACACCCCACCTCGTACAGCGAGGGTTAAGTTATGTAAGAGCATGCTTACTACAAAACGATCTTAGGTACTCGTACCTAGTTGTCTTGTTAAAGTATTTTAATTTTTTTTTTTCTCCAAACATACTCGTGCCTATTTTATTGACAGTATGCTACCAAGGCACTACATTAAGTACCTATGCCTAATTAACTGCCAATTACTAACATAATATTATTACATTGATTTTTCACAATAATGGTCGATTTGCTGATTCACACGCACGATACTTAACCGCATAGTCCGAACATACTTATTTATTAAAGAATATTAGAAATTTGTAAATACACACAAATTTGAAAGCTAAAAGCTTGTGTTACGAGTGTGTTCACCACAATAGTTTAGCACAATATTGAATGTTTAAATCGTTATTCTATGAATAAACTCACCCCAGTTGTACTTTGTATTGCAGTAAGTACTCGTAGTTTGACATCAAAGGTCTGGAAAAATAATTGATGTTCCAACTAGTGTGCAGGATCTCTTATCTATTGAATAGACAAGCTAATCTCAATGCAAACTTGTTAATATTAGTTAATTAATTAGATTGCCTCGGCGGATACGAAGTTAGACAATAAACATGGAATTGTGCGGTTCTCCATTGTGGGCTCCAGCTTTGATTAACGTTCAGAAAACTACCTAATTACATTAGCCTTGTAAAGTTTGCGTTTTCTAACTAACGACGTAAGGTGAAACGGACCAACTATACTAGCGGACAAATTCTATTAAAAATGTAGATTTAACTCTCAGTTATTAATAAAAAGTAGTCTATAAAAATAGATCGTAAGTGATTGTTTGAATGACAAAAGTGCATGAACTTTACAAATTATTTACTTTATAAATTAGGTATTTGCACTACATTAGTTTCTTGTAAATGCTATTTTCAGTATTAAATGAGAGGCTGAAAAAGATGACTGAACTGATTTTTCCACCATTACTTCTCAGCATCAACCGATATGTTGTCCCGAAGTGTTAGTGGCACGGCAAGCTATTTGTGGGGTACATTACTAAAAATAATTGGAATTTAAATAATGGTCAGTGGTAATTTTATGTTTCTAAAATTGGCTGTTTTAATTACCCGACTGCGCCAGAAGTTTAACTTATGTTGGTGAACTCTGACTGGGTCTACTCAGTAATGCCTTAGTGTAGCAGACTCAAATTGCTTGATTAAAGCTTTAGTGGCCAATCAAGCACCTGCCATTAACATAAAAGCCTTATTCAGTATTAAGGCCCTTTAGGCTTGTTAGCCGTTTCAAAACCACTGATTGTTATTTATTTATCGAAAATGTCTATTCCAATTTTTCAAATTCCAATTCGTTTATTTTTCAAGTTGGTACCTTGGCTTATAAAAAGCTCTTTTACATTATAAAAATTACTTTGTAAAAAATTTATCAGGCTGGTTTAGCCTAAGAAAATTACTTTACTTTTTCAGAGATATAAAAAGGTATTATAAAGGTATTGTTTAGCACTTTCTGATAATTAGTGTATTCAAAACGTTGGTTTTAAAGATTAATCGGTAGCCACATAACCCCGGCTGGCCATTTATACCCTTCGTGTCCTATAACAGCCACTCCACGAATTCCAAATGCATTCATACATGAATACGCTCATCAATATTCCAGAACTAAATTCACAATTACTCCATTGTTAGTCAAGAGTCTGGGTAAGTTGCGCTGCGGAGTGCATTCAATGGGTTTGCAAATTTGCGCGCACTGTCTGGCCGGGGCGGGGCAAAACGCATACAGTGCTAGAATAATGGTCTGCCAGACTAGATAAATTATACTTATATTTAATTGCATAATATGATCTAGTCAGATCACCAGTCTGATGTCCAGAGGCGCTGGAATAGTTTTTAACCGACTTAAAAATAAGGAGGTGGTTAAGCAGTTTACACACAAAATCCGCATTAACACCATGCAGTTTAATGAGTTGACGACTTTTGACATGTTTTCAAAAGTCATAAAAAGTCGTCGACATGATTTTTTGAAGTAAAGCTGCTGCGACACCAAGCCGCCGGCTGTCAATGGGTTTGGTGTGTAGAGTCATTTATAGGTGGCCAAAAGGTAATTATGATTCCTGTCAGCATTATTTCGATTACCCTTTTGGGGAGGCCTTTGTCCAGCAGTGGACGTCATTTGGCTGAAACGAACGAACGAACCCTTTTGGTATTGCTGATGTCATTTCGTTAAAATTCCCTTACTTAATATTACTTTATTCATCAAAGTTGTTTTCAAAGTAAAAGGAGCAGTACATAAATCTTTTGTAATTTCATTTACAGAAATAGAAAACTAATTAGTAATTGAAACCACGTTGAAACACACCTAATGTTCTACATGCTAAAGTTAATTA
Organism: Ostrinia furnacalis; assembly: GCF_004193835.3. NCBI lineage: Eukaryota > Metazoa > Arthropoda > Insecta > Lepidoptera > Crambidae > Ostrinia > Ostrinia furnacalis. The sequence goes on from NW_021131106.1 coordinate 14,020, forward strand.
TAGAACAAAGACGTACAATTAAACCTCTTGAAAGCTTTCGGCTATTATGACAGATCCAGAGTTAGAATCTCAGAAATGTTTAATTAAAAGATCTGCAGTTGATACCAACCTAGAGAATACGATATGGAGGCAATATTATATTCGCGAAGTTCGCAGCGAGCGGTGTCAAACACACGTCTCATACTTTATTCCCCTATGAGTTGGTTTATATTTAGTTACAGCATAATATTAAGCCACTATCACACTTAGCGGATCGCAGTTCGAGAGAAGGTAAGTACTTGAAAAAAAAATGTGTCGGATGGAAACGCTGCGCCGCCTTGTTAAATGCTTCCTTTTGACCTGCTGGGTGGTTTAATTAAGAAACAAATAGTAGATTATATTTATTACTCAGCATTATATTTATTGCATTGTATTTTTAGCATTGTGTTTTCTTAAAAACCTTTTACACAGTAAAGTATTTCACTAGATGCCGTAACGTTAGGTTGAACACGACTACTATTTTTTTTTGTTTCATAATCACACCTGTTATTGCATTTAAGGTGACATAGTGTTTACTTTTATGTCTTTAATTACACTTGTACCTAGTACGTAGGTAACGAAATAGAAGCTCGGTAAATGAATGTGTGATTCGGGCCTTACTCGTACTTTGGCTTATAGGTCAGAACTTGAGAAGCTCCTGAACTAGCGTGGATTTTATACGTGAATATTACAGAGACATTAGTGTTACGCAGACTTAATAAAAAATCAATTGGGTTTAATTTTCAGTTTTCAGTAGCTCAACTTATTTTCAAGGCATGACTATAAAATTCATTCGTACTCATATATTGACTTTGGAAAGGTACTTACAATGGACGCTTAGGTAAGTGAGTGATTCTTCATGAAGAACATTCGGCTATTTTTGATAAAATAAGAATTTCATGCAAATCTTAGAGCAGTAAACACTTTGACAATATCACAGCTAAGTGTCTCTATCTAAAGCCATTTCCTCAATATGTAACAATGTTTTCGGGAACAATATTGTTTTAGCGATATTGTGATATCTCAAACACTTCAGGCAGAATGTGAGGTTGTATTCTCCCGATACCATACGCCTAGAATAGCAAACATTCCCGGAAAAACTGCGACACGTCTCATATCCAACAGGAACTCTTATTTTAAGTGCTTCTCAATTTATTTTTTCAAAGAAGCGAAAGAAAGAATGTTTGTGAGTATTGGTTTGACAAAAAGAATAGCTAAAAGCGTGTTTTTAAACAATATTTAACATACAAATATGTTTCAAAATTGTAAAAGGTTTTTAAAACCTACTTTGTGTCTGTTTATTGTCCACAAAACACATATTTTATGTATTTCTTACATTGTCAGATATCTTTTACAATGTAACGAAACCTTACACCAAATTGAAACCAAACAAAATATTGTTTGGTCCATAAAAGTAGGAACCGAATAGAAATTCCATATAAATGGAGATGAAAGCGATAAAGACATTCGCCCGCATACACAGAACAATGTATTTGCGTAAAAACAAAAAGATATAGGATCGTGTAATGTCACGGAATTGGATCCCCAAAGAAAATCACATTTGGGCCGTTTTATTTCAGTTGTAACTGTAGGCTTAAGCGGAACGATAAAAAATATGCGCATTTAAAAACGTTACGATAAAGTTTTTTGGGCCTTAATTAAATTGGAGGGATTCGGGATTTTTTCGAGGCCCTTTTGGTTTAAGGACAAATGAGAATTTCGCTATTCCACTTTATTAAGAAACGGCTCGACACGGATGGTATGTTTTTTATTAATTGTTCATTTAGATTGTTTTAAAGAATTTGAATTGAAATTAAATTTCTGAGAAAAATGCCAGGTTACTAAATCTGATATCTACTTTAATTATTGAAACAATAAACCAAGCTACATCAGGGAATTTGCTTTGTGAGTACGTTACTAGGTACCTAGCTACTTAACGGATAAAATAGACGCTTATGAATAGTAGCTAATGTCATTTTAAGCAAAAATAAACTTGTGATAGAGGACTTAATGAAAACTGGATTGATTTACCATCATCGTCATCATTTATATCATCATCTTTGTTCATTAATTTATATTCGAAACTAGAAAACATTACTCGACGCGTCATTTTAAGTTGAGTTCGCCTTTTTTCTCCACTTTGTAAACAGATTAAGTTTACGGCTGCCCTGACGAACGAACTATCTCTTCATCTTCAATTTTACTCACAATTTTTCCATCTGGTAAGTGCTATGCAAATACGCGGAATAAACCTCGGTTCTGCACATCCGATGGTCCTCGTATTAAAACAACTTTCCCTGATATTTGAATAGTTCTGCAAATATTTGTGGTGGAAAGAGATTTCGGTCCAAGCAAGTTTTCGTGTGCGAAGAGCAGTAACCAGTTAATATACTTACTTACATGTTTTGGATCTCCTGAAGTTATGTAAAGTGCTATAGTTTTTAATTAACAAAGAGAATCATAAGCCGTGCGTATTTAATTTAATAATTTAAGCATTTTAACCTTTTTGATCTCAAACTTGGTAAGAAAAAAGTTATGTTTTGATAAATGTAGGTACTTATAACAACACATATTTCAGGTAGGTAACTAAAGGCTGGCGCACGTCAAAATAAAAAAAATGCGATATTTTATGTATCTAGTTGTAATGTAATTTTGTAACAACAACGTATTTTGCAACAAGAGGAAATCTAGTGTACAGACTATACATTTCAGTGAAGCCAGCTTTAGTAAGTAGCTACTTATCTGAAAATGAATAACCATAAGTGCATGATAGTTCCCTCCTTCCCTGCACCGGCAGTGCCAAGTGTTGTTTATTCAAAACAGCACGAATAGGTTCGCTGCATGCGAAACACCACTAAATGTCATTATACTTCCAAATGATTCATGAACTGACGCCGGTGCGAATGTTTCACGGACTAGAAATCCGCTTTAGTCTTGTAAACGTATTATGTTAATCACATAATCCCATGTAAATAAAGTTGATTCAGCGAAATTATGTTTTATTAAACGAGGCGGGAAGCCAACTCCTGTAGAACGCGACTCTATTTGGCAGAATTCCATTTGAAATCTTGTTTGTAATACATCCAATTTATCTTTCCGAGTCTTTATGAAGAGGCCCAATACCTATTCATAATTGCTAAGTATTTGAACAAGCCGTCTGCCGCGTTTCACGGTATTAAGAGATTATACAGAGAGAGAAGCGTCGGTGCGAAATATGTTTGTAATAGCATAATGTTGTATTGTTTGTCATTTTATTCATTTTGTAAATAGATGAGACAGCTATAATACCTATGTTAACACTGGAAAGAGACATGTTTTTTTATGAGAAACAGAGTGTTTTTATTAACGTTATTTTCATATTAAACCTAATAGAGGAGAAATTGAAAATTAGATTCCTTCTGAAACATTAATTATCATCATTACTTACTGAAAATATAAAAAAAAACTGAAACTAATATTATGATTGATCTTGAAACTGTGGAGTATCTGTTCAATCAAAACAATAATTTCGTAATAACTTTGTTTAGCTAAAAGTTAGTAGACTAGATATTAACTCAATAATAATTATTTTAGAAGAAATGTTATTTGATAGCAATCCATTAACGTAAGTAGGTATGTACGTAAACTTTCTAGGGCATGTCAAAGTTAGAGAAAGTATACCTATTTTAACTAAGAAATCTGGAATCTAGAGTAATTTCAATCATCCTGACATTTAGTCGATTACCAAGATTAATCCATGTTCTAAATTTAGTTTTTAAGCCTGGTGTTCAAGTTTCACCTACGTGATGAATTTTATAACAATGACAAAGTTCGTTAAGGCTTTGAAGAGGCAAGTTTTAATGAAGAACCGCACTTTCAAACTGTATTAAAAAACAACTCATCTAGAGTCCTACACAAGGAGCCTCTATTTAATCTTAACGTTAAAATTATCTGTCTACGTATGTCTTTAAAGACCGCTGTACTAATTAAATTTAATATGAGAAATCTATATCTTTAAAAGCGAAAGGTCACTCATTGACTGACTCACTCATCACGAAATCTCAGAAACTATAAGTGCTCGTACTATAAGCTCAAGACGGGATTTTGTAAAATTCTACCCGCCCCGGGGGTAAAAAGGGGTCCACGCGTACGAAGTCGCGGGCGGCCGCTAATAAGTAAATAAAAGCGGGTTACATTTTGATTCAAAAATAGAAACCTTAGAAAGAGGGTGACATAGTTAGTACCTAAGTGTCAACCTGTGTGACACACTGTATGGTGGTTTGTGCTAGTATTGTACCGACATGGTAGGTTCACACAAACTTAATTCATCATATCCAACTGGCCGAGTTTGACACAGTTCCAGCCTAACTTTACGGTTTTGAAGAGATATGAATGGACTTTGATGTTGTATGTGAAGCTTCTTTACAGTGGTGTATTTTTTTAAATGTAACATTCTGCAGACAGATTTTATAAATATCTAAATATATAAAAGGAGAAACTGACTGACTGACTGACAGATCAACGCACAGCCTAAACGGCTAAACGTAGGCACTTGAAATTTGGAAGGGACATAGCTTAGGTACCGTAGAGGTGCACTAAGAAAGGAATTTCCGGAATTCCCACGGGAACGGGAATTAGCGGGAAAAACGGGATTCACGCGTACGAAGTCGCGGGCGGCCGCTAGTTATATTATAAACAAAAAGTAATTGATTGAGACTAGCCGTGAGCCCATGTCAGAAGCCTATGGTGGTGATGATACATTCATCTCATAAATCAAATAAAACAGAAATACTTACAATATTTCCTGTAGTTAGGTGCGCGTGATATGTGAGATCACCAGATGCTGACCTTTTTAACCAACTTCAAAAAAGGAGGAATTGTTCGACTGTTTGTCAATAAGCTATAACAAAATACCCTTGTTAAAAGTTGCAGTGCAACTTTGTCCATACAGCTGATAAAAGATGAGCCCAGCTTTCTGCTCTATAACAATGGATCACACTTTACGAGACACCCTGTTATAGCTTGGTAAAACGCAGAAAAAGAGAAATGCTTTTGCAATAGAGCCGTACATATTGTGAAAACAAACATGGCTTCCATAGGTGAAGTCGTCCTCTATATTGACATTTAGGTACCTACCTACATGGTGTTTTGGAATGGAACAGAATGTGAGTTTCCATTTAACATTGATACCTATTGCTTTTTCTGTCATTTTTGGTTATTTTGTTTTTTAAATTACTACGGTTTAAATATTTGTGCATCAAGATATACGAGTAAGTATAATTAATGATTATTATGTTGATTTAATTTACAAGTGCAATATTTACCTTTCTCAGTTAGACACCAAGAAGATTACCTTCCATCTTTAGTTTTTGTATAAAATTTTTAAACTTCTAGAAACTTCTTGAAATACGAGAAAAACCTAAATAAGGAAAATACACGTTGTTTTTACAATACAGTCTTCATCTATAAGGTCGGCGGGATATTGGACTTTGGCTAGACGCCCTGTATAATGCGAACGGCTTCTTCGCCAGATGGGATATAGCACTCGCCCCGATACCTATCTCCAGAGAATGCAGCTGAATAGGACATACATATAAATTTATATTGGAATGTCCATTGTCCATTGTAGTGTTATGAAGGAAGAAGATTTGTGCGCACCTCGATAGGTCGGGGGTTTGAAATTTCTTTTGTAATATTGTCCCCGAAAAGATTCCTCGGCGTTCCGGATAATATTCCGTAGCTCAGCATACATTTCTCTGTGAATGATTCGAGGAAATATTGGTGTTAGTTCACTTTGATGTTTGGTTTATTCACAAACCGTGTTTTGTTTTCTCAGAACGTGTTTTGTTCTTAAACTTGTGTTATTTTGGTAAACTATACTCCATCACTGGCGCAATTGACCAAACTTCCTTGGATTCAATATTTTGTACATTAGGTAGAGTCAGCAGATTGTTAGTTACCTTCATCCTACTCCAAGTGGTTATTTGTATTGAAACGCATGTAAAATCATTACAATTATATTAATCGTAAGTTTATAATCATTATACATATTTGCTAGACGAAAGAATATCAAAACCTGAAGGCGTGCTCTACCTAAGTCAACTTTAGGTGGTGGGAGCTAGAGATAAAAATACAGACCTGTCACGTATTTCGTGACAAAACTTAGCTTAAAAGTAAGCACTGTTCATGTTTTTCTAAGTTACATCGGGATGAAATCTTCTTCTTCTTTTATTATGTACGAACAAGTCTTAAACATCCAGATCCTTAAAAACAGGACATTGGGGAAAATCACAACAGCTACAAACACGACAAACATAAAGCTTATTCGTGTTGGCAACCGCTATAAAACGTTAGCGCCTCTAACTCACAAGAACGTTGGAACATCTAAATTTCCTCATTCGTGTTGTTGTACTCGTAAATGCAAGTCGTTATATTATGAAAGTTCCGCTGCGCCTACCACAATGTTTAACGCTGCTGCTATAACTTCGAAGGGTAAGCTGGGGCAAATTGGACATAACGTCATAATTAATGCAAATGTGCGCATATTGGTGTATACGAGAGCTGAATTATAAAATCACTTAATTACTCGGTAAATAACAACGGTTTTACCAACCATCCAATTATAAATGACATGAGATTAAAATAACGCATTGAGTGGTTCTTTATGTTTTCTTGTCTCCAACTATAAAACTTTTATTTAACTTTCGATCACACGCCGCGGCGTTTGTTTTTCTTTTTTTTACTAGCACCAAAATTTTAAAGTATTTTTGAAGGAAAGTGTACTCACCGAATTAAAGTATATCAATCAGATGCATCATTATCAACAAGTTGTAGTTCACTACTGGATGTTAGGGTTCATAAGCTGCATCTAAGAGCATCCTTCTCCATGTCAAGGATCGCACCATCTTCCCATACATAATTTTTCTTTCTTCATCCAGCCACTTTTAGATAATGACATGATCAAGAAGATGGCATTGAAGAATTTGAATTTGAATTCGAATTGAGGTCGTCTGTCAATCTAGTTGACCTTCTAACCACCCACATGTATAAAATCAAACACTTGAAGTCGACTTCAGGTTTCATTTTGAAACAAAAGTTCACAAGAGAATACAGAAATAATAAACCTAGGCTCCTTATATCCCCAGCTCACTCTTATTCAACAACACTTGCCAGTGCAAGTGGTATGTATTACATTTCGGGGACGCAGGTCTGCGGTGGCAAGTTTCCTCGGAGCTGCACGACAGGAAATTAAAGTTCGCGGAATTCAACTGCCTGAGTTTCAACTTCACTTTCAGATATTTAAAAAGTTTCACTAATATTGTACAAATCCTTTCCCAGACTGGAAACTCATCCAAAGTCGTTGGTGAAACGTTTTAACCACTCGTCTTACAACTTGACAAGTGACGGGAGTAACTTTTGCCCGAGTTCTGATTAGATTTGTACTTTGAAGTGTTCTAGAGTGTAAGTACTTAAAGGTTATTATTGTAAGCTTTTTATGATGGTTAAGTATCTTCTGAATTCGTGAGGAAATTCATCGTATTATACAATAGAATATTACGTCTGTTTTGTGTAGAATTTCCATCAACAATAACAACTCTGTCATATTGTAATTCGCTATCATTTATTTCGCGGTTACTTATTCTCACGGATCCAATTTCAATTACCAGGGAATTATTTATCATTCCATGCAGATCAAAACGTGCCACAGTGTGACAACAATAACGAAAATTTCAATTTGCCCATTTATCAAGCGGGTAGATGATACAAATTTGTCAGCGACCGGATGCCCCGTGGTGTCGGGGCGTCACACAATATTAATGAACATACCTAAACAAAGCATGACGTATTATTACGAACTAAGAATAATCTCAATAGGCTGGCATAGTTTGGGCACTTGGGCGTTTTTTGCGTAATATAATTAAGAAAAAAAGCCGGCCAGCCTACCCAAGAACGATGTTTTCAAATATGCTGGGAGCAAGGCTGATTGGAAATAATTGGTTCTTGAGTAGTGTGCTAACTTTTCAAAGGCAGGAACGTATTATTTAAGTGTTAGAATTTCATTTCGCATAGGTACAGGTTCACCTTAATTTTGTAGGACTCTTCACGATTTGTGTAATTTTGTATACGAATTACATAATGGTCAAATCAAAAACGCCTACTGACCTGACATTCAAAGGAGCTAAGTATTGGATGTGAACAGCCATGGACCGTCCTCACTAAAGATTTATGAAGGGCCTTCTGAAGTAGTACAGGACCAAGCTCGAGAGGAAATTATTTCAATTTCAAAACGAAATTATCTGGGTATTTGAAAACAACAATGCATTTTGGAAAGTTGTTGAGGCCATAACTATCGCTGGCTTTATTGTTTTAATACGCATAATACTCGTGACGATATGATTTTTGGTTAAAATACTATGTACCTACTACAAAAATATTTGCAACCATATAAATATCATAAAATAAATCACGATACTTTTCACTATAATTACACGATAAATATACTTATCGCAATGTTATCAGTTGTCTCATTTATTGATCATACCTAATTAATGGAAACCCCCAGACCAATAAATCGAGGCAAATGGTGAAATATTATATGAGATAAGATAATAAATAGTTCGGGGACAAACAGTATCGAAAGCTTCAAAGCTTTCGAGTTACATAATAACTTTGTAATACCGACTGTACATAAGACTACTGTGTTGTACATAGAGTCTAAATGGCAATACTTTATGCCAAAATATGCGTCGATCTTGCTTTCTACAATCGTTCATTTACATAAGCAAGCAATCAGAATAACAAAGGATGCTGTGATGAAGCTCATTGTCATAATTTTTCGCTGTCGTTTGCCAAGAAAAATATATTCTCTTTAGTATATTAAACGTATGAGGGCTTTGTGCTGGTCGTTTGAAATGTTTTGCTCGTATTGTGAGGTGTGACTCAGTGTTAGTATATTTATATGCAGGATGAAGACAAAATTACTACTAAAAACTAAACTAAGCTGTAATAATGTCACTTCAGACTCCTAAATATACATAATTATAATCATTATTTAAATCCAAAAGTTTCGACGAAATTATTCATTTTCATACTTTCACTATAATATTATCTTTCATATTGTCGTAAACTTGTCCACACCCCGTATTTCACATAACAGATTCCTTATCACCTTGAAGATCGAATAGCTGTGTACAAAAAATTGTTTTCTATTGTGTTTATCGTTTGGAGTAGGTAACTGAAATTCTTTATGATAGCAATTTTTGAATAATTGTAAATTGTGCTTTGGTAATGGAAATAAATTAGTAAACAGGCATGGAAATTACGAGTCAATTAAGAATTTGAAACAGAGGTAAGTTGAAACCTCACCAATTTATCAGAACATTTATTTATAGGTGCCTTGAATCGTAAACTAGAACAGCCCCTCTGTTGGGGCAGCGGGTTGCAAGAAATAAGCGAATTATGACGTTGTCAGCTTGGTAATGGTTTTAAGTTCTGAGAATTCGGTGGTGTTTCAACTCAAATTATGTTTCAAAATACCTTACTGCCACATTTGCCCTTCGAGGGTTCCCAACTTACGACAAATTAATAATAGCAGCAGATCAGTCTAGAGTTTACACTTAGGCTGGGTTGCACCATCCTACTTTAGCTTTGACAAACGTCAAAAATCTGTCAAACTCCATACAAAAACCACCGGTTATCCATAAAGTTACGATCAAAGTTAGGTGGTGAAACTCAGCCCTAGTTTTCGAATCGATCGTTTCATACATAGGTACTAATATTATATCAGGGCTTCAAAACCGCACAATATAGACCCTTCATTATAAGTACCTAAGTACTAAATTAGTTTCTGTTCAATTAATTCATTAGTATTACAATTTGTAACACCTAGGTTGCAAATAATTAACACATTTAACTAATTACTTGTCATAACTTAGGTGTGCATGCATATTCTATTGCTGCATATTCTAATTTAGGTGTTATGCTACTTCCATTATTCGATTAAAACCAACCTATGCTGTTAGTTTTGCATTTTCCATTTAATTATAACATTGAGATACAAAGGATATGGTCCAAGTTTAAACTAAATGAGACATAGCTTTGGTAAGGGTTTAAGTGGACAGAAAATAATTTGTTTTCATTAAATTATTTACGTAGGCTACTTAAACACTCAATAATCATTAATCCTCTTATAATAAAAAGTTACACCCGGGATGAACACTGGATTAAAATGACATTTCCATACCTACTAAAATAAAAAATAAAAAAATGTATTTATTGCCTTCGAACCATTAGACATAGGTAGGTACAGGTAGTTAGACTTATAACTAATAAGTACACCGAAGGCAATTGGACCTGGCTCAGTATACGTTGTAAGGACATATCCTTGCAACACTGGTTTTCAGCCATGCCCAATTCTCTAGGATGTTGAGCGAGAATAAAGTTATGAGGGCTAAACCAAAGTTTAACTAGGGTGTAACTTTTATTAATGGAGGTAAAACTATTGAGTTATAAAATAATTAAATAAATATCTTTGGACTTACGTTATGCTTTCATTTCCCTCGCTACCTATCAGGGTAAAATTCAAAATTAACCGATAATATTCATGTTACCTTGTAAAATTTTAATATCATCAAGCCCAACGTGGCAATGACGTTATGAAAATTGCATCGGCTTCATTAAGAGAGTATGTAATGGAATTTGCTCGTTTTCCGCTCGATTTCTCTCGCAAATAAATTAATGATGTATTGTAAATCAGGTGCCTCTCGTGTCACGGGAGGACCAATTACTAGAGTGCTTGCCCAGCGATTTTTCTTAATTGCCTTTTTACGGTCTAGTGCTTGTGCGATACGCAGTGTTTTAGTTAGTTTTTGCTTGTTTTTGTTTATATTATTATGAAAATGTAAGTTTATTTAAGCCCTAATTTTTGTGACAGTTAAAGTTCATAAAAATTGCAAAATTAAAGACACTTTAATTGCAAGAATTAATACACATTAAACGTATCCACAAGAAACAACAGTACTAAGTACCAATCGTGTGCGCTGTAATGGCGCTGGAGTTAGATTTTACGAGCTAGTAATCCTCTATAGGCGCCTGTAATGGCCCATGTACACTGTTGTACAACACTAAAGCAGTAACAAAGTAAGAAATATTGCTTCACCTTATTGTTCGACTCCAATCATCTTGAGTAATGAGTTAGCTTTAACTATCGTGTGAGTCTATAAGGCACAGACAAATTCTCGCACGGCGAGGCGAGCTAAATCCATGTTAGCTGTTGTGTGAGGAGGCTTGCATGTGATGCCACTCCGGCTTTGATTCATTTAGCTATCACAAATTGTGAAAGATGGCTCTTTTACCAGCTTTTGCGGGTTTATTCCCTTAAAACCTGGCGGATTTTTAGTGAGCGATAACTTTTGACATTTTCGTGGAAAAAAAGACAATTATTGTGAAGGAAAATGTAACGATTTCCCGTGATGTTTCCATCTTATGAGTAACAATGTGTAATTTTTATATTCAATTAATTAAACAGGTAAATAAAAAATCTAAGCGAAAAAGTACTAAATGCCATGCCAAGTTACCCAGATTGACTATAGTCATAATAATGATTGTATAACAGGTTATTTTAGACATCCATTATTATACCATGCTCATGCACTTTGAGCTAAGTCCATGGTAGACTTATTGCATGAGTTAGTATTAAAGACAGTTTCATACTGTAATGAAGCTCACTAAAGCTTATTATTATGTTCTCTCCACTACCGTTTTAGAGAGCATAACAAGCTTTATAAAACGAGTTCTCATTCAAGCACTAATCGGCACTGTGCAGTACTGTACGAAACACGTAAAGCGTCTAATCATGACACGATCTAACGTAACTTTCTAGAGCAAGATACTTCAGTGATATAAGCGTACAGTTAACTAGAATACCTACGAGTACTTTGCAAACTCATTTGAATAGAAATAGTTCTAGAGGCAAGCATCGCCGACAGATAACGCGAGCGTGCGTACTAATTGGAGCCACACGGACCGCGGACCGCATATAGCATTTCACATAGTACAGTCAGCTTGGTAAAAACATCCTCAATTTTATTATCTGATGTGCCGAATTTTTAAAATAGTTTCCACCATCATGAGCTGAACATGAGCAGTTTCTGATTCACCGCAATCTTCTTTATTTTCAGTAATATTAACACTCACGGAGTTGCCATGGAATATTTTTTAAATACATAACTGTCAGAGTGGTTTACCTTGCCACCGAAAACACGGTATAATCTCTAGGAACGATGGAATATTTCTTAGATCGGTATACGCCCACAAAAATGTAAGAAGTGCCACGTTCAATATACTCGTAAATAAGAAGTCTGGAGTTGACGGTGTGAGCAGAAAAATGACGACGCCTAAAAAGTACACCGGTCTTTCAGTAAAACTGAATTTATAACATGGCAAATTTATCTCTACATCATCATCAAGTCATTAATTTAGTATCCACTGCAGGCGTAATTATGACCTATATAATCCCTGAAATTATTTTGAACAAAACATTGTTATCCCTGACTGTACGTCCATATGTCGGGCGCGACATTATTGTGACTGTAGCAGGAAGTTAATTGCATGTTCCTTGTCAGGCCGGGGCTGCGGATGATTTAGGGTATTTTAGGCTTTCACATACGCAACTGAAATGGACACAGAAAACTCATTTTTGCACGAGAAAATTTGCATTTTTTACGAGAAAATTTGCATTTTTACACCAATTTGAATATTTAGGTAGTTTTATTATGGTAAGTTATATCAACATTCCACGACATTATTTTCAATTTTGAATCTTATGGTCAAGATAGACTGGTGAAATTCATCAGTTTGAAGTAATTAATCTGCTGGTAACTGTAGATACTATTTTCTAGTTTGTTGTGTAATCTGTAAGTAAATAGATCTAAGAAAGGTTGGACTGCTATGAGTTAAAATGTATTGTCAAAATGAACCACAATGAGATATGGTAGTAGAACAATATGGTATGTGGTTTTTCTGTGTCATTGTATATTATTTCGGTCGGCTCCGTTTCACTTAGTATTAAACTTTCCTTTTCCCGCTTAATTGACTTTTGTTACATTAACCCTTCCGAATGGGATGTGACCTTAACCCGTAACCGTTAACCGTTTTTTTGTATTAAGACCTAATCAGTTGTGTACTTTCGGTATGGTAGATTGGTTTTATTGACCTATCTACAGAGTGTAACAAGTGAAACAAAAGTTAGTATTATTATTTACACGGCTTAGATTTAAAATATCAAAAGTGCTACAAGTTAAAATCCAAATCCAAACAAATTAAAAATGAAGACATACATTTTAATTTCAAAATCGTTATTATCCAGATGATATTTTTATTTGTGCATACTGTTAACGCTCGGTATCATTGGCATCACCTAAAAGATCTAAATCATTGGTAAACTTTTCTCGAAACACATTAAGAAAAAAAACTTGTAACTAAAAAAAAGGTTATTAATTTTGTTGGCTGTAGGTATATGCCTTTGCCTTTTTCCAAGTCTAAATGAAACAAAAACACAAAAAAAACTAATTTCAAAATTTTAAATATCGAACTCCTGGTAAGTCTCCCAGTGGGTGCAGCTGCCTCTGCATGCTCCTAGCCGTGACGTGGATGGGGCTTTCCAAAGCATGATGTTACATTTAGAAATTGAAGAATAGGTGTGCCCTTGCCTGTGCTAAGTGGAAAAAAAAAAGAAAAGAAAGACAAACATTTCAAACTTTAAATTCAAATATCGAACTCCTGGAATCCCAGTGGGTGAAGCTGCCTCTGCACGCCCCTAGCCGTGGCCGGCTGCTGCGTGCGCGGTATGATGGACATTCGGCGGTTCGTGGGCGCCTCCTCCACGCGCGTGCCCGGCATTATTGAGAAGCGCCTGCAAAACGTTTCGCTCGTTAAAACTGTTGCTGGCCAGTATTTGGTGGTCTGGAAAATTGGTTTGCTTCTTTTTTTAAAAAAGAAATTAACTGCTTTTGTATTTTAGGTGGCTTGGCACGGTTTGTAGCAATTTAGTTGAAGATTAGCTACCTACATGGAGTATTAGACAAAGTTGAAATCTATTGTATTTGTGTTCTAAGAATATAAATAGATTTTCCCCCTGCGAACTAACTGTAAAGTAGGTTAACTACTAACAACTGAACAGAAAGAGTGATTTCAAAAATGAAATGATGCTCTATTAACACGTAAAAAACATTTATTTTTATTCTGAACAACCTTTTTCTGTCTTAAATTTTTCCAGAGCCTCTAAAATTTCACCCACATTATGTGGATCATTGTAAATGAACCTAACACCGTCTGTGATAATTTGTAACCGTGCCAAAATACATTGGCCTGCTCGTATGTCTAGACTAGACGTTTAGTTGGCAAATTACTTAGATATTATGTAAAAGTGCCTTCTATACACTCGTTTAATGTATGCTTTCGTAATGATTTTTTGCGAGATGTTGAAAATAAAGTAATAAATAAAATTGGCAAACATGATTTTAACTTGAATGCTGAAAAATGCCTTCAGCTAAAAAAGTTAATACACACGATCAGCAATAAAAGTTGTACTTTACAAGGCAGCTAATAGGTACTGTCTGAAATAAAAAAGTGTCTTCATTTCTGATAAGTAAAATTAAAATCTGATGATATTTTTATCAGAGAGAATAAAAGACTATCAACAATTTTCAAAGACCTTTAGGTCATTGTTCCTCTTCCATCTAATCACTCAAAATAACATGAAGCCCCCCTTACTGATTAAAGAAGAGAGATGAATAACGCCTTTTAAATTCGACTGGCAATGCGACTCATGGCATTAAGCCCACCCTCAGCACCCTTTTTATTCGTAAAGTGTAAATAAATAAATAAAAGGCTTAATATTTTTTTAAGTTGAAAAGAGCTCAATAGAAAATAGAAGTACCTACTTTTCTTTTTATTTTCATTGTAAAATATTTAATACCTTTCAATATAACATCAAAAAGCCTGCTAAGTTCTAGATGAACATGAAATACGATGGTTCCGTATTCACATTTATTTCTCTACATCTCTTAAGGTTCGGTTCGGCTACTAAACCGACGCGTCCTGCCTGCGCCGGTGTGCCGGCGTTTACCCGTGGTCCCCCCAACATGTCCCCCTGGTGGGTCCACGGGTAATTTTTTTTACCCGTTGTCCCACCGTTCTGAACAGTGTTTGCCAGTGGGTCTACGGGTAATTTATTTTAACCATGGTCCCACCGCACTAAGTGGCAAACATTGCTTGTCACCTAGCCTAGGTATCTATAATATTATAAAAAAATCTATAATTAATATAGAAAATAATTATAGGTAGGTACGGCACTATAATATCTTTAAAATATCTTCACATCACACATGTGGGTTAAAGTCACTCATATCCTTCTCGGCGTTTGATATTTCATCCCAGACATAGGTGACAAGATACCTAGGCTAGGTGACATGCAATGTTTGCCACTTAGTGCGGTGGGACCATGGTTAAAATAAATTACCCGTAGACCCACTGGCAAACACTGTTCAGAACGGTGGGACAACGGGTAAAAAAAATTACCCGTGGACCCACCAGGGGGACATGTTGGGGGGACCACGGGTAAACGCCGGCGGCGTGTGCGATGGCAATGGCGATCAGTAGAAATCAGTAGGATCGCCATCGCCATCGCCATTTGCGTGCGATGGTATTTTTTCTGTATCAAAATAATTATAACAGCTAGAGACTGGAATTCGTTGCATGCTGCTGTCTTTCCCGAAAACTATAATCCGGGCCTTTTCAAGGCGAGAGTGAATAGACACTTACAGGGCAGATATGTACCATACTGCATCCCACTTAACATTAGGTGCGATTGTGGTCAAATATCTGCCTGTTCTGCATAAAAAAAATGTAGGTCAACTTGAAATAAAAGTTTTCCCACAAAATCTAACTGCAAATGATCAATTTTCCATTATTATTTGTATTTATTAATTTGTGATTCTAGAATCCTAGAAAGACCTAGGTCTTATGACCAAAGCTTTTGATTATATGTATTATCGGGGTGATCCTAATTTTGTATTTTCTCTACCTCTGGTTGTACCACGGAACCCTAAAAAAACAATAAGCCCCCTAGCTGAAGATGGAAGATGAATATTATGAGAAATCGCATTATAAGGGTATCTTCTTATAAGGGTTTTGTTTCATTGGAAGGATTTTTCTTGTCCCTTTTCAGAGTATCTTTTGTATGATGTTTTATTTTAGAATGATACCACAAAGCGATGAGCAAACTGACCATTTTTGCCATTGTTTTTACTAATATTATAGTAAGCAACAAAGACATAATCTATACTTATAATAAATCTGTAGAGAGGTCAATTCTGTACATTAAATATATTTTCAAAATAACTATCAGGGGGTGATTAGTGATCGATACTGATGCCAAAAATGCAATCAGTAAAATTTTTGTCTGTCTGTCTGTCAGTCTGTCTGTCTGTCCGTCTGTATGTTCCTTATAGAAACAAAAACTACTGGACGGATTTTAACGAAACTTGGTACAATTATTCTTCATACTCCTGGGCAGGTTATAGTATACTTAAGAATTCCCACGGGAACAGGAATAAGCGGGAAAATCCTTTTGTAGGAAAAGTCTAAACCGCTTAAGTTAGACGCTTGAAATTTGGCATGTAGGTACCTTAGGAAACTTAAAGCTTAGTTACAACAAGGAATTCCCTAAATTCCCACGGGAACGGGAATTAGCGAGAAAATCCTTTTGTATGAAAAATCTAAACCGCTTAAGTTAGACGCTTGAAATTTGGTGTGTAGGTACCTTAGTAAACTTAAAGCTTAGTTACAACAAGGAATTTCCGAAATTCCCACGGGAACGGAAATTCGTGAGAAAATCCTTTTGTATGAAAAATCTAAACCGCTTAAGTTAGACGCTTCAAATTTGACATGTAGGTACCTTAATAAACTTAAAGATTAGTTACAACAGGATATTGCAAAATTGTAATGGGAACGGGAGTTAGCGGGAAAAGAAATTTGTATGAAAAAATCTAAACCGCGTAAGATAGATGAAGGAAGTAAAACGGGATCCACGCGTACGAAGTCGCGGGCGGCCGCTAGTATTTAAATAGTTTCTGAAATTCTTACTATAAGTCTAGGGGTTAACTCAGTCAGTGCCTGCAGTACGGGAGCGGCACGGTAGAGTTTTTTTGTTACGTCAGAAGTCAGCGAGACTTCAGGTTTGTATGATCTGTGGGTCTAGACAAAGTGAAAATTATAATCGCAAACCAGTCGAAAAGTGGTCGAAAAGACCCTTTTTTGTATAGAGTTTTGACGGATTCGATTTTCGATTCGATCAAAAAGTGCGTTTTGTCTAGGGGGGCTGTTACTTCATGTCAAAATCACCCCTGCCGTGCCGCTCCCATACCTCAGTCATTGACTGAGTCACGGTAATACTATCTATACAGTATTCCAACTCGGCCATATTTTTGAAATAAATGTCAACAGTCGCGCGGTACGTCACAGTATGACAACATGCGATAGGGCTGCCCACCTACAGTAACCAGTTTAATTACATCTGCCTACTTAGAATTTCTATCTAGTTTTTTTATTGTATTTTTTATTTAGTTAGACAAACAAAATACTTTGTGAATGGAATAGGTTAAAAATGTGTATTGTTTTGTGATTAGTAGATTGAATTTAGTAAAAACTACTTAAATAATTTCGAAACTTTAATAATCATAATGATCTGTTACTTTAATTTCGGGCGGGCGAAGTCGTGGGCAAAAGCTGGTTTAATACAATATAATTTTTATTTCAAATCAAACTGACTGAAAATGTCAATTTGACTAGTTTTTGACCAATTTGACCGTAAATGACGGTCAGTCAAATTCAATCAGTTTTGTCAATTTTTACACTTGGCCACCGACGTCCTTTCGGCACATTCGCGACAGACTTTTGCATACCGGAGATTTGAATTTCGAAAGAAAAATCTCGTTTTGTCTGTTTATATGAAGTTACAATACTGTATGATATTATTACCGTGACTGAGTTAAGAGCTAGATCCAAAGACAATTGAAAAAAAAAAACTAAACTATTACCATTAGGTCAACATCGATTAGATAAGCCTACACCGATTTGCTATCGGCCGATTCTTCATACAAATTAAAATCGGGACCAACTATCGGCCAACTTAAAATCAGTGGCCTGCGCCTAGGCTTAAAACACGAGTACTTAAGCTGAATTGCACCACCTAACTTTAACGGTTACTATAACGACAACCGGTGCTTTTTGAATAGAGTTTGACAGATTTTTGACGTGTGTCAAAGTTAAAATAAGATGGTGCAACCTAGCCTTAGTTTCCACTCATGCATTTCAATCCTAATCATAACCGGGCTTCAAATTCACATACTCTAATCATAACTCAGCTTAAACTGGTCCGCAGTGAACTTTGCCCAAAGTTTAAATTGTTTTGCCGGTGGAAATCGAACAAGTTGTGACGTGCCGACCACCAATCCTGAATTGTACGATAGCCTTTTGTTTACTTTCATAAGTATGACCAAGTCAGAAATCGGTTAATTGTTATCTGACAAAGGATTATACTTATTTCTCTTTGGTCTAAAAACACAAATTGTTATCAAGAATCCATTTTAGTTTAGATTTTTCAATTAATTAACTATTTTCCTAGCTCTGGCGATGATGAAGCTACACAAAAGTATGTACCTAACTGCAACTTAGTACTCGAACAAGATTAAGTCTTATGGAAATTTCATAATGAACACTTATCCGACGTGAAAAAATCTGCGCGGCGAAGACTAAAAAATGCGAGAGAAACTTCAAGCTGTTTTTTGCTGCATAAGTAATAGGTAGCATTCTTGGCAAGAACACTAAAGCGCTAAAGCGGTTCTGTAATCGAATTATTCAGCGCTTTATTTATTAAAAGCGCCAAAGTTAGCTTCAATTTGTGGCTTTGCTCACTCGAAATAGGGTCAGTCTGTCACAGAAGCGTTTTATTTGTCTCATGGGCACAGTTAACCAATCTGCGGGCAGTGGGTCAATTTTGTTACGATCACAAACGAGTAAATCGACACAGAAATAATTGAAGTTACTAGAATACTTCGATCCTTCGTGGTAGAGAATTAAAATGAAAAATCTCGTACTTAGTTGCTGTAAAAAGAAGTACCTATGTAGGTTACTCTTGAATGTGAACTCTATAGTCTACTATTCTTATTATTTTGCTTTTATACTTTTTAAATTCATTGGGTACCTAGCCTATCACCGACTGTGGGGTTACTCGTACTTCGAACTCCGGAGTGACTTAGATAAGAACTTCCTTGGTATGGTAGATAATAACGCAAATACATATCCGAAAGCACCTTGCATTTTTTTTTTAAATGGCGTGTTACGTTTTAATCTCACAAAGAAGTTCTTATCTAAGGCACCCCAAGTTTCAAAGTAACCCCAGTCCACAAGCCCTTTACTATTCAGGTACAATAAAAACAAATTATATTACCTGGCAGCCGGGATGACAGACATACGTCTGAACAGGTGTTCTGCTGCACTTCGAAGGTCGTCATCTTGCATCAGACTGACCATCGCCTTTTCACGTTTCTCCAGTATCGCTTCCGTGGTTCCAACCTCGCCTTCCAGTGAAATATTTACGCACTATAATTAAAACATTTATTTATACTAACTGTAACCAATACCTTTTGAACCGAGAATGATGAATTTTAATGGAGGCCCACAAATACTAAACAAATATAACTTGAGTGCTGTTTGCGTATCTTCATAATCTTTCCTGGAAAACTACCTAAATAAAATACAGGTCCGATCCAAAAACTTAATCCGCTTATTTCCCGGCACCTAGAGTTCCATTAAAAATATATCTGCGCATACAAAATGTAGGGTTAATAAAGAATAATAATTTTGCCGTTCCCGAAATTCTGACGCAAGGCTAAGAACTCACGGCGCGATTTTCACCCGCGCCCGCGGCGGTTGTGGAATTGTGATTTTATTTCAAAACTCACGGGAGCGGTTATTTGCGCGGTTATTGTAAGAACTCACGGCGCGATTTATTAAATCCCGCCGCGTTCTAAGCCACTGGTACAAAATGGGCGAAAACCGCCGAGCGGGACCCGAATACAATCGCGCCCGCTGCGGGCGAAAACCGCGTCGTGAGTTGTGCATTAGTTTTTACATATCTGCATTCTACAGAAGCTGCGGGCCCGCAACCGCCGCGGGCGCGGGTGAAAAAATCGCGCCATGAGTTCTTAGCCTTATACCTCGAGTCCTGCAATATAGAACGGGGTCAGATAGGCGCAGAGGTCAGATTTATGAGAGCTCTCAAGTACGGCTCAAGCACGGCCGTGCGGGTAGCCTCGCTATTTATGACTCGGCGTTGTCTAATGTAATTCCCATAATCCCTATTAAGCCACGTTTTCACGGGCCCAAATTAGAAGGAAAATTGGAGTCACCCAATCTGGAGTGGTTAAGCCATTTCGGTATTATTTTTTGGCCGAAACGCTTACGGTAAACGTTATTCCGCATAACGTCGCTTTAAAAACCACTGAAAGTGTTATAGGACTGCTAGCACATTTTGCGAGCGCATAAATATTGTTAATCCGTTATTAACGTTTACTTTTTGCCCGTGGGTTAACAGTTTTGCTCGTTAGCATCGGGGTGGAGTTGGAAAGAGTATGTACCTACAGCAAAATGGGTCCCATTAATAAATTAGGCCACTGTACTATATTTACTGTATGACATTCTCTGCGAGCTGGTAGCTTTTATATGACATGGCCTAATTAGGTATTATAGAAATAACACAAGATACTCGCTAATTTTGTGCCTAATAAATGGAGGCAACGTTAATTTGATTAAATAATAATAATAATAATAAATAGTATTTATTTTCTCATCACAAACATTACAATGACACAAGTTTTTAAGCACATTAATTACAATTCAAAAACAAAGTTGTTTGTGTGAGACTGATGCCTGTGATAGGTATTTGCATACCTGTAGTACAGGTCATCAGGCTCCCACCACCCCAGATATTGGCACAATTTATAATTAATTAGAGAACCGATATTATATTATATTATTGATTAAAGCTTTATGAATATTAAAGATTTCACTAGATTTCCTAAATTAACGTTGAAAATTAAGTACCCAATATAATAATCAAACTCTTAAAATTCTCCTATTATAAGCTACAATAGGTAGGTATGGTATGTGTAGGTACAATCAGCGTCAAATATTTCGTGACACCCATTGACGCTGACTGTACCTACATTAAAAATAACTTTTAGTCAAGTATTTCTGCATCCGTATTTCTCTCAGAATTATTTGTGAACAACCCAAAAATTAAAAAATCATGTACGAACCGTGTCAAGAAACCCAGCAACATCTCCGAAGCCGTACGACCGTGAGAGCCCAGCTGCTTCTAGCAACGCTGCGCGTGCTTCGGGTCGGTTGTTCTGAAGCAAGTGACAGCGGGCCAGCAGAAACGTCGAGTTTAGCAGCCAAATGTGCTGACCAGCGGTGCGCGCTTCTGTATAATGTAAGTAGAGTTGTTAATTAAGATTTCATACTTTCGCCGTCGCGCATGAGCCTAAGGTGAAAACTGTATTGACTGTTCATTACTTTTTGATATGCAATAGTTCGTGTAGTAACGAAATGTCTAAGCTATATATTTTGACCAAGGTGTAGAGTTTGCGAAAGTAGGGTTAGTAGAGTTATAGTGCGTCTAGCTTAAAATCTGGCTTTACATGAGATCTCTTAACTTTTTGCCAGGACGACGAGCATACAAAATTTCGAATCGATTAGTTTTAATTTATAATTGCCACTACTTCTATCAGAATTATTCAAATTGCAGCCACCTAAGCCAAATCTAATAATTCAACACTGGCACATTAATAATCGAGTTTGAAACGTCTATCGTTGTTAATCACATACAATAGCTAGATCGATCACATCTAATTATGTCCCTATAGGGTATCCTTCCGTTTGGCCAAATTACTTTTCGCCAAATTTCACTTCGCAAACAACTTATCGCCAAAGTTTCGTTTCCCAAATGAACTTTTAGCAACTGTACTTTTCGCAACTAATTCATTTGGTCAAATTATCATTTGGCCAAATTTTACTTGGCAAATGTTTATATAGCAAATGTTTTATGTTGCCAAATATTATATCCCAAATAATTTGTTTGGTCAAATTGACACTTCACATACTTACCCACCGTTACCCACAAATCAAAGCATAAGGCACATGATCATGGTTTTCACAATAATTTTATGAAAAAAAAATTGCAGAAAATAGTATGGTTGCAAAAGTAGGTATTGCAGAAAATAGTAGGTTAGGTTAGGTTAGAACAGTGACCCTTAATGCGCGAAGGCGAGCGAAGCGTGCAGCGGCAGCGGCCGCCGAGCGCTAGAATCACCTCTATTGTTAATGAATCATTTGGAAATTTTGATACAAAGAATGAAATAAGGAAATTAATGTAGAACAAATTTTATGTTAACTCCCCACTAAACAAAATAATAACCACAAGCTAATTTGTATACCATTCTATGTACCAATCAAATTATTTTGTAAATAGTTAATCGTGAAATATTTTTGCCTAATGAAACATTTGGCAAACCATACTTTGCCAAACAATAATTTGCTAAACAATAATATGCCAAAAAAAACATTTGCGAATTAAAAGTTTGCAATAAGTTGCTTTGCCAAATGAGAATTTGCCAAATGAAAATTTGCGAAACGTTGTTTGCGATGTGATAATTTGGGAAACGTTTTTTGGCCAAACATTAGTAATCCGTCCCTATAGACTGAATAATCGATCAGGGAGCGACGGATCTACAAAGTTGCTGGTTGATACGTCTTAATGATCGCTATTGACATTCAGTGACACCTTGGGGAGGACGCTCTTGCTGACAGGACTAAACAAGGTGATTGATTTACTTAGGTGTCAACTCAAGTTTGAGTTGTGTAGATAGGAAATGACGGAAGCGTGACTAATGACACCTTCAATTTTATGGTCTAACTAGCTTTTGCCCGCGGCTTCACCCGCGTGAAATTTAGTGCCACAGATTCGCATAAATTATAACGTATATGTTAATCTGGGTTACAAATAATAATACTGTAATGTTTCAACTAAATCCGTTCAGTAGTTTTTGGGTGAAAGAGTAACAAACATCCACACAAACTTTCGCCTTTATAATATTAGTAGGATGTTGGTGGAATGTCAGATTCCTTAGAATTCAAGGCCCTAAGTTTAATTCCTAGATGATCGCATAGTAATGGCTAGAAGTTTAGGTCTAATTGATTAGTAGGGTTCATCTGATTGAACTAAAATCGTCAGCCAAAGATACTGAGGATAAAATTAATAAAATTGCTCGTCGTTTTACTTGTAATATTAATCCTGAACTCCTTTTAATACTTACTTTGTACTGGTATAAACAAGTAGGTAACAGGTAGGCTACAATTTTTTTTTTATTATTGGTTTGGCGACAGCTTAGATGATATTTTATGTAATAAATAGGTATGCAAATATACTCTATTTATTTCAGTATTCAACAGATGCTTTTTGAACTCTACTAAAAACTAAATATGTAGGTACCTGATTGACATTTCAAAGCGAAGAATCGTGCTCTATGCGCTTGCTTCGTTTCCATTAAGAGCCTTGCCAGTTCGTGGAGAATGTAGCAGCGTTCTGGCGCCCTAGTGCTCATTGCCAGGTTCCTTTCTAAGATGCGTAGGCGCGACCTAGACAGGTTAATATGTTTAATGAATATAGAAATAGATACTATAAAAATATTTTCGCTGAAAGAAACACCCCATAAAGCAGTGTCACTAAACTTCACAAAAAACAGGTTCAAATTCTTTAGTAGTATGTAGTAGAGATGAAACGGATATCCGGCAACTATCCGGTAGGCCGGATATCCGGCCTAAATTTGCTATCCGGCCGGATACCGGATAGTAGCTCACTATCCGGCCGGATACCGGATATTAAAAAACTACGAAAATTTCCTATAATAAAATGAAACACATTAATCTTTCAGTTAAATATCAATAAAATGGCTTATAATAATGACGGTTTTTATCTAAAGTCCAAAAAGTTACAAAAAAGCCATATTAAGGCCTTTCAAAAAACTAATTTCTTTTCTGGGCTATTCACTCTAATGACGAATACATAAATAGTGAATATATTTTAATGTCGAAATATTGCCAAATAAAATAGGCGATCTTTTTTTTCCCCGGATGGTATGATGACATACAGGGTGACTTTGAAATCGTTGGCATCCTTTTAATATAAGACTACTCATAATAACTACATAGTGCATTCCCCAAATATGAGACAAATCCAATGAGATTTTTTGTCATTATTTTAACTATGTATTTGTATTAGTGTGCTCTTAAAAATAATTTAAAACTATTGTACAGTCAACAACACATCATCCTATACATTTTGTTGCAAAATAACACTTAATACATTGAAATATGATGCCACAGTATGAAGATTGATGTGCTGTCGTCTGTACAAGATTTCAAATATTGAAATTTTAATTCATTTGATATGACTCATATTTGGGGAATCATGAGAAGTCTTATTTTAAAAAGAATGCCAACGATTTCAAAATCACCCTGTATAATGCAGTTCAGTCAGATTATGCAGCAAGTAAACTAATTGAATTTTCACGATGGCAACCGAAATCGCCCAAATGAGGGTTTTCGCGAATGAAAATTCCAATATGGCAATACGTAGACGCGATGCTGCATGATTGGCTATTTTTGACATGACATTGACAGATATGTCAAAATCCACCAATCACGCAGCAGTCAGACCCCACATCCACGTCCCGCCATCTAGCGGATCTTTCATTCGCGAAAACCCTCATTGATCTGCCCCTTAGACGAGTGGTAAAATCTGACATTCTATTCGAACGAATTCGATTTTCGAAAAGTGTGACTTGTCTAGTCTACTAGACCCACTGATCGCGTTCAAAGCACCTGTGCCGCGCTAAACTCGTTACGACATGCAACATGACAATGGGACAACTATCCGGCCGCCGGATATCCGGCTATCCGGCCTAGCAGCTCGCCGGATATCCGGTATCCGGTATCCGGCCAAACAACTATCCGTTTCATCTCTAGTATGTAGACCCGTATCTAGGAACTTAAACACGTCTCAACAAACTAGTGATAATGTTAATCTGCACTCTACCATAAAAAGACTGACAGGCCGTTGTTTTACTGACGTCAAATCACGTCAGTCGTCACGTATCATGTTTCAAAAGGCTATTACACAATAATGTACAGGTATTATAGTAGTCTCACTATAGTAGTAAAAAAAACACATAAATACAAACAAACCGTTGATACTAATGCAAATTGCATCGCAGCTGTAGTTTCACAGAAACTAGCCGTTTGTTTTAAAATTTCATTTAAAATTAAATTTTAAATTCTCGCAGGTAGGACTCACGAATAAAGTTCGCGTGGAAGTTTTTAAGTGAATTACGTCTTACTTTGCGTCTCGGGGTGGGGCTTGTGGCCGGGCCCGAAGCACCGAGTCTCTGCTTGGTTCCCGAGACATGTACATTCCCAGCAGTACGAAGGCTCGCTTCTCCCGGTCAGACTCGCTCATTGTGTCTTTGACACGTTTCTGCAGAAATAAAGGGGACGTTTATTGCTGGAGGGATACTTTTATTTGTTGTAAGTTCTTTGTGTCCACCTAAGGCTGTTTGCTTAATAACAATATTTCCTTTATGTAGTAAGGAGCTTGGTTTATTAAGACACTGTTGTTTTTGTAGCTAAGTAGGCCTATATCAAACATCCTAAAAGGAATATTGTGCCAAAACAAGCGATATAAAAAGCGACAGTACCTACGTACTTTGTGGTGTTGCTTGGAGGAAGCTTACGATAGAAAATGATGAAGTTGATAATAATATAATGTAGTTTACACTTCTAACCTGATCCAAGAACGCATTCGCCACGATATCATACAGCTGCTGCAAAAACTTCTCTTTGGCCGGCAGAAGATTGCTGTTCTTCTTTGCGATCTGGTCCATCGCAAACTCGGCACTCTCCAGGCATTTAGCTGTGTCTCTTTCTTCGTAGGCTATCTGCGCTGCTCTGACTAGGCGCTTGGCGTCGACCGCGTGTTGCTTTTGCGCACGAGTGAGTTGTTCTTTTCGTGCGCGTGAAAGACGCGCTCGCGCCGCTGCTTCTGAAGCGCGTGCAGCGTAGAGGGGACGTCTCTCGCGAAGGACTGCCTGGTTTTTGACATACACGTGACATAAAATGAATGAGTTTAATTCTGAGTTCCACAAGCTTTAAGGTCCCTTCCTGTCCATCCCTACGATTCATCGTGAACTACCGAAGAGTGCATGCGATTATACCGCGGCGTAGGTTTCGTACAAAATACAAATTCAAAGTATATTAAGTAAGACACACAGACAATGTTTAGAGTTGCAACAAGGGCTATCACATTTAAATAAAAGCGGTAAGACGCTAAGTAGCTTCTTATCTATCTTGGTCGACTTTTCACCAAAGTAAGCTGGATTTCACCTTTAAACGTTTTTACTCTTTAGATACCTAATACCTCAAAAGTGAAGAAAAAGTTATTAAAAAGTCCATTTTCTATCAAACGCGGCAATTTTCCAAGTTTTTCCATCATTGCTTGTTAATTTTTTGGTGGCTAACCAAACCATTAAAAGACATTTTTTAAAAGTATAATATATCCTGTATATTAGTGTTTATTTATTTCGCTGGCATGCTAGTACTAATAAAATGTTTGGTAGATGTCTCTTGAAAGAATTGACACTATTTTCGAGGAGACTTAGGCCCAGAACAGACGGTGAAACGCAACTGCAACGAAACTGCAACTTTCGGATGATTCTGATGAATGAAATGAGACTGAAACTGAAAGTTTCAAACTGGTCGCGTCATGTATGGTCTTTCAACGGACGCTATGGCAGAAACTTAGATGCAACTCAAAAGTTACTAGCAGTTTCAGTTTCGTTGCAGTTGCGTTTCACCGTCTGTTCTGGGCCTTAGGTACAACCATAGCCGGTAGCTTCAACATCGATCGACAAATTGAAGTGAATTCTTCTCTTTATTCTACATAGTTTCAAAAGTGCACTACATCTACATACCTGTCTTTTCTCCACATCAGCCAGCGCCTTATTGGCAAGCTCCTGCAGCATTTTCGAGCCTTGCTTATTGGCTGAGATGAGCCGCTCGTCCTTACTGAGAGCCGTGAGGAAAGACTTGTCATGAGCCATCCTCTCCAAATATTTTGACGCCATAAGCCGGGATATTTGCTCGGCCCTCTGGCTCTCTGCGCGAGATATTTCTTGTACCTGGATGAAAGTAAACAGTTATGAGAAAAGTAAAGAAAAACCATTGAGACAATTATTTGCTTTGGGTCCCAAGCAAAATACATGCAAATAAAGGGGATATAAGATTTTCATAATACGAGTTGAACCAACTTACTTTAACCGTAGCTGTGACAATAACCGGTGTTTTTTGTATGAAGTTTGACAGATTTTTGACGTTTGTTAAAGTAAGATGGTGCAACTCAGCCTAAGATTATAGATTTTCTTGCTGCAAAATAGTACTTTATTGAAGCGACTTCAATGTTTTATTAAGCTTGATGTACCAATATCCACTTAGCAAATGCGAGAGCGCGTGAAATATTTTTTCCTTAGTAGAAGCAAGTAGCAGCCTTGTAAATTATTGCGTACTTCTCCCAGCTTTTTATCTGGTTCTACAGGAATACCGGGAATAAGACAAATAGGAATTCCAGAACCCTTCCACGTCCAAGGTTAAGGTAAGTTATGTATGTACTTAGCGGGGGCATGAGATGGGTACGTGACGCCCATAGAAATATCTTCAGGTGGATCTCTGACGATTTATGAATAGTTTAACATGTCGGTTATCATCGGATAAGGTGGTAGAGACAGAAAGTATACTTAGGCTGGGTTGCACCATCTTACTTTGACTTAAACATGTCAAAAGTCTGTCAAAATCTATACACAAAACACTGGACAACGTTAAAGTCACCGTCAAAGTTAGGTGGTGCAGCAACTCAGCTTTAGATATAAGAAACAATCGTTGAGAAATAGTAGGATTTTGTTTAATTTGTTTCTTAGCTTTCAAAGAAGTGTATTTCATTTGTTTTTAATTGCGTGTTTTCTGAATAATTTAATAAGGCACGTTTTACTCTCAAACGGATGAAAAACAACTATTCAGTATAATAGGTGGGATTTTCTCATTTTCTCGGGAAGATAGGAAGATTAAAATAATAATAATAGGTATTTAAGTGGAACCGATTTCTTTTCAAAAGTGGGTCTAATGTACCTTTTTACTTTTTTTTGGCAGCGTTGTGTGAATAGCTAAATCTATACCTATTTAGCTTCTCTAAGCTTTTTAAAACGTTTATGTTGGTTTTATCTAGAAATCTGTGTACCAGATTGAAGTCAAAACGTTGGTTCACCCTTTTAACCGTAGTTTACACGAGCTTAACGACGCACAGCGGGAAATTAAAAACTAAGTACTCGAGTAAGAACAAGCCGACGATATTACACGACTTTAAAAGTCTGCTGCTAGCTGCAACCAGAGCGAAGCATTGCAAGGAATATATGACTCCATTACATTAAGTCGTTAGGTGCATTCGGGTAGCTTGGGCAAAGCGAACACACTATTGACATAAGCTAGATAGAAAAGCCATCTCTTTTGATACAGCTGGATGAAGTAGACTAACGTTTTAGGAAGTCCTTACTAAGTGTCGGCCGTTTGGTGTAGTGGTTCGAAACGGACAACTATTCCGGAGGTAGCGGGTTCGATTCCCGCACAGTACAAATATTTGTGTGCATGAACATATTTGTTTGTATTGGACTGGGTGTTTTCTATAAAAAAAAGTATTTAAGTATGTTTCCGTTGTCTAGTACCCATAATACAAGCTTTGCTTAGTTTGGGACTAGAAGCGCAGTGTAAAATGTCCAAGGATATTTATTTATTTATTTAATATGTTTAGCAACTTTGTCTGCTTTGGTAAGTTTCATAAATTCAACATCATCATCATCATTTTCAGCCATAGGACTGGATAGCAAGGTTCTGGAGTGGAGGCTTCGTACCGGAAAACGCAGTGTAGGACGTCCACCCACAAGGTGGACCGACGACCTCATAAAGGTGGCTAGAAGGCGCTGGATGCACCACCAACCAGCCATTGTGGAATTCATTGGGGGAGGCCTATGTTCAGCAGTGGACGACCTATGGCTGAAAGTTTATAAATTGGTAAGCATTAAATGTGAGCTTTTTGGAACAAAGCACTGTCAACCAGGGTTTTGGTACCTAGGCCCATATAACCTTGGACCTACTTACAAGTTTTAACAGCTATTGCACGCCTTGAGTTGGTTGCAAGAGTAAAAAATGTTCTAAAAAGGAGTAGAAAGAACCAGTTCCATAGAGACTGTCTCCTGTTGAAATACGGTTCATGTTATGAATTGAGGTAGCTCTATTCCCTTGCATGTGGTCTTCTTCGTGTAGCCGTGGAGGCATTAAGACCATTTGGCATTTTTGCTCAGACACCGAATGCAGTCGTCTCGACGTAAAACTACACATTTCCAACATCTGCTATTGGGGAATGTTATGAAAGATCGTCTCGTTTTACTTTGTTGGTTATGAAAGATTTTCAAGAGGATTTCATCACTAAAGGTATTTCACATAACCATTCTGTTTTATGAGACATCTTTTCACCGTCACAAATACTTTTAACTCTTTAGGTGCATTTTGTAATTCTGTAAAAGCGTCAATCCAACTCTAAAAATGGTCAAGCCTTTCCAATCGTGTAGACAAAGTCGAAAAAATTCGTAGGAACTACGCAAAGGCTCACGAGCTTTGATGTCAAAAACCAGGTTGAAAACCGCGAATGCAGTGAAAAGTTTGCACAATCATTTGTCAATGTCATACTGCACTTGTGGGTTCGTGTATTCGGGTGAATGTGAGTGCTGGTTTAACCCTCTACAAGTCTGGATATTTATACGAGTATACGAGGCTACTAGCGTGGAAAAGCATTCCAATTGAATTCAATTAACCTTAGCCAAATGGCGTCCAAAACTGGACAAGAAGCAATATCTCCCGCAATTTCCATCCAGTTTCTTCATGAAGTTACTTCTCTATTGAGCAGGGAAGATTATTTGGTGCAGACCGCTGCCAACCGGCCAATATGTAAAAAATATGGGAAGGCCTATATTCAGCAGTCGACGTCCTGTAGCTGGAGTGTTAAGAGAATGGTAATGAAAGGGCAGCAAAAGCAAGCGAGATTATTTGAAGTAAAGTACCCTAGGTAATATAATTTATAAACTTAATAGAGAGAAATAGCACGAAATAGGTACTAACAAAATATTTTCTAGTCTTTGCAGAGGGCAACATTGAAATAATTTCATAAAGTTCAAGGAGAAACCTTGTATCCGAGATAAAATATTACATCAACATTAATTATGACAAAACACTGCTCTTTGTCTAATAAATATGCCCCGAGCTAGATAATAGCAAAAATTTTATCATACCTTCTTTAATTAGTTAATTAGTAGCTGATATAAACATTTTCATTATCTGAAGACAATATCCACAGTCAGCAAAAGTTATTCAGGTAATTTTGTTTTCATAAAAGATTTACTAGGTTCCTGCTAGACGATATTGTAATTTCCTTAGCTATCTTATACTATCATGATTTTTATAAATTATTTTTACTGAAGATTTTATGATCGCGAGAGGAATATACTATCTAAAAAGCTAAAGGATTATTATACTCGTATGTGACTTTTATAACGGTTAGGTAGGTACAATAGAATATCTTAATAATAAACCATGATGATAAGATTATACTTAATTATTATAGACAACGTCAATTTAAATGACTGACCAACTGACCAGCCATACCTACTAAAGCTTCAGCACGGTTTCAGTCACCTATTCTGCCAAAAACACCATCATTGATTTCACAGTGACAATCTATCGGTCAAGACATGTCTTGACTATAACGTCACATTTTCTGGAGCAATACCGTTATTTTTTCCAAGAATTGATAATAAAATATGATGTAAGGTTCTTCTTTTTGGGTTTAGTTAAGGCTAGTACATATATTAAGGCAAGGATATTAAAATTTGACAGGTTATTCCATATGCCTTACCTGATGCGTAGGTTTCGGCTGCATACGACTTTGGCGCACTATGATCACAGGTGCATTGGCGTCCATTGATTCTCTCTTCAGCTCCACGCTACGGTATAGAGTCGCTACGGATGAGAGCATTTTTCCGGCGCTTTTCCCTGCACATTCACGAACCTGTTTTGGAAAATATTCTTAACAATAAAATGTTTTATTATAAAGTTCATAGAGGTATTAAAATAAATAATTAAAATAATACTGCTTGTTCAAATAATAAGATTTATTTGAACAAGCAGTCTCTTTCCTCTCATATTTGTGAAATGCACCATGTATCATGGTAAGAGTCTTAGTTTAAAAATATGCCAACAATTTAAAATTCAACCTGTATAATTCATGTTCATTTCGCTTGTGTTCTAAAGACATAATTAAGAATCCAGTCTCTCTGTATACACTTTTTAAGGGGGTAATGAAAACTGTATACTCACGGACTCAATGTAAAGCTTAATGTATTATCTTATGAACATTGAGTAATAGTTTAATAATACCTGAAAGTGCTTAACTTACTGAGAGCATTCACATGTAATGTAATAAAGCAAAATTAGATTTTGAATATAATGGTATGCCGTAAAGCTCAAAATCGAATCATGAATATTATTACATTTACACACGAATGCTCCCGGAAGCACCTTATGGGAATTCCCGACAACATCAAAAAAAATCCGCCTACGAATAATGTGCATTTATTTTTCTCATGTTTTATGTTTTATAAGGTGTAATGGACATGATAATAATGTCCTTAAAGACATTTTGAACTATTTTTTTAGATTTTAAACTCAACTTGCAAAATAATTACTAATTTGAGACTGTCTATGTGTCCAAACAGCACAATTTCATAATAAAAAGAAAAAATCTTACAGTAAAACTCTGATAAATCTATGTCACATCTTCAAAAAAAGCTTATGAATTTCTTCAGAAGTTTTCGGGAGCGTGCCAAACAAATTAAATTAGATTTTGTTTTACTTAAACGTTCGGCGCTTCGATAGATATTTACGCTAACGTTTAGAAGTTAATCCGGGGTTTGAAATTGCTTAGTATTCAATAGATAGCTAATTGAATTCGCCTCCAATAAAGGGAAATTGCTTAATCTGAGCTTATATAAGTTGTCGAAGGGATATGCCGGAGTTAACTGTGCGTTAGAAAGGCCTACACGAAGGGCTAATTTTGTTACGCTTGTGTCAATTTCAGATATTGAACAACAAGATTCTATCTTGTGCTTTTCTTTGTACCTATTTAGAAAACACTCTTCTCTTTATTCTAAAACTAACACAGTTTTCGTTTATGTGAATAAGTAATACATATTTATTAGACGTCTTTAGGAAAAATAAATACTTTTTTATTTTACTTACTTAAGTTACGCTCAGTTTTTTTTACGCATAATAAGGCAAGTATTTGACCACAATCGTATCTGGCGTTAAGTGGGATGCAGTCTAGGATGGTACATATTATTATTTGCCCTGTAAGTGCCTATTCACTCTCGCCTTGATGAAGCCTGGATTATAGTCTTCGGGAAAGACAGCAGCAGGCAAAGAATTCCAGTCCCTAGCTGTTCGTATTATAAAAGAGTCATCGAAACGCTTAGTGCGATTATCAAATTGAATTGTTTAGCGTTTTAGAATTAAAATTAATATTTTTTCACGCAAAATATTCAAATTATGTAATTCAATATTTTCCTTTATTCTCTCAACCCTTAAATCTTTTGTCTCGTAAAAATTTGATTTATCCGAAAGTATCTATAACCAATATCTCGGGAAAACAAGGAAAATATTTTCTCGGCAAGTTATAAGGAAAAAGATTATTTTTACTGACATTTTCACTTTCCAATGTAAATAAAATATACCCAAGATGCTACAAACACTCCTACTCGTATATTTATACTTTATACAAAGCCGTTACCCGGTGCCCGTACTATCTATGTATAACAGATAAATAACAGAATAATCAAAATAAAACTGTGGTGATAATTAAGTTGTCGACTGTAACAGAAGCTTTGTGATCTATGACATCTTATGTCGTCGTTATGGGTGCTATTTTGCAAAAAAACGTGTCTGATATATGAAACAATGACAACATTTCCTTTATTATCTGACTGCTCCAGGAGAATGGTTAAATGGTTTTTTAATTAAATCGATCATTTGTTTCAGCCGAAAGACATCCACTGCTGGACAAAGGCCCTAACGATTTCCACAGCGACCGGTCCTTTTTTTTACCCAGGAAAATGGCTTATCCATACCTACCGCCGGGGGACGGCAGGTTATGTGGGGCTCGAACCCACTAAAAACCTGGGGTGTTCCCTCTGCCGCATAGTGGTCGGCGTCTTGGGTACTAGAAACGACCAAGGCGCCTTCCGCGGACGTCCCGCCCTACACGGCGGGACCCAACACGCCCCCACATAGTTGGGGGCCGACAGGATTAGCCGGGACCACGAGGCCAATCCCGTCCGACGGCGGTGGTAACCTGTGCAATGCAGGGGGAGGCGCCCCCGCGTCTCCAACCTGCTGGCCACCACCAACAACGACCGGTCCTGCACCGACCGCATCCAAGCACCTTCACCAGATCATCGTTTCACCTAGTGGCGGGCCTGCCACACCACATCTTTCGGCTGGTGGTCGCCCCTCGAGAACTTTAAATTATTTTTCTTAAATTACCTACCGTTTCTTCAGCATGCCTGGCGCACTCGGCAAAATTCGGTGGCAACCGACGCAAGCTCTGCCCTTGGTGAGCCAATACCAATGCGCGCTCAAAAGCACATTTTTCGTAGTTGGTTTGCGCTCGGATTTGCAATGCTGAAAGATTCTCCGGCTCCAATTCTATAAATAGAGAAATTCGTTTAATGTCGTTAATTCGTCTAAGTGGTGTGCTTTCGATGCCTAATATAGGTACCGTGTAGATTTTTACTTACTTTTTTGTCAGTCGATAGTTAAATAAGCATGAAAGTAGTCACAAATAATACTAGCCAACCAAACTATAGGCCGATAAAAAGTCTGCAGTCTGCCGGGGCTCTTAACCCTTTATACGGCAGTGGTAATATAGTTCCTACCATATTTTGAACTTTATTTCCTTGTCTTAAGGTCCAAAAACAATGAAAAATTTGGTCTTGTTATGCTCGTATAGGTTGAATAAATTATTTATACCTGCAGCCTTTGCAGCATCGTCTAGCGCCTGGGTATAGTGAGTAGTCTTGACGCGCGCCAAACTACGGCCGAGCAGAGAACGGACATCTGAGCTCTGAGAACAGAAATTGATAAAGGAGATAAATAAATAAGGGAGATAAAAGTCCTTGATATAATTTTAAGAACTTCTAACAGATACACTACTATATTATTTGGTTTCACAACTCTTGGATTTGACACACAATTCTCCAACTCTCGAACCTCTCCAACCAGCAACTCAGAAACCAACAGCCTTATTTAGAGCCTTTATTTGTAAACAGTAGGTACCTACAACAGTATAGTTTTGTACTTTACCAGGAATCAGTGAAAAGGCTCGTTTTACGATTACAACGCTCACGTGAATATTCAGTTTTATTATATTTTACATGAAAATTGGAAGTTGGAAATCTCGTTAAGTTTCAGTTCAGCACCTAAATGCTCTTGCAAATCATATTTGATCCCTTACCGATTTGACTGAACGGTAATAAATGGCAGTTACAGATCGATTAATGCATAGATTAACTCCTGAAAGCTCCCCATAGCTATGCAATAATGGCTATTGGTTATTAAGGAGACTCGCAAGACATCAGTTAGCGTGGTCCACATTAATCTCCAAGGTAATGATCGTATTGAAACTTATTTGGATATCAAGATGGGAATATAAGCACAGGTTATAAATGAAGGTTTAGGCAGACAGCCGATTTAGGTTGCGTTTTCATAGAAACTGAGCTGCGCGGAGCTTATAAAAATTGACCAATCACATTGCTCAAAATACACATCTCATCTCCGCTCCGATTCAGTGGAAACAGTGTTAGCGGAGTTGAGAAGATTTACATTAAAATGTATGGTGCGCGGGGTGGAGCAGGGCTGCGAGGGGTAACGCGACGTCAGGCGCGGGAGTTTGTTTGTTGCAGTTTGACCTTGTACCGTTATCGAGAGTGCACGTTTATCATTATGACAACGGACAAAAAATTAATTGAAAGCATGAAAAGATGTATTCACAGCCCCGTTCAGCTCATCTCCACTTCACAGCTCCGCTCCACTAGTCTCAGCTCTGCTCGGCTTCACTTCACCCAGCTACACAACTCAGCCCTGCGCCGCTCATCTCTGCGCAGCTTTAGTGGAAACACCTACCTATTTACACGGCTCTGCTCCGCTCAACTCCGCGCTGCTCCACTTCTGTGGAAACGCAGCCTTAAGCGCGGTGCGACAAGAGAGGCTTATGCTGGATTTATATTGTCTGACGTATTGTGTCGTTTTATGTCGTGATGCGTCAGAACGGAATTATCGTTATGGCTTCTGACGTGTCGCATAATGTATGAAATCGATTTCATTCTATAGGTCTAGCTCTTAACTAAGTTATTGCCTGAGATATCAGTGTGCTTACCATGAGTTTACGTTAGGTGTGCTCGCTAGCGACTACGTAAAAAAATGACATTAATGAGGATCAGTACTGTTGTAGAAAATTCAATGAAACTAGTATCTACGTTAATCTTTAAGACATTAGAAAGATATATCTTTTTGAATTATCCAAATCGGACCATTACTTACGAAGATATTAAGTAATAAACATAGACCGTTTTTGCCGCTAAAAGTCAACGTACGCAGGGCCGCGTGACGTCACTATATCCGAATCGAGCGCAGCCGGCGTACTATTGGGATGGAAAATATCTTTTTCCAGCTAAACTATCAGTTTTAGAAAAAAACTTTTAATAACATTTATTCATCAAAATAAAGTAACCTATCGTCCAGTAATTTTTAAAAATAAAAATTGTGAAAAATAAGTATCGCTATGTCCAAAAACCACATTTTCATAGGATTCGATGCAATGCGGAGACGCGGTTGGGGTGAGTGTAACTTAATGATTGTTTGTATTGAACATAATAATACATAATATGATGCTAATAATACCCAGTTTCTGGCCTGGGGGGGGTCAAGTCATACCCAGTTTCTGGCCTGGGGGGGGGGGGTATGTAATACTCAGCTTCTGGCCGAGGGGGAGTCATACCCAGCTTCTAGGCTAAGATTAAATAGATTTCCAGGAGGGAGCAGCTGTCCGTTCCTGCAGCAGCTGGCCCGCCCATGGGAACGGCGAATAGATAGGTAGGTACGTAGGTTTAACTCAGAAAAACTAAAAAAACTGGAAGAAGATATGACTCTAACGACACTTATGAACACTTTATTTGAATAAATCGCCAAATACCACCGCGGAGACCCCAATCGCGTCTCTGCGCTCCATTGAACCGTATGAGCGTATGGATTTTTTGCGTTATTTTTCACAATTTCTATTTTTAAAAATTACTTATCGATAGCTTACTTTATTCTGATGAATAAATGTCATTACAAGTTTTTCTCTAAAACTGATAGTTTGGCTAGAAAAAAATATTTTCTATCCACGCAGTACGCCGGCAGCGTTCGGATCGGATATAATGACGTCATCGTCCCCGCGCCGGGCGGTCAGTGAACTTTTTTAGTAATTTGGCCATAACTTCGTCAATTTTTGTCGTAGAACAAAAATTTTTGGACTGTGTATTAAGGATTTCTTAGCCCTATAAATCTGCATTCACAGCTAAAAATCGAAATGATCCTCATTGTATGACATATTGTGCAGCGCCCCTAGCGGCTACTTTCAAGAAACAAAATCTTCATAGAGATTTTTGACGTACTCGCTAGCGAGCACACCTTACGTAAACTCATGGTAGGTGCACAGAGCGGCGATATGTTGTTATGTGATAGAGCATACAAAACTGAAAGAGATCTGAGTGTCTGAAGTTTCGCCGACGTTTGACGTTTCAAAAACACCCTCCCGCGCCGCTCCCATACCTCAGGCACTGATTGAGTTAAACGCTAGACCTATAATTCATCGTATTATGTCTCTTCGTTTGTGTCATTAATCAAGAGAGACATCATTACATTAAGTTAATAGCCATTTTTCAAATTAAACAAGATTAAAAAGAGATAAATCACTAGTTGGACAGCTCTTAAGTCAATTTGTCTATTCTGAGACTTCGTTGAAATTATTGGTTTAAAGTCACTGCAAAATTCAAAGTAATCTTTTCTTTAATGTTCTTTGCTAAGTAAGATATTTTCTAAGTACTGGCTCATAAACGTGCCTAAAATTGTTTGGGGCATGTATCAACATGTCCTAAAGATAGCTCTACCACTGCAGTATCAAGAATAACTTTAACCATGCCTTCCAAATCACAGAGAGTTGTTTGAGGATGCCTCTAAATATAGTCGGCTTCACAACCTATTTTAACTTTCCGCTGATTTTAGACTAATTTTATTTCAACCAATAGTCAGTTCCGTGTAGAGACCAGTAAAGAATTGTATGTAGTACGAAACGATAAACACTTAAAAATGTAAAAGTAAGGCTGAGTTGCACCCTAACTTTGACCGT
Source organism: Ostrinia furnacalis (assembly GCF_004193835.3). Classification (NCBI taxonomy): domain Eukaryota; kingdom Metazoa; phylum Arthropoda; class Insecta; order Lepidoptera; family Crambidae; genus Ostrinia; species Ostrinia furnacalis. The sequence continues at coordinate 51,791 of NW_021131106.1, forward strand.
AACTATAAGGATAACCGGTGTATTTTGTATGGAAGTTGACAGATTTTTGACGTTTGATAAAGTCAAAGTAAGCTCATGTATTGGTAATTTTTAGAGTCAAGTAAAGGGTTTTGTAAAGCACCAATCGGTATTTCTAAAACAATGTAATAGAAACATTCGTTAATTAAGGTATTCCCCAATTACCGAATGGTGGTCGTATCACTTAATCGGGTGATAAATTGCAACTGTTTGCGAGAGAAACTTCAGCAGGGATCCGTTTAGTTAGAGGACGATAACGAGGTGTGTGCAAACATTATCAACATTTAGGCATCGTCTAATTGCCCGTTTGTAAATTGAAACTGTCTGTGTTTACGTAAAGGGCTCCTACAGTAGGTAAAACATCGCTAACAAGGACTTAAAGTCACGGCAAAAAGCTCTAGCATTACAAATGAGACGCATCTGTCAACATTATTCTTTGAAGATTTTGCTTTTGAATGTGGAAATGTAGAGCCATTACCTAATTTGATTTGATAGACCGCTACCGTTAGTTCGGGGTTGAAATTCTGCAATCCCACTTGCACTTTGGGAGATACGTCCATAATAAATTAGTTTTTACCAAGTTAGTAGTAGCTTTTGCTTAATTTAGAGATATGACTTTTCTTCTTTTATCGTACAAGTGCTCTAGAAAGAGCCTATGTAGTAAAAAGTGTAGAGCTGAACACAAGTCTATTCTGACTTATTAAATCACCATAGGTATCTAATCTAATGCCCGTTTTCACCATCAATCCCTAATTTTTAAGTGACCTCTATTGTAACACATAACTGGAATTTTGTTTTCAGAGGGGTTGCTTAAAAAATAGGTATGGATGGTTAAAGCGGGCATAAGACAACTTAATTAGACTGACAGTTTAACTTGCCATCAGAGCACGAAATCTTATTTATTTTATTTATCAATAAAATAGATTCCAGTTTGTTTCCAGTTTTTATAACCAAACTAGGAACAAAATTACATAAATTGATTCCACACTACATAATGGTGTTGTTCCACCTCAGATCATAGAAGGGAATAGATGTGAAACGGGGGCGTGGCGCGTGTCTCCGCGATATGCCCAGAAACGAACATCGCCCGCGACGCCAGGTTAGTCGCGATTCAGTCGTACTGAGGAAATGTTCTCCGATATTGTTGGATAATGCGTCGTAACGTGCAATAACATAAGTGAAACGAAGAACTACAGGAACAATGAAGTCATTTACCACATGTAAGTATTGCAAATCCATTGGTATTTTGCTTATAAATAAAAAGAACTAAACATTTTTACGAACGAATTCAGTGCCGTGACATTTACTGCGATATCGAAATTAGTGGTGATAAAAATTCAAACACGTTGTACATTGACGATTTAGTTAGCAACCACTTTATGTCATGCGTAACTACTGCGCAATGTATTTTATTTCTTCCGATATCCACTGACGCGTGAAAATACACAGTACGGCCGCATGTGCCGGTCGTAACATAGTGCAGGGCTCGTGTTCTAATACGGTTTCCTATTATCGATAAATAGAAGTAAATTATTATTTTCTATTTTCTAATTTTGAATGAAAAAATCATGAGTTGCTTGCGATTTTTAAGTTTTTACAAAAACAATAACAATAGTAGAAGGGATTAGTAACTGTCAACTATGTAATTACTATAAGAGCTAGTTGAAAGCCTAATATAGGCATTATTTTTGATAAACATAGGCGGTACGAATTTCGCCATAATTAAAAAGTTAATGCGCGATAGTAGTTAATAATAATTACAGTGATCCTGTTATTATTATTAAAGTAAATAATAATATATTACCAATATTGTAAATACTGGTAAAAATCGCAAGTACCTAAAAGTCATGGGTTAAGCCCATGACTTTTCATACAAACTTTGTCAGTCTATAACTTCTATACTCCATCGATAACGACATTGAGCTTTGGTTGGGGTAAATTAATATAAGGTAACTTCATTTAGTCCCAATAATTGATTCTGAGTTTTTCGTCCATACAAAATGGAACTGACTCCTTTATGCAAAAATCGTTAAAGAACATAATAATAACGTATAATAATAAAAAGGTTTTCATACAAGCATTTTTTAAACCAATTTCGAGCCTTGCCCCCAGGATTTAAAGTATAGATATCTTATCGACTCCATTTTATCTTTCTTCTCTCTAATTGCTTTTTTCAAAGTGTGCGTCATGTCACGCGGCCATTGATTGGCCATAAGGCACGCCTTCTGGCCAATCACAGCACTTTTAAGCCGGTTGCACATGTTGTCGTAGACTCTCAGTCGCTTTGTTTTTACACAGTTGAATGTGTGTGTGGGAGCTGTGGCGGGGGAAATGTGGGGACACTGGTTCTCGTTGTAGTTACGCGCGACTTCATATCTATTCTCTTTCTATGATCTGAGTGTTCCACCAATTGAACCCGGAGCATCTGAGTAGACAGAGTATCATCCAATACCAAGGAGGCTATAGAGTAGAGATAAATAAAAAACCGACTCCAAAAAACCTGCACTAAAAAGTAGAAAAATAATTAATAATTTTACGTATTTATTAGGACGAAATAATATTATTATGTACCATGATTGATACTTTTGGAGTCGGTGCCAAGATTATGAAACGTATGATATTTGCCGACACCGACTCCAAAAGTATCAATCACTCTATTTGAGATACAGTCGAATTGAGAACGTCCTCCTTTTTTTAAAGCCGGCTAAAGTAGTGTAGCTAGTTAACACATAGGTACACTACATTTAACTATGATTAATTCTATTCATCAGTATCTCACTAGGTATTATTACCATGATTGGACATCAATGACGTCATTAAAGATCGTTGATGGATTGGATCATTTCTAAGTGCTGTTTGAATCTAATCGTAAAGCAACTATCTCATCTACATCTATCTAAATCAAACCAATCAATCTTGAGCTTGTAGATAATCTATGTAAGCAAAACTAATTAATTTGATTATAATCGAACACTGGCAAGTACTCACTTATTGCTATGTAAGCTAAAACTAAGTAATTGAACTATTAACCGACTCTGTAGACGCATTACTCAACTAATGCTTTTAAGAATTGATTACATAATTCCAAATTATTTGCTATCATAATAATATACTTACCATGGTGTGTTTAATTTTATGATTGCAATATTTTCAATCCTTCTAATAAATAAAAAAACATCACACATCTTTTACAAGTGTAAAGTCATCGTAAGTACGATGAATAAATAATAACTTTTTTGAACATTCATTACGGATTAAAATAGCAAAGTAAAAACAATACCTACCTGCATTGTGAACATTATGGAAGCAATAAACTATTGAGTATTGAAAAATAATAACTGGATCCCAGATTTAAAGTACTTTTTTTATTTTGGGTCTGAATGCAAAATATACGAAAAGCTTTCTATCAACATACAGATCTAATTGCACGTTTGCGAGCACCGAGACCGTTTGCTTTAGGGTTCCGCAGTAATTGTACAAACGGAACCTCTACTTCGCTTCTATCTTGGCTGTAGAGGAAATGCTAGTAGTATCTGTGGACTTATTATACCACTGCATGATATCGTAGTGTACAATGGGTATGCATTTCCTTGATGGTAATGCAAGGAAAATCTATGCATTATGTTATGCTAGCACGACACTTAAATATCAGTTATAAAAACCCATTAAAGCAAATTTTAAACGTAATCACAATTACAACAAAATATAGTGCTCCGTGCTTCATAACGGACGAAGTGTGGATTAATGATTTTGATTGAACTCTATCAAGCATTTTTTTTAAATTACTTTAATAACTAACAATTCATGCTGCTCAACTACTAGACTTGTAAAAACTTAATTTTAATAATGATTTTTTTTAAATATTTTTCCTTTATGTTAAACTTTATCCTAGACTAAAACGCTCATAACCTCTATCTGCGTGAATTTCTAAGTTTTTATTGATATAAAAATGTTTTTGTATTTTTTAGTAAAGCTTCATATTCACCAGAGGGCATGTAATATCTCGCGGCATGTGATATTAAAAATGTTCTGCCTAGTGCGACTAAGGCTGATATTTCTTTAATAATACGAGGTTCATTCTAAGCATGTCATATGAATAGGTACAAGGCTACTGCTAGGGTACTGTACTCGTATATTATGTAGCTTTTAGAGCGTTCATTATTACTGCTACGGGATTTTGTAACACAATAATTTGTATTAAAGGTAAATATTATAGAAACTGCAACATAATAGTTTAAAATATTTTAGAGGGTTTACCGATAGAAGCTCACTGCTCTAGTGATAAGGCCAAAGCAAACCATTGAATCCAATTTTCGGAATTTCCTCTTCAATTTATGCCAATTTTCTCAAAATAATTATTTGCACTACACTACAAGGACCAAGTACAGCTGCTACTATTTGTTATTTGATAAAGCTACCAAGAACGTTTCAAGAAACATACTTGTAATGAATGCGGAACCTTGCCGCAAATGTGCTAAATAACATAGTTTTCGCACTCACGTTCCATCGCAACGCCTCGTTGTACGCCTGTATCGCTTTCTCGAACTGCTCCAAGCGCTGCAAGTAATTCCTGCCGACAATAAAGCGCGTCAGAGGCAGACGTTTCTCTTAAATTTATCGCTAGACTATTTGCTGTCAAGTCTGCGTGCTAAGTGGTATTTGTTCTTTGCGAACGTAATATTCGTACACTTATTAGTGACATAAATATCAGATTTCTTGTGCTAGTAATGTTTGTCTTATGTTATCGAATGGGGTCTTATGTCAAGAACCTAAATTATGACGACGCTAAGAGATGTTACGTTACTTTGTGATCACATTAATTTTGGAGACACATTCCAAAAAGAAAATATCCAAGACAAGTTGTAAATATTAGCGATTTATAGCATAATCACAAGATAAATAGTAGATTGTCTTTTGTTATTAGAAAACAACAGCTAGTAAAAAAATCCTGCTACAAATAAGATTTACGTTCCATTTTTTTAATTTTTGCGGTAGCAACACTTTGACACAGTGCTCTCTTTAAGTAAGGCGTCGGTTATTACTCAAAGTAAAATGTAACACACGCCAGGTGTGTCATGCTCACTTAAGTTCCGCGGCGACCCGAGCTAGGCTTAGGGTGAGAGTATGCTGAGATGTGGTACAATGCAGAATGGCATAGAAAAATAAGAGCAAAAGGAACTTTCACTGTAGAATTGATTTAAATGGTAGTATAGATACTAATTTCAATCTAAAAGTCTACTAGCTTTGCTCAAAATAATAAAATTGCAAGTTTTAACAATTATGCGAAATCTTTAAGCAGATTTTTTTGCCATTCTTCATTGATGAGCTCTGCACCTTACATCCATTCATTGTTTAGCTAATTAGATTCTAGAGATAGTTCTGCTCCTTGCCGTTTGCATCTTAGCATGAGCGCACCCTTAAATTCGTGCATCGACGTCATGCTGCGCACAGGTGCAAACAGCCTTTTCCATTACATTCATTTAACTTATAGCGTCCGTAAAAAGCAACTACATAACTTAAGTAGGAATGTATTCTAGTATTTCACTGAGTATTTTTATTTATTTGACTTATTTTTAAATAAAAATTTCAAATATTGATCTTGAGATTTTGATGTATCCACATGCATAGCATCAAATGAGGTAGAGGAAATACAACATTCTCCAGAATATTTGGTTTTAAAAGATAATATTCCCATTCACCCCTTCAGGTAAATGTTATGATTATGTTAGGTGGTTTTAGAGATACAAAAAGACAATTTCCTTGAAGTTGCAAGGTTTATTTTTACTGGGATGGAATCTTGCATTAGTGAGACAAGCCATTGGAAGACAGACAATAAGTACAGCTGCTTAAATGTTTGATATTTTTTCTCTCTACTTCCGATGTTCCATAAACTTAGCATCTTACAAAGAAATAAGACGCTGTCTCATTATAATATGCGAAAATAACGACGTTTATTTGCCGTTCCTGCATTTGCTATAAGCTGTGCGCTGACCAGGAAATAATAGTGCTCAGTATTGCCAAGTCAGATAATTCAGCCATGACGCTTTATTGTACAGTTCATAGCACATCAGGCATAGGAAATAATACAGACGACAGCACATAAGACTATAATTTTTGTTCGAAAATCGTCCATATTACAACTGTATAAAATTTCCACCGTGTTAACTTGATGTGCCGTCGTCGGTATCTAGTGTAATTAAATGCCAGATTCTTCTTTTGATGCCAAAAAATCGTTTGTACCTTAAAATGTATTACTACTTTGATTTCCTCAGTATGATGCGATTCAAAACCTTTTTCTTTTTGAACAGCTATTAGTTTTCTTTCAGGTTGTGTAATTTTCTATGGCAATAAATAATAGGTAGTTTTTGTCTTCCCAGGAAAAAAATCACATACTTACCGGGTCACACACAAGTTCACTAGACGCGCTTTAGAAGAATTAACTTTTAGCTTTTTCAAATATTTTACTGATAGGTACACTAAATAATATGTAGAGTTGCTATGCTATCTCATGACTATCTATCTATATCTATATAAATAAAAATGAATTGATGTTCGTTAGTCTGATTAAAACTCGAGAACGGCTGGGCCGATTGAGCTGATTTTGTTTTAAAATGTTTTTCGTAGTCCAGGGTAGGTCTAAACGGTGAGCAAATACGCGCGCGATATTGTTTTTCTGTGACAGACAAAATTCCACGCGGGCGAAGCCGCGGGCGGAAAACTAGTTACATATAAATACAAAAACTGTTAAAACTGTTATATAAATACAAAATCTAAACAAAAACACACGTACAAAAATCTCATTTAGCTCCCATTTAACATGCTCAAACTCAATTTGTACTAAATCTATTTGCCAGAATTTAAACCTACCCTCGTTCCCGGTACACAGCGACTGCGTTGCATACAGGTCTCTCCTCTGGCACTAATTTCTTCCTCATCCCGTCTTTGTGCACTGACAATTGTTATGTGTTAGTATGTTGCTACGCGAGGAACAATCTAGGTGACCCCGATCCACATTTTGAGCTACGAAGATTGTAATGGCCTTTGCTTTGCGAGATACCTGACGAGCAATTTCGGGAGTGGAGTAGACATGAAGATGAAATCTTCTCTAATAAATTGCTTAACTTTCCAATGATTCTGTTTTAAACAGAAAATATAAAATTGCTGAAATATTAATCGTGGTTAAGTTGAAGCTCAGTATATTTAAGAATTAAACATTAATGAAAAATAGCAATAATGTGACTGAAAATATTGTTAGGTATTAAAAACTGACATGCGTCCTTTGCAAAAGCTTTATTTCAACTGAAACTTAAAATCATTCAAATATTTATTAGTACTCTGAATAGTAGCTCTGAATTATTAGTCAAAATCTTTTTTACTTGGTTAAAGTCTAATAGATTTGAAAGGTCGAAACACAGAATCAAACTAATATTTCAATGTAAACCAATCTCAGAGGGTTTATACCCTTGTATTTGAACAGTTGACAAATAAGTTTTATAGGTAGGTAGGTACACTAATTCCATGTTTTTCCTACATTATTAGCACTACCTTTACATTCAACATTAGAGAAACGTCCGTCCATCAATAAATATTGTTTCGTAAGTACACAGAACTTACAAGAACCGTGCACTAGACACTTCGCAAAAGTCTTAGCAGAGTGTCTGTTGGAAGCAAGTTCGACGTGTGTACATGAGCCGTGTACTAGTTTACCGTGAAGTTTACAGTGCCTCTATCGGGACAAGTTGTCTATCGAGCATAATAACATTATCCTGATTGGAACTCTCGATAAATTTACCTAAGAAAAGCGCGTTATTTAGGTTCCATCGAAGGTTGCATACACTTAAGGAGTGTTATACAAAATCTCATTTATTTTTGCAAGTTGGCTTTTAAAAAGAACTTTTACAATTCCTCTATTGAGTGGTTCAAATAACTTGTTTGTTAATATTTCTATGTATGTTTATGTGTCTAGAGGGTAGTAGTTAAGTCTCTTTGTATAAACAGTTATATGAAGTAGGCTTAGATTTGAGACTTGCTATAAAAATCATCATGAAAAATTGTTTTTATTATTATTCACGTCTAGGCCCAGAGTAAAATTGTTAATCTCTGAATGCATATTTTAATGAATTTTATGCCACCAAAAATTAAAGTAGAAACCTACCTGTAAAGCTAGCAAAATGGGTTTTCTTTTCGAAGAACAATTTGGCTTAAAATTTCACTCGTTCCAGTGTTAATAGAAAAAGGAAACGCTCTATCCAATAAAATACAATGTAACAATTTTTAAGACCCAAATAATTTTCCTTGAAATCTCCTCAACTTTGTGCTCGACAAAAAACAAATTGCAACCGTTTCATTAAACTTCTTGGAACAGATGATTCCAAAAAGTTTCGTTGTTCGAAAGAAAGAATTAAGCAGTGAAATCCCCAAGGAACGAGAAGGGTTAACTACAGTACAAGATTACGGTCTCTGATTAGAGTTCCTTCAACCTTCATTTTATGATAAAGGCGGTGTAATGAGAGGGCTTTCGCACAGAATGGGCTACATACGAAAACACACACCGTTCCCTCACTATATTGCTATATTGTTATAGGGAACGTGTACCTGAGAATAACTCCCCGAGGTTCCTCTGTTTTGAGAATAACTCTCCGATTCATCTGTTTTATTCATTAAACAATATACATAGGTACATTAACTCTGTTTATTGTATAAAACTACCTTATAAAATGAATTATTAGTAGTTTAGCCAGACAATAAAATATTAGTTATACTCACCCCCGTTACAACTAGTATTATTAGACAATTTATAATAAGCGTTTTCCAAGATCTCATCATCTTCAATGACTGTGGTGATTTTTGTGGTGCATTGAATCACCACAGTGATCAAGCTGACATAAAAAAGTTAGTTGAAATAACAAAAAAAGTAAATTGTAGTAATTTTGATAGGTTTGACGATAAAAATAACCTAAAAGGACGAAAAAAACAGTTTTATGAAACAAAGAAAACGTAAACTAAAATTAATACTTTTTCCGGGAAAAGTTGTTACGTTTTCGCAAAGTCAGTTACGGCATTTTCTCAGAAACTGTTGATATCGAGGTTCCGTGTGTGGTACATTAAGCAGTAAAGCCTTCAATTCGTTTTTGGTGCGCTTACAATAGAGCTGCGAAAGTGACGAAAATTGTGTTACATTTACGCTCTAGAATTTTCCAGAATAAAGTGTCTGTATCTCAACAATGCTATCTTTTCTTGAGTTTTCTATCATTAGGTATACTCGTCGTCGTCGTCGTTTCAGGTAAGGTATGACTGACGAATGGCAGCACATCAAGCTACACATTTTTCTTGCAAAATAGCCCTTCTTACAACTACATAAGATGCTACGGATCGTTTCACGACGACGCGTCCCACCAATTTTTGGTCGAGGGAAGCGCGGGGTGCGGGGAGTCTGATCCGAGCGTCATTATTTGTAGTGTGCGTGTGCACTGTGCACTAAAGGATAATTTAGCGTGTACGGATAACACTCAAACATTAGCTGAAGAATAGTAGGGCGCGTCTTCGTGGATGAAATGACCTAGGTATATTCAGTATCTGTTAGATTAGCAAGTATTATAACGTATTTCAAGTGACAAAATACATAACCTAATACTTTGTAACAAATACATACGGTTTGCTACATCTCTACTTACACTAATAATGCGGCTTTCCCGCCTGCCACTATAACTTATTACCCACTCCAAGCCATTTTGTTACGTAGGTACATATAAATTTACAGAACAACTCCAGTGTGTAACACACCTGGGTACTGTTAACGGGGTGTTTACTGCTGTGACTGATAACTCTTAACCCCTAATTAATTAGGTCTAATTTCATTAATTCATAATGGATACCGATACGACCTTATAAAGCTGAAAAATATTCAACAGCAAGAAATCTGTTATTTTATCTGAAAAAAGTTTGTTTTTATTTGGAGCGTGCCTCAGATGGGACATGAAATAAATAAATAAAAATATTAAATACCTAGAGGTTTTAAATTACTTGACCTTGGTTAGCAATTCAATTTGTATGATTTTTAAAATAAATTGAAATAAATAAAATCTTTGAAACAGCTTGTTTAATTAAAAAATGCAAACTATTAAATTTGAATTTTACTAGGCTTTCATTATTAATTAATTAGATCATAAATAATCTCGCCGACAAATACGCAATTAGTCTTTGGTTAATTGATTTGGGTTGCAAAATTAATTAAGCTCTTCAATTTAATATTTATCTGCAAGTTTGAATTACTATTATCTTCAGTGCTCTTTATTATTTTATAAACGAAACCATCAATTTAGTAATAGATTTAGTAATTTATGCCCGCGGCTTCGCTTGCCTGAATTGTCGTCTGTCACAGGAAAGTAATATTAAGTTTTTTAGGTAGTAGTAATAGTATAAAGGAGAACGAAGTGTAAAGAAAATATTACAAAAAACTCATCAACTTACAAACTTGACCTGTAATATGATATTAGTGTAGATGTTTATACGATTGTATTATTCACTGTTACTGTTGTACACTGTGATAAATTGTGAATTTCACCTATTATGAGACAAATAAATACTTTCTATCTATCAACTTTATTTTAAAGACTTAATGAAGCAGAAAGAAATAGAGAAAAACTTTTAAAAGCTCGGCCGTACCTATTCCAGAATCACCCTCACTGTAAGTACAGCCTAACTACCAAACAATATGTGAGTTTATTTTGTTGACAACAGTGATAATCGTAAAGAACTTCTCCCGTAAAGGGGAGATAAGGAAATTTGAATTTTACTATTGTTCTTTCAACATTAAAATATCCCTATAAAGTGTATTCCCAAACATTTGGCTTATTTAGTATTATTAAGGAACTCTGAGTAACGTAACTTAAAATAAATTGATTTTTAACTAGCGATAGTCAATCAGGAACTGAATATTCATCAATCGATTTGATTCCCTGATATAGGTACTCGTAGTGGAATGGAAATCGAATGGAAACATTCACATTTTAATATTAGAATGGATTTCAACGATCGAATTCCTTTAATTTCACATGGTAATCAGAACAGAAGTACAGGAAATATAGAAAAAATCTGCATTATGTATTTATTTACAATTTTACAACAAAATTTAATACAAAGTTGAAAAGCTTACAATGGTAGCTTTAGATGTCAAAGAAACAAAATGAATATAGGAAGTTTCTCCGACCAGAGAAGTTGAGAACTAATATCGTCTAAACCATTTACGTGCCTGTCGTAGGAATCTTGCTTCTTCAATATTGTTACTTGTAAAACTTAGGAACTAAGTATTCAAGCTTACTATCAATTGTAAAGTCCTCCGGCTTGTTTCTTCTTCCTTTTTGTGCTTCTGCAATGAAAATAATAGTTTCATCATCATCATCATCATTTCAGCCACAGGACGTCCACTGCTGAACATAGGCCTCTCCCAATGACTTCCACATCGCACGGTTGGTAGCGGCCTGCATCCAGCGCCTTCCTGCTACCTTTATCAGGTCGTCGGTCCACCTTGTGGGTGGACGTCCCACGCTGCGTTTTCCGGTACGTGGCCTCCATTCCAGAACCTTGCTGCCCCATCGGCCGTCAGTTCTGCGTACTATGTGCCCTGCCCACTGCCACTTCAGCTTGCTGATCCGTCGGGCTAATAGTTTGGTTACTGCTTATACAAATAAGTGACTTGCGAACTGGAGGTTACTACTAACTAGGTTCTATGGTTATAAGGAACAAAATTTTGTGTAAATTAAACAAAGTATTTTGTAGTGAGCTAAACCTGGTTTAGCTCTAGGTTAACACTCAGTTCGCAAGTCACTCATTTGTGTAAGCAGTAACGAACCATTTTTTTTAGTGTGTCCTTTGATAATTATGTTCTTTCTTTCCTTTTAAGTATAATATAATATACTCTAAAAAGGTTCTTTATAATAATTACTAGCGACTTCTTACGCGTGGAAACTTCCAACCCCCGTTTTAACCCCTTAGGGGTGGAGTTTCGTAAAATCCTGTCTTGATGAACACCTACGTTCTAAAATGAACCCCCATGCAAAATTTTAGACACCTAGCACTTGTAGTTTTTGAGTTTTCGTGATGAGTAAGTGACTTAATCAGTCCTTTCGCTTTTATAAATATAGTTTTAATTGGATTCTGAATCTTAGCATACTGTTACGATTTACGACCTGCTTAGTGTTTCTAGAAAAATACCTTTTCCTGAGGCTTTTATTGAAATACCTTTCCCGACTTACCTTGGAGAAGTCTATAAAGTAAAAAGATTAATTACTTTTAGGCATGAAAACAGGCTCGACATTGAAAAGTCAGTCCTTATCTTCAACTAATTGATGTGCCGAATCGCTTAGTAAAAGGTAGATATTAATTACTTATATATTTTTTGGTTTCTTTTTAAACCGTCCAACTTCCAAATTTTTTCAAAATCAAATCAAAATCAAAATTATCTTTATTTGTACAGACTAATTAAATTAGTACGTAGGTACTTACAAATCCTCAAATGCTCTTAAGGAGCCTATAAGTACATGTCTCATTCTTTTTTGCCCTATCAGCGCTTCGAGACAAACATTTGGCAAGTGCTGAGAAGAAGCGCCGCAACAAACTCAGTCACCACTGTCTGCTGGTTTATTATCCTACATCCAATTACCTACCTTACACAAGACTCTTACGCCCGTATTCACAAACATTACTATGAGGTCTCACATTGCGCGTAGATACACAGAGGCATAAGATGACACATGAACCAATCACAGAGCTGTATTCAACACTGTGCGTTCAATTGTGTTCTTCACTTAAGCAAGCATCGTTTGTGAATACGGGCGTTACTTTAATTTACTCAGTACACAATACTACATTACCCATTACCTTAATTATGTTCGTATACGTATTGTGAGCATTTCCTGCAAATTAAATTCCGAGTAACAAATCGATCTTTCCCCTTTCTTAAGGAACGTCTAATCCGAAAACTCATCAACTTTAATCTCACTTAACAAACTTGTTGCTTTGCATTCTCCGGGTGTAAGGTTACGAATAATCAGCCTTAAAGACCTTTTGGGTGTTTCTAACTAGAATCACTATGAAGGTTTGAAAGGGTTGGACTAAATAGCGAGCGTTTGTCCGGTTCGGCGTGAAAAGGGCTGGCTTCACATGAAGTGAGCCCTGATAATAACGGCCCGGGTAACGACGGCCGAGTCTCTTTACCGGGTCAAAAGGACCTACGACGTTGAGGACGTTTCAGCATAATGGAAGTAGGAGAAGTTAACCCACTACCTGAGTATATACGTACAACTTCATTTCATATGGTGGATTTAGTTGATTATTCTAATTAGGTTAGAATACGTGCCACTGCATGTGATATACTTTGCAGTACTTACGAAGGTCGACAGCAAGAGCTTCAGGAGCATTACGGTCCCTTGCTCACGTCACTACGACTGTAGCAAGAATCTTAGCTTGACCGGCAATGAAATCCAATGATAAAATTGTCTCGTGTATAGTTATACTGCCATTTAATCTACGATAGGATTTATTATTAGTTAAGCTGTTGTTGTTAGGTTTAAGTTGTTATTCATTTATCAGAAATTTATTGCTAAATCGCTAAAAAAACACGGAAGCTTTTTTCTTGTCTCGATAAGATTAATATAACAAAATAGTAAAAATATCAGTCCCACAACATACGATTAACCGTAGTTGCTTGTACATTTCAAAGCTATGTATTCTGTCAATCACACCATTTGCCAGATTGCTTTTAACATTGACCCCTAGTAGTCAAGTCACTGGTTGAATAGATTATCCCTTAGGCTTATTATATTTGTCTTCTTCTCTTTCTACCCATTTTAAATTAAAGTCAGCTCTTCTCGTAAGCCAGTCTTTAGTTGCTGTTTGTTGATCTAGTTTAATTAACTGTTCTGCTGAATAATTTAGCCTATTTGTGATACTACTCAATGTGCCTTCATTGTCCACCCACGTTGAGTACCTACATTTCTGCCTGTGGATGATTACTTCTTATAAAATATGGTCGATTAATCTTTGCTTTCCCCATTTTTCTTTTAGTGTCGATACGTCTAGAATATAATGCGAAAAATGTTCAATGGAATATTTGAAAGGTTTCATTATCCTTCATCATCAGTTTTATTACGATGAGTAAGATTAAATTTACGGGCAGGGTCTTTTATCTAAGGAAATATTAAATTGCGATTATTTTTTACAGTCTTGGAAAAATCGGTACCTTGTATGTCTATGTGATAGATCTTTGACAGTATTTTTATCTTCTTTTCACAATAAAATGGTCACATGAAAAATAATCCACTTAAATAAGATAAAATATGAATTATAATAATATTTTAACAGCAGCGTAACTCTATTACACTGCAGTAAGGCTATAAGCTCTTATAAAATTTTACACGTTTTCTTGATACCTAGCCAAGGCGTAATTGCATAAATTAGCGCTAGCACACGATCAAAGGAAGCCAAATGGGGTACGAGTGCCTCCCACTTGTCTAATTGAAGCATTCCATTACGTAATAATGGCCACTGAGTAATTATATCGGTGTCAAGCTCAAGCTACATAACACTAAGTCTGGGTGCTGGAAATATACTTTAAAGTTTAACTTTGCAATGTAATTTGATAGCTGAAATGCAACTTACGTGTTTAGGAGTAAAGAAAAGATAACAAAGTAAAATAATATGGCATAATTTATTGTACAAACAACTAACATTCTAATGTGAAAACTTTGCGTTTTTAGGGAAAGGAAATTTTAATCAAATAAAAGGATAATGATAAATGAAGTGTTAACGTTTTCGCATTTTAGAATCAGCTGCTGGTCTACTTGCACCCCCAGGAGTGTAGCCTGTGCGCTTAACTTCCTCCTGGACAGACTTTTTGTACTCATCCTCGGCTGTCTTAGCCAGTGCCTCTTCGTCGACATATTCCTCAACCACAGCTGTCACTCCCTCTTCTTCTGCTTTACGTTTCAACATAATCTCCTTGATGCGAGTCTCCAGAATATGCTCTCGTTTTGTTTCTCGATCGAATATCTGAGTCATTAGCTGTTTATCCTTATCACCAGGATAAATTAAATTTTCAGAAAGAGAGAGTAAGTACAAAACACCTTTTATATCAGCCATTGCTACCAGCCGACCTTCATCGTGAGGTTTGATTTTCTGCAGCGGAAACTTTGACACAGGCATAACAATGATTGGCTCTCGGTACTTTCTTAAAAGATCCCATAACTGAAAGTTCCCGGCAGAATTAACGGACATAAAGCAAGAAACCCTCTGCGGTGCCCAAATTACATCATTGATTGCGTGCCTTTGAGGAAATCCAGTAACAACAGGAGATGTGTGGACGTCATCACTCCACAGATTTACGGTCCAATCCCCACAGGTGACAAACATTTTAACGATTAATGGACTCCTGTGCAATGCTTTTACTGGCCCCCTCTGAGCACTAAACACCGCACTCATTATTTCATTAAATGTTTTACCTTTTCGGTTAACATTAATCACAAAACCAGTATCAGTGCCACATAAAAACTTAGTTGGAATTGTACGCTCAAACTGTAACGCACTTACGCCTTCTACATAAGCTAGACTTGCTTGTTCGCCAGGTGGAACCCTAATAGCCATCATCAGAGAATCTGTAGGCTGTGACATATCTCTTAGATCCCACCACATACATCTACCATCAGTTGAACCGCTGAAAAACTCAGTATTTGTTCGTGAAGCAATATACAGGACTGAAGTAACAGGATCTCTGTGGGCCAGATGCATTGGGCTTAACAAAACTGGTTCTTTCTTATCTCGGATGTCAAACATACAAACCCTTCCATCATTGAGTCCTGCTACAATCACAGTAGGCGAGGCGGGTGAGCAGACTAATTGCCAAATAGCTGTTGGGGGATAAAATTCTTGATATGGAGCATGTGGATTTTCCAAGTCCCATAAATAACAGGTGTGTACGGTATTTACTGGAGGCATTATGGGTATAGGATACTTTCGGTTACAGTATGACACTACCATCTTCGAATCGTCTTCGATCGTCCACGCAATCGATGAGACAGGTCTAGTGAATGGATCTTTGTATACATTAGTCAATCTGATCAATGATTTCTCAAGAGGTTCTTCAGGCTTCATGCCTTTGAAATACATTTCATATAACTCAACAGCATTGTTTTGTTTTACAAAATGTTCAAAATCAGAGTAAAGCTTGAGAACTGCATCTACGTAGTTATCGTCACGTTCTACGCGTCTACGGTATCTGGTGGTAGCTTCCTCATCCATGAAATTCACCTCTTTCGGCCAACCGCCTTCTCCATGATTTGCACCCGAATCTGTATACACTACCCTTTTCGTATTAATGTAGTGTTCCGATTGGTTTAGTGATACTTGAGCTTCACTATGCACTGGATTTCTTAAGCCATACTTTTTCTGTTCAGCGATATTAGGATCAATGGAGTCGAGTAACTGCACTGGAGCCTCACAGAACATCGGCTGCCTCCCAAAGTTTTTGCGTATTTTATTGTACGAATACGATATATCCATTTTGAATTATGTAATAACTTTGCTATTATTTATTAGCAGTCAAAATTTTACGAAGGGAACTTGTAAATAAAATTGTCAACCATGACAATAACTTGACATTATATAGTTCCGAAATACTGAACTGTCCTATGCATGACATTGACAGGGGGGCGCCACCGTCAATACCGGATCGCTGGTTCCGATTTTTGCCATGTCGGAAACCATATAGTTGAACGATGGTAGCGCCCTCCTGTCATTGAGTTTGGTGGGACAGTTCAGCATGGGTCATCTATACTCAACATCAACTAGTATTTTTTTAATATCTGTAACTGAAATCGTAAAGTTTTTATTTGATGAAATATACAGCTACTAAAGAACCAAAAGCTATAAAACGTGTTTATTTCTGTCTCAAGAAAATTCTTTAAAGATACAAGAAATCAGGTGAGATACAGGCCAAGAGCTTCCTCGTTGTAGATAAAAAAAAAAAAAAAAATCGAAACATAGTAAGTTAGTAGGTACACGCCTCTCAAAGAAAGTCTCCGAACATAACAGCTTTAAGAACCATTAAACCAAATGACATGGTCTCAAACTAATGTTTCACCCGTAAGGCTTGGAGTTCGCTTTACATTGGTAATTCAATTTACGTAGGAACGGTTTACACACATTGTACGTCTCTCGTGCGACTCAATTTCGTAGGATAGGCGCCGACATTGCAAGGATTAAGAGACACAAGTTTACGTAGAAACGTTTATTTACCAGACAGTACGACGCCTAAACTTACTGGAATCACAAAACTGCTGACACAATATTTCGTGCCCAAAACATTTATTTTTTTAGCTTAGTTCACAGAAAATCTTTCTGTAATCCGAAAATCGTACGTTAGGATTTTCTGGGAAATAAATAACACATTGTTAGACCATTGTAAACCAAGTATATAAAAGGGCAATGTAAGCTAAAAAAATAACATCGTACTAGTACGGTTGCTTTTTGTGCGAAAGAAGTAATAATGTGGTAAGAGCCAAAACATTTCAAATTCCCAGTAAAAAGTTACCATTTTAGATTGAAAGCGTTGAAAGTATTTGCAACTTTCAGCGATTTAAAACTTAGTATGATGCTCCAATTTTCGCATGTCGGTTTCGTAACTCATCCGTGTGTTATTGACCTAATTTTTAACTCTCAGCAGCCATATCTTTGGAATTTTCAACATCCAGTTACTGCAAAATTTCATTATGTATGGTCTACATTCGCTTATAAAAGAAAATGCTTCTTCGTCTGTTCTAGAGTGCCAAAAATATTCTTAAAAAGATTTTATCAAATTGACTACTTGCTACTCGTATGCCCTTTCGTTAACATGGCTATCGTCAAAGTAATCAAGGGTAAGACAATATGTATTTTACATTAATTAGTGACAAAATCAATATCGAACTTTATTTTCTCAAAGGAACCTAACCTCAAAATATTTGTAGAAAACCCTAAAAGACCCTAAATCCTTTAATAAGGAATATTGGCATTCCAACCCTACGTTATTGACCTAATTTGTTACCCACACTTATGTTAATGTGTGCTCACGCACACACCTCCCTTCCATATTTGCACTCGACGCTAGTGAGTGTAATGAAAATATTTCATTATCCGACGCCCGCTGTTTGCCGAGCCGTTCTCCTGACGAGGTAATTTTCTTTTGTTCCTTTCTAGTCCCTTATTAGTTTATTTTGGCTTTAGAATATTGCTGAGTTTTAAACCCCGTTAAAAGGGAAGCTTCTGCAGACAGACCGTGAAAATTTTTTGTAAAAAAAAAATTTAACGACAATATATTTTTTTAATCTTTTTTTTACTTTTTTGAGCTTAAAAGAATGTCATATACAATAGTTAAAACTAACTTGTTTAGCCTTGAAATAAAATGAGCCAAGTTTTAAAGTTAACCTATTTCTCCAGACCTGTCTAAAGCAGAATGCTTCTTCATTTATTTGTGTCACAAGGAAAATTGTAGGATTTAGGTTGAATACGGACGTGAATGCTTTCAGCGAAATGTGATTATTTTATCAACACTGGAACATATTAAGATGGCGCCCGCTAAAACTAAACTTGTATTAAATTAGAATTTATTTTTGTTGTAATATGTTAGTAATAATACGAAACTTAAGGATCAATGAAAGATATAAAGGGTGGAAACGATAAGTGATCTCACTCGATTATTTCAAAACTATACAAGATATCAAAAAACTACCCTTCTAATATTGTGTGCCTGGCATACATTTAGTATGGAAGCTGGGAACTTAATTTTCGGATAGATCCAATTTATTCTGTAACCTATTATTGGTACCGTTTGAAAGAGCTCGTGAAGCACTTTTAGGATCAGTAACCAGTTTTTAGATATCTTTTATAGTTTAGAAATAATCGAGTGAGATCAGTTATCGTTTCCACCCTGTATTTCTTATCTCTAATATCGTAAATTTTAATCTAATAAAAATTATTTTCATCAAATTACAGAAAGTATTCCTAAACTCCTACAACGAACCTTTCAATCGCAAACACTACGAAACGTAATAACGGAATATGAAAAATATAAAACCCCTGCAATTACATTACGGGAACATTTTTGTCTGAACACAGATCTCCCTGTGGGGAGAGCGGGGCATAATCAACATTATCGCAAAGTATTGGGGTACATTTTCATTAGTGAATGTCAATACGTTGGTATCTCGCCGTCGTGGCGTCGGTAAAAGCTTTTCCTAATATACGGCACACAAATATTATGCCATCGCAGCCATAAGGTAGCGTCTACCATTCATAACTCACACACTCCATGTCCTAAATGAGATTGGCGGTCGAAGTTTGGTTTTTATAACCCCATGTGTTATAAAGTCGCTGATCTGAGTTTATCAATACTAATCATAGCTTCATAAGAACTAGTGCAATTAAGTAATTATTTTTTTAAGTTACGTGAATAAAAATTTAACTAACTATAATGTCTCACTTAAAATAGAACTTCTCTTTGTAATCAAACTTGGGACATACACTCGGCATCAAATAAATCGCACCTCCCGCGACAAGCACTTATGAAATGTATACATCCTCACTTCCCACCAACATTGGTACCATTTGAAAGCCTAGTTCTAAACTTCATTTCCTTAAAGGAAAGGTTTTTACCCCAAAAATGTGTCTTTACAAGGATCCAAAGTCACTTCTTTAAAAAATAGGTAGTTACGCTATAGCCATTTTTTATGACTATAAAACTGTTAAGTTGGGATTAATCGCTATCCATCTGTTAAAGAGGACACGTGAGATCTTTATTTGGTTTTATAACCATAAAAATTGGTCTAATTGATCCCAGAGGTGAGCCCAAAGTGAGGTCTATTTTCAAGTCACATTTATGGTTAATCATTTATTTAGAAATGAAATGTATTTTTTTTAAGGATATTTATTGGGCTTTCAAATAACACCAATATTGTTGGGGTACCATGATTGTGTCAGAAGAAAATCTTTATAGTTCGCGTCGCGGAAGGTGCGGTTTATTTGATGTTGAGTGTAGTTTGAAAAATTGCTAAAATCTGTTTTCGCTTACTTATTTTAACTTTATCAATATATGTAGTAACTTCACACCTTTACACACAGTAAACATAAAAATACATAGCAAGCCTACAAACGGCAACCTTTACGATTTGAATATAAAATTCAATTCACATTTCACAGTTTTGTATCGGAAGGAAATAAACTTTTATTCCTATTCGCAACTTTTGTAGTTGTCTCCCATAGGTTGGGTGCAGAGTTTTAAATTGAAATTTCCGCGGCGAAGGTATATAAAACTGCACATCTCACTTTACATGTTTGTTGTAAAATTGCTCTTACTGCAACAAAATTAGATGCTAATATTTAGGTTGCTGTGACATCATTACAAGAAGTGTGAGTCGATGGTAGATGCGCAAATAGGAAAAGTGTCGTAATAAAATCATGAACTTCGTTACCCAAATCGATTCTAGTCACGTTCGTCCAGATCACGTTCTTCTTTGTTTTCCTTTTTTGTAAGTACCTAATCTGTGATTTTTGTCCGCCACATATGGGCTTGATAAATCGCCGAATCTTGCTCCCGATCTACAAAAACGTGTAATATGAAAAATTGATCTACAGATCTGACTGGAATTACAACACAAGCCGCTTCTCCTCACGTTCCTCGGGGATTTCGGTGTGATGATATGTTGTTGTGAATCTTGTAAACAAACGGGTGGGTATTATTATTTTAACTATGTTGATACAAGAAAAACTCATTAAACAATAACAATATAGTTTTTGGTTCCATTAAGTAATAATTCCAAAAAAATATTTCAAGTCCCTAAAAGTACCATGGTAGATACCAAACTATGTATGATTTATGTTATTAGAATTAAAATTTAACAAATAACAACGTATCAAACTTTTATTGTACGATTTAAAGAGAAGCTCATAGCTATTTAAATGAATAATAATAATTTTTATCCGTATCCAAACACAATATTTTCACAGCTGCAGTTTAGTGCACTCCCAATGAAATTTATGGTCGTATAAATAACAAACTCAATATTGCACTGTAAGCTTCATAAAATATCCGAGAAGGCGTGAATAAGCTCTGTTAACTTATGGTGCCTATTTAGTTAGGTACTACAATTTAAATCCTTATGATTTAAATTTGCATACCTTCACACGAAATCCACGATTACTTCGACAAATTCGTTTTCGTATTCGTTGTAAGATTATAATTTTGACTTTTTAAATGAGATAACTTATTGTCAAATAAAAATATGACACCCTTGTAGAAATCATGCAATAATTTTGTCATCATCATTTCAGACACAGGACGTCTACAGCTGCTGAACATAGGCCTCCCCCAATGATTTCCACATCGCCCGGTTGGTAGCTGTATGTATCTAGCGCATACCTGCCTATTTTGCTTCATTATCATCATCATCATTTCAGCCATAGGACGTCCACTGCTGTACATAGGCCTTCGCCAATGTTTTCCATGTTGATCGATTGGTAGCGGCCTACGTCCAGCGCTGCCTTTGTGATATCTACCTATTATTGGGTTAGATTCAGTGAAAAACATAATAGAAGAGTACAATAAGTATCATTAATTTGCACCTCAAGCAATAAGTCAAGGATAGCATCTTGAGATCCTTGTCTAGCAATAGGAAGCCTAGCCTATACATTATAAAAATCATACCTACACTTAAAAAAATGCACAAACGATGCTTGCTTAAGTGAAGCAGCAAATAGAAAGCACAGCGTTGAATAGAGCTCTGTGATTGGTTCGTGTGTCACCCGGTGCGTCTACGCGCACTATGAGACCTCATAGTAATGTTTGTGAATACGGGCGTTAGTGTTCTTAGCATTTACATACGCATCTACATAGGTAACAGGCATAGTTAGCCGTCCGTTACAGAGCCTGTGTCTTCACCTTCAGTGTGTCTTACAAATGTCCGCCTTAAAAGCGATGAGGATATTACTGTTGACTCAGGTCTCGGTGGACCACGGAACGCAAATAGCGAAAAAAATATTAATTGTGACTGATTATCAATGTAATTAAGTAGTTATGTGCCTATCGTTGAGTGTCGCCGTTGCAGCTATTAAAATAATATTCTACGAAATATTAAGGTGGGACAATTTAGCAAGTGGTCCAATATACCCGACTTTCCCCTATAAAAATGACTCAATTACAAACTTTCTATAGTGAGTAAGTAGGTATCGGCCGTATTCACAAACGCTGCTTGCTTAAGTGACGCAGCAAATCGAACGCACAGCGTTGAATAGAGCTCTGTAATTGGTTTGTGTGTCACCCTGTGCGTCCAAGCGCACTATGAGACTTCATAGTAATGTTTGTGAATGCGGGCGTATGTGTCCTTAGCATTTACATACGCATCTACATAACAGGCATAGTTAACCGTCCGTTACCGAGCCTGTGTCCACACCTTCAGTGTATCTTACAAGTGTCCGCCTCAAAAGCGATGAGGATATTACTGTTGACTCAGGTCTCGGTGGACCACGGAACGCAAATAGACTTGTTTGTGTAAGGCTTACTCGAGTGTGCTGACAGATCAGGCCTGCTAACATCGGGTGTCAAAGGCCGCTGAAAAAACCCTGTTGACATAGGAAGTAATTAAACAGACAGTACTTTCAGTGTAAAGTAGTGCAGTAGGTTTGCACATTCACCCTATTGGCAAAGGACTTCGGCAACACAGAAAATAATATGATTAAATAATTGTAGAGAATACAGCACAGCACGCGAAAGGTTAACCCTAATAGATAACAAAGACAGAACAAAATGACGATCTTTTGAATTTAAAAACTCTTACCACCACTCGGTTTTTAAAAAAATTACGTGAATTCAAAGTATTTTTTCAAAATAGTTTTTCCGAGTACCTTTTTGAAAAATCTTAAAGTTTTCCTACAGGACATGACAGCTACTAGCAAGTAAAATTAATTCTAACAAAAATTCTTCAATTACAGTTTTAACTTTACGTTGTACGTAGTTACCAGTAAGTATGGTGCACTTGCATCAAGAAAATTCTTCAAATGATTTTGATGCTTATTGTAAACAATTTGAGTTCCAAGCCCTTTGGCTATAAATACCTACTTCACATCATTCCTCCCAGAATGTAGAATACTCACTGCTCTTCATTATACTGTGCTTCCACGCAGGTGTTCACCGTCGTAATTATTGGACCCTCCGCCGTCTTATTTGGGAGATCGATGTGTGTTTAGGGCAGGCTTAATGAAACCGTGGCAAAGAAGGTGCTAAGATTACTTACGTTGCGTTTCCCTCGGTCATATTACGGGCGGAGAACTTTTTGCTATGCTGCTTTTCTTAGCTTGGCTCTTCTTATGATGTATCTTGGATATCCTAGTTAGATAAAGATTAGATCTTGAGATCCCACAGCTGATGTTCTTGATGATAATGACTTGATTATTTCAGATTCAGCACTAAAATCTCATCATCCTTTAATAGGTTCTAGGTTTTTCTTCAATAAACATACAAAATTTACACTTTAAAATTTACTTACTTGACTACATTATTGAGCACTTCTATGTTACGACTTACAGAGTTTTAAAGTAACTGACTGTAAAACCAACCATGTGCTTTGGGAGATACGTTACATTACACGTTATAAAAACTGTCTGGCCTGTATACACACCTACATGATACCTATATTAATAGCAAATGCTGAACTTCAGAGCAAAGCTAACAAACTATATTCAATCATTTTTAATTTTTCAATAGCTAACCAAACCACAGAGTATTGAGTTAAAAACCAATTCCGAAACTGCTCCACAACTTCGTCAACGTCAAAACGTGTCTCAAATTGCATTGTCACGTCTACAAAAGCTGTGGTTTTAATTAATTTAAATCCGGCTGTTTCCATTTTCCGCACGTTTTTTGAATTTTAATACGTACGGTTTGCGGGATGTTTATTGTGAATTTGATGTAAATTAATCTTGTTTGAGGGTATCATTCGGGGTCGTGTTAACAAAGCGGCAGCCCGCAGAATTAGGATGTGGGGAACAGTCTTTGTGGGTTTATGAGACCCGATTTTATTGACAAATTGAGTTGGTTGTGTAAAAAATACTTCCTCGTAATTATTTACATGAAATGAGCGAGTTATTTTAAAGAAGAATATGATCTTTATTGACTGCTGCCTCTTTGTGTGAGATTTTTTTTGGCTTTTATAAAGCGCTTTTTTGAACGTACCTAAGTTATTCAGGATGATCCTTCTTTACTATGAATGCAAGAAACTACTGTAAAATATTTTTCAATTTATGAACTTTGATTCTTTGACCTACAATTTACCTAAGTGTGCCAGGATACAGGATGTACGTTAAAGTTTATCAAAACCTGGAAATTTGGAAATAAGTGAAAATTGCTACCGAAGGATTCACCATTTTTCCAGATCATCATCTGGAATATCATACATTGACTACTACATAATTATTAATGTTTGGCTTAATCTAACGTTCCCATTAGATTGAGATGTTAAAAAACATCTTTTATTTGCAGTGAAAATATGACCGAGGTTCAGACAAAAAGCACGTCCAGTACTTCAACAAAATCTTCCTAAGGCTTGAGCTCCAGTCATCAGCACGTTGGTTTTTTTACCATACCGAGGCTTAACGACCCTATCGATCATAATGCCGTAAGTAATAATAATTTATCATTCCCAAGCACACTTCGCGAAATACCTCGCCCAGATATAAATATAAGTACCTATCTTTAAATATGAAATTCAAATTTAAGATTGTGTCGAATTATTTAAATGGAGGCAAGCAAACAAGATTATTTACTCTCAACTCTAGAGACATTCAAATTAGGGATCTTGAGATAATATTAAAATTTATATCTGAAGAATACAACATTAAAATTATCTGAGGTATCCGGTACATTAAGTCGATACTTTACCAAGATCTGTAATGATACAATCTCAATGATTCGTTATTCAAAGGTTAAACAGATGGTGACCTACATTTCTAAAACTTTATTACCGTGTTCTGAGTTGAGTTTTAAAAAACTTGACCACGCACTAAAACAACAGCACAGCTCGTAGAATTGAGTCGGGTCTGTTAATAAATCAAAGAACAATGTGTTGAAGTATCAATTATCATTTTAGATGGTTTGAATACCCCCAGGTTTTTGAGGGGGCGATTATGTTTTTTATTCCAAAAAACATCTTAGTACCTAATTCTGTTGCCATATCAACAATGTTAACAGCACTGTTATGTTTCTTCAGTTGCAGGTAAGTTACCAGTTCACCTTCGTCGCCTGGTCATCACTTTCTATCAGGGTGAGATGCATGCCAAGAGCGATCTCGTTGCTCTATTTTAAATGTAGGAAATTCTTTATAGGGTAAAGGGGCAAGGATGGCTGGCGTTTAGTAACAACTCAAACAAAGATAATAATCAGTGTTCCAAACTCTACAGGGTGTTAGGTAAATGGGTATATGAGCCGACACTTGCCCATGTTAACATGGGCATATAAATGGTATGGTGAAGTCAGAAATTTGATATCATCATTTTTTTTTATTTTCATACAAAATAAATTTTATAAAATCCGATTTGTATGAAAATTTAAATAATTAAAATGAAGATATCCATGTTAACATGGATTAGTGTCGGCTCATATACCCATTTACCTAACACCCTGTATATTATTAATATAATTTTTAGGCAGTCTAGTAATAATTTGTAATGGTGTATTAGAGTAACATCCGTATACACAAACGATGCTTGCTTAAGTGAAGCAGCAACGCTACGCGAAGTCGAACGCACAGCGTTGAAAAGAGGCTCTGTGATTGGTTCGTGTGTGTCACTCCGCCACTCAAGTTGTCTATGAATAGGTTTTTGGGACCCTGTGCGTCCACGCGCATTATGAGTCCTCATAGTAATGTTTGTGAGTATAAAACCGATAGAAATAAATGTAAACGCGAAATTTGGATCAAGTAACACTTTGTTTCTGTCGTCTCCCGCTCTACTGCATCATTTCACACCCGTTCTAGAGTCTGCAATTGGCAGCGCGAGAAATGCGGTGAATAAATCGCCTTGTGTAACACTGAACCGACCAAACTGTTTTGAGAGGAAAATTGAATAGCGCCGGAATACTAGCAATATCAAACTACGAACTGAAACCGACTCGACAGAGTTTACGGTCGTACATTATACGAGATGAATATTCGAAGTATGTGTAAGAGCGCTGTCGTTATAAGAATTTGTCACTAGAAAAAATGTAGTAGATTTTAATAAAAGTAAATCTACTTTAATGTAGAGTCTAATACATTGAATTGAAATTGATATACTGATGCTTATTAATAATATTCATGTTTTCTTACAAATATTTAATTTTAATGTAGGTACCAAACTTCCCTAAACACAAAATAACAATTTGCGTGGAAGTAATATAAACAAGATAACATTTAATATCAACATCAATCCAATTCATCTACCCGCATACTTTTTTTATTACGACCCATAACTATTATGAGGAGGAAATGAAACAAAATATTATTTAGTTCAAACATTTTATTTGCCACCGGAAATATCTGGGAACATGAATACTTCAACATGACGTGCTATAGAATGTTTCCGGAATACAATAAACGTACAGAGTATTGTGTTAAAATTACCACTATTATGAAATAAACAAAAAGTTATCTTCGAATATTATTATGAAACAAAAGAAAAACATTTATTTAAAAACAGTTGAACATGAGTTATAATACATACATAGTTCCATTAATAAAGCATTACAATTATTGTGGAAACTAAAGCTTTATGAATTTATCAGAAATCGGAATAGAATAACAATATTATTAGAATGAAGTGTCTAACATAACAATACAATATTTTCTCATATTTATATGAAATTTTCATATGAAGACATAATAACATATTTCTATTTGTTATGGTACCTAAATACTCGTATTATGGTTATAATTACAATTCATTATTTGGGTAAGAAATTGAAATAATTGATGAACACATTACCCTTTATTATTCACATTTTCTTGCCAAGTTAGCTAATCATCATTGTAACATTTGCGTAAATGAATCAGAAGGCTAATTAAGACATTAATTAAGATTCTCATTTATCTAAAGTGTCTGTATTTAAATGAACCGAAGTTTTCAAGCGCGTAGGTTTTACAAACGTTTGTACAATGGGCCTGATTGGGTTTATTTTATCCTCTAGCTCCCCCAGTATTGGTCCCAGAGTCTACCAAAAATAGATTCTTTACATTTACTTCATTATTACCATCCTCAGAATCAATGTCTATCTTACAGCTGATACGGCCACAACGACGTTCCGCCTACTTTTGCTTTTATTCAACTTTACAATCCTATAGTGAAACTTGTGTTTTTCATGGAATTCTATTTGGTTATCACTATTAACATCGTCTGTATCTTTTAATTTCCCTTTCACTTTTATCCACCTGTCGTTTTTCCAATCGTACTTTTTGCCCACTTCAAGTAAAATATCTTCGAATTTAGGCCACTTACGAGTTTCAACTTTATCTAATTTAGAATTTAGTGCATCATTTGCATCTGATGTCACATCAGTGCTTGATTTTACATCATCAACATAATTATGAATTGTATGTTTATGTTTAACGTTATTATTAAAAGAAGAAATAAATGGTTTGTTTGATTTAATTTCAAAGTTTGTGTTGTTTTTTGGTTTTCTAACCCAGTTTTCTTTATATTTATGTTGCAAACTGTTAAATAATTGCTCCTTTAACCATTGGCTTGAGTATTCGTCGTACGCGTCATCGAATTCATGTTCGATTTTATCTGAAAGAAAAGGTAATATTTAAAAAAGAATGTTTTATTTTAGCAAAAGTTTTTCGCTTTGGGACTACCTGACCTGACAGACTATGTGCCTGTAGAAAATGAAATTGCATTTTTCGATAGTTTTCATGGAAATGTTAGCGTGAGACAGAGGACATTTCTGAGAAACATAATACTTTGTTGGGGAATATTTTTCGCAAAAAAACCAAACGTATTTTAGGAAAAAATGAAATTTTGAAGTTACAAAAATATTTATTATGCCATAACAATGGAACTTACCTGCCATTTTCCTGAATATCTCGATATCATGTTGGAGATTGCCGTCCTTTTTCTTCCACCGTCCATCGCCGCGTTCTGGAAACGAATTAACGTTATATTCTCGATAATAATTTCCAATGAATAGGTCCTTTGTAAGAGTACACGGGATATCTTGATTAATAGATATAAATGTTCCAAGGAAAATTGATCATTGCCTTCCCTAATCTGTGGCCGAAAGTAGTAATAAAAGGCTGACTTCGATTAGAAGAAATCTCCTTCCACTATAATAGAAAGATTTTTAACAAAGAGACTGAGATCATGTCCTAATGGTACTTTAATTCAAATCAATACGGTATAGTTTTATGCGTCTGGTTTGGTGGCTTGAAATTCCGTCGAAGGAATGGGGTAAGTATATGAGACCAACATTGAAATTGAAAAAAGCTTCCCCACGCAAATTCTATCAATTAATTTGTCAATTATATGGCACAGTGACTGTAGTTTAATATTCGTAAAGCCTTGGAGTAGCCATGACAACTTTCGGTAAATTTTACCAAAAGTTAACCGCTAGTTCTAAAGTATTCTTCCATCTATATCTATTATTATTTTTTACATCTAATTGTCCATAACTTACAAGTGTGTAATCTAGACATAGGCCACTCCAAGGCTAGATCTAATACTGTAAAACTCAACTTTTACTTACCTACAAATATCGTAAGTACTATCAAGCAGCAAGTTTGGACGAAGCTATTCGCCATAAGTACCCGGCCCGATCGGATCTGTAACAATTAAACTAATTGGTTACAAATTCTAGAGATACACCTGCTAACGCCGCAGTTACGGCTATTAGAATGTTCTGGAAACAGAGTTTGAATTCCTACATAGAAGAATAGTACTAATCATTTCAGATTATAAGTCCCAATCTATCTTACGTCCTCACTCCTCACTTCCCGTGACCTCTATGGTTAAAAAAATAAGGTTGATTTTAAGCTCTTTTTTGAGTTTTTACGAATGGAGTTATTATCGTTATTAATGATGTTTAGTAGAGTAAATTATTATACAGGGTGGAAACGATAAGTGATATCTAAAAATCCCAAATAAAGTGCTCTGGTATTTTCTGTATATCACAACAAAATAACCTCGTAAGGCCCAAGATTAAAATTAGATAGAAAAAGTTATTCACAATTACGTATTGTCACCTGACAAGAAATAAGTTATTTCGCAATATTATCACCTGACAATACATTTTATAAATATAGTAGTTCTTTATCACCCACGTCAAACATTCCACGTGGAAACTCAAGTCTAGAGGTCATCTATAACCACGCTTTTTTGCTTATTGCGCTGTCGTCTATTGGTACAAATAACATTTAGTAAAAATGTATCCCATCAAAAACAATACTTGTCAAAAAAACCAAGTCTCGCAACTCAGTTGTTCTACGGTAAAAAGTTGTGAGATCCATGTAATACCAAGTCCAGGCCAGGAAATCTTTAACGTTTTACATAAATTATTGACTTGGCCATCGCACTAAATAATTTAATTTACACGTGTTTTCATGCGATGGCCAAGTCAATATTTTTATGTAAAACGTTAAAGATTTCCTGGCCTGGACTTGGTATTACATGGATCTCACAACTTTTTACCGTAGAACAACTGAGTTGCGAGACTTGGTTTTTTTGACAAGTATTGTTTTTGATGGGATCTCATTTCTTTTTGTATTTTGTAGACAGCAGTTATGTATCTAGAAAACTGGACCGAAATTGAAAAATTTTACTCGACTTGGCGGTTGCACTACCGTGCCCCCAAATCTCATTTCTTTTTGTATTTTGTAGACAGCAGTTATGTATCTAGAAAACTGGACCGAAATTGAAAAATTTTACTCGACTTGGCGGTTGCACTACCGTGCCCCCAAATATTTTAGTTTTTCCTTGATTCATACACCAAACACTACTTATATTCCAAATTTGAAGCTTCTAGGTCTGCTAGAAGTGCCTTAGAGTTTTGATGATCGGTGAGTCAGTCAGTGAGTCAGTGAGTGACAAAATTAAGTAACTTTGACCCGTTATAATTCTTAAACTACTGGTTCAAATTGAATAAAATTTTAAATATACCGTGTTTTTACAATGCCTGCATAGCTAATGAAAATTCAGCCTTCTAGTTTTATCCACAACGAAGTTACAGGCGGTCGAAAATGGCCTGAATTGCTTCGAGAAAAGGATGGTACGGCCGTGCCGCTTTTTTGCTCGACCTGGTGGGGGCACTGCCGTGCCCCCAGATAACTTTAAAACATTGTACATTATTTACGAATAGTAAGTGAGCGATGAAATATTCAATTAAAACACATGAAAGTAGTCCATTATGTAGCAAACAATCTTACTCGTATATTCATGACCTTACTTTATTTTACCAAATGGAAAATATCCGATAATTTTTTTCTATATTGTAAATTCTTGGCTTAATGGATTTTTTTATCCTTTAGTAAATATTTGTTACATTTTTATATTTTGTTGAAGTTGATGGATGTAATCTGAGCATTAATTTTGAATAATGGATAACCTAGAATAATACAAAAATGTGAAACTAAAACATACAAAAGTAAAGAGTAGGTAGCCTTTTGTCACTGAATAGCCTCTTCAAACATTGGAATAAGTATTTACTTTCTCAAACATTTTTAAAAAGATGAAACATTCAAAGTATTTGGTAGAGCGTCGGATCCCTCTTAATTATGCGTAATTATGAAAGCGGCACGGCCACTGTATAAAATTATGCCCTTTTTAAAAAATGGGTTAAAAATGTTTTTTTATTTAATATAAAAAAATTGCGGCTACACGATGTGTAGCTTGGGTTCATTCATAAAAGAATGTTGTTCTTCGTGTAACTATACTTAATGACATGTAAAATTTCACCCTATTATCCATTTCAAACGTGGTAATTTATTTATTTATTTATATAAGGCACAGCTACAGAGTCTGAACTCCGATTAGAGCCAGGCACAACATTTAATTATCAAAGAAATAACAAAAAAACGGGCTTACAAACATTAGACAGTTTCACTCAATCTTATTATAACAATTCATTTACCCTATCCCTACAAGTCCGAATAATTGATTTGACTTTTGATATTTTACACGCTGAATATTATGCAGGTAAATTTTACAGCTAGTTTTTCATTGTTTAAAGCTTACTATGTATTATTCTTGAAAATAGGACCTCACTGTATTATTCAGTTATTATTCCATCAGATGATTGCACATACACAATAACACTAAAAATATTCAATTATCAAGACCAAGAAGAAGGTTTCTTTTCAAACAAAAACGAAGAAAGAATGAGCGATACTCATAAATTAGATTATTTTCGGGCCAGCTAAAAATATGGGTGGCTTTTTAAAATAATGACACAGCGCAAGAAGTTTTCATCATTATCATAATGGAGGTCGTTTGCTGACGACAACAAAGATAAAAATACTCGGTATACCACAAATAAATTAATAAACCTTTAATCATAATTATGTCGGACAATTGAACTCGACAGTTAACTTGTAGCCCTTCAAGGGCTTCAACTTCAAATATTACATGGTCTTATGCGACAGCTTGGGGTTTGATGGGTTAAGAATTATTATGAGGTCATAGATACGAGACATCACGTTTTTATCTAGTCCATTCATACCATTTATTGAAGTGACATAGGTAGGTACTATTGCATAACCCATCAACCCCAAGCGGTCATTATGACCGCGTAACAATTGATATTATTATCTATTTGGTCTCATGGGGTTTGAAGGGCTACTGTAATATTGATATCCATGTTACGTATTTAAGGATGCTAAGCAACATGGTCTGTCTTATACTTAGTACGCTTTGAAGAATTAGTATAATTGATAAAGTTGAGCATAGTAATAGAACTACCTAGTAGAAGTTCACAGACTGAAGCCATTTTGAGGGTAAACGTTTGTAAGGGAGTAAGTTTTTCAAGTAACCTACCTAGATTAGATTTACGCAGTCGGTTTGATTGGACTATTTCAAACGCTATGGGGCTCATAAAATCTGACATTGCCTTGTGACCCCGTTTGTTACAGCCCACACGATACAAGCTTCGAGGGAACTAAA
Source organism: Ostrinia furnacalis (assembly GCF_004193835.3). Classification (NCBI taxonomy): domain Eukaryota; kingdom Metazoa; phylum Arthropoda; class Insecta; order Lepidoptera; family Crambidae; genus Ostrinia; species Ostrinia furnacalis. Next base: position 84,008 of record NW_021131106.1, read on the forward strand.
TAAGCAACCCTTTTCCTGCCACGACAATTCAAGACATTTTTTTTTTCTAATTAAATTTCTCGTTTTCCTGGAAGTTATGACCCGCGGGCGTCAGTTAAAATTAGATTTATAAAAAATCCCTCGACCCCGGCAGAAGTTGAGCCGTGGTGACTTTTTAATTTGTTCCCGCATTTTTGGTTGGCGGCTCAGATATTAAAATGTGCCTTCTTTCTAATGTTTGTAAATATTTTGCATCTGTGCACACCCGTTCCGAGGGAAAATATTCTTCTTGATTCCCATTTAAATTGTACATTTCTCTCAGAGGTTTTTGGCCTAAAATGATTTGCTCGGTTAGGGTGTGTTTTCACTGGACCCATTTTACACTTTAAATTAACATCGTCATTTCATTCTATGGCAGTCCACTACAAAATGGAAGCCCTAAGCAGAATCTCCTGCTTTTTTCATCAAGTTGTTGCCAGTATCTTCAGGTCATCGGTCCACCAAGTATGTTACGTTGAGCTATGTTACGTTACGTTGCAAATAAAACTTATTACAACTACGTAAGCACAGTGTCTTGATGTGCTATTGTCTTTTCAATATTTATTAAAAATATCCCTTATCTTGAAGTCATCGGTCCATCGGGCAATTGGGCTACGTTACGCTTACTTGCCAAGAGTTTGATATCCGTTCGAGAATCCGTATATTCCACCTTAATTAGGAATGCAATTTTAGCATGAATAGAGTGTTCACAATACCTTGCCCGTGCACTAACTTGGCTCACATTGTTAGTTAGCTATTATAATACCTAGCTCAAGTTACATAGTGGTGGAGCTAAAAGTAACACTAGCTCGTCTCCTGGCAGTTATAATAATAATTAGGCTGAGTTGCACCACCTCATTTTAACCGTAACATTAACGACAACCGGTGCTTTTTGTATGAAGTTTGACAGCTTTTTGACGTTTTTCAAAGTTACAATAAGATGTTGTACCATCTTTCCAGCCTTATGCCCATTTCACCACCGATCCCTAACTTTTAAGTGACCCCTATGAAAACAAAATGCCCGCTAAGTGTTACCATAGGCGTCACTTAAAAATTAGGGATTGATGGTGAAAACAGGCATTAGTATCTTATTCTGAAAGTTCATCAAAATATGAATAATGTCTAATAATATCTCTCAAAGTAAAAAGACCTATCAGTACAAGCTATGCTATCCATTCATGTTCTCTACATAATACTTGATTTCATACCAAAATCTCTGCAAAATTAATTGAACCTGACAGAGACATTAATGCATGAAAATGTAACAAAAAATCAGGTTAATTAAACTTACATTAATTTTAATTAAATTGTAATAAAATAGAGAAAAATTTAAAATTCTTTATTTATTTATTAAGATGAACTTCGGTTTTAACGCGAACTACTTCAGCTTTGGCGCATATTGCAGAACTATACTTCAAAGCACTGCGCAAAGTAGGTATTGTTTAGTAAAACAATGCATTTTATTAACGCACTCTATTGTGCACGCTCGACTGCGAGACAGCTTTATAGAGTCGAAAGTTCGAAGATATTCTTAAAGGAATAAGAACTCTCTTTGAATGGTAGGTACATACCTAGAAAAACAATACTTATTTCTATATAATCACTTATTTATTTGATGAACTAAATGTACAGGAAAACATTATATGATTTTGGATTTTACATTAGATGGTCTAACATGAAACTTCTTTTTACATTGATAGTTTTTTATGTTAATGAAATTAATAATATGATTAAAATTATGAAGTTACTTTGTGTCTTGTTATTATTTCGTCAAATACAATGTAAAAGCATGGGTGATGACCCCGACTTTTCCTTTCTTTAAGTCTCTATGTTTTCTACTATAAATCACTGTAATAGACACATAATATTTTGTCAAAATATTAATTACCCGGCTGTTTATCTAAGACATCATTCTCATTTGTAATGTATCGTCGTTGGCTGAATAAACAAAAACAATATTGTCCAAACATACACCTGATTAAACGCGTATATCACATTACGTTAATTAAGCGCGCTACGTACACAAACATTATCATGACAACGCTATCCTGGAGATAATCCTATCCAGAGAGAGCCTATAACCAAAATAAACACGCTTAATAATTCGTGACCAAATTCCATTTCATTATCATTTTGCGTGGATTGATCCTCTTCAATTATGCACGTCTTCAGTTTATATAGGAGCCTAATTCAGCATTAGACTCGCTCCGTAAACGCTCTTAGAGACCCAATCTCGTTCAAGAGGCCTCGTAGATAAACGCTAATGCTAGTAAATTCTATACAGCTAAGTAACGAAGGAAAGTCAAAGATTTTATCGCTCGGCCCACCCTTGTCAATTCAGATTAGAGATTTGTTGCCTAATTTTGACTTAGCGTTAATTTGAATATCCCTTAACAGCTATTCAAACAAGGGGGGTTTGGATAAAGAATGGTGGGGAAAGCTATTTTATCCTTTAGATTTAGAAGCTTGAGGTATTATGAATACCTTTATTAACATACTGCTTGGAAACTTATCATATTTTCATCTTATTAATGCGATGTAAACTAAGTAGAAGATGAGCAAGAATCTTTAGCTGTATAGAATTGAAAAGATCGAGTTTCTTTTCAAGTAAACCGAACTAAGAAACTATTTTGGTGTAAGGGAAGGGAAATGTTATGTATAAGTAGGCTATTAAAAACTTATGATAATTTGTACTTAATTATTTATTAATTATTTGTTATCTGATGATATCGTAATAAGTATAGTATGATGTAGGTACTGTCCACTGTTAGTAACTTAGTTCATACAGACAAACTAGATTGTACTATAACTTGAACTGTGTGATATTCCCAGAAAATATTTCTGAAACAAAAGAACGCAGATAAAAAACCCTAAACAATATCCATCCCGTCAAGAGCCGAGGGTAATGTTTAAAAATATGCCGAGCACTAATTGACGTTGCACGAGAACCCTTAATCCGGCGTGCCCGAAGGTATCCGACAGTTTCAAGCACTTTCAGTTCAAGCCGTCACTCATCCGTAGCTATGGAAAAAATAATGAGTCAAAAACGATATTCCGGCCTATAAAAGATAGCGATAAACTATATTATTGAATATTAATTTGCTTGGACTTCATTTTTGAGATGATCGAATGAGATAAATGGTTATGTTTCGGTATTTTATCGGTTATTTTCAAAACGATATAAAACGATATTACACTATACAGTGTGTTTGGGATAGGTTGTGATGTCAATTTTATCGACAAAAATGCCCCTATATGTGGGCCCACACCCCTCCTCTTGGAATGGGGGGGGGGGGTTAATTTTTTAAATATATATTTAAGTACACACTGTATACGGAAATAGCTATAAGAAGTCGATGAGAATAAATCGTTGTATCTTATCTTACGTCGTAAACGTTTACGGAACTTAGTTTGCAAAAATAAATAGAAATGTTTGGGAAAAAGTCGTAGTAACTACGACGTAGTAAAGGAAGGGCTACGAAAATACCTACGTAGCAGTCTCTAAAGATATTTTTGTCGACAGTGAAGCTTTAGATTGTAGTATGACGTCAGCACGCAATTAAACTAAGGGTAAGGTCAGATAGCAAACTACGGTTCGTAACAAAATGGATTTCGAGGTTTTTAGAATATTGATAAGTAATTTTAAAATACGTTAATATTTCCTACTTAAAAAGACGAGTATGTAAAAAAATGTGACTGTTTGTGAGGATGTTTATTACTCTTTCACGAAAAAACTTCAGAACGGATTTTGATGAAACTTTACAACAATATTTTTTATACATCAGAATAATATTAATACTATAAATTAGGCATTTATTAGAGTATGTTTATTTTTTTACATAAAGCACTTAGGTATTACATCTTCAAAGGTACTACATGCTACAGAGTTTAGCTAAATTAGCTGCCTACTTTATTCTAATTCTGTAGAGAAATCAAACCAATACTACAGTATCTGTTGTAATGTTATTAATCTGTGTATATTTCCACTAATGTCTATAAAGCAATAACATGTTCAGAGTCAAATTTAATTAGATCCCAGCAGGTTCAATGCCATCAGGATTAATTAGACTAATTAAAAACGGATAATGGTCTAACAGATCAAAGTATACAACCTCATGTATACGGATTCAAAGACTGTGATACTAGTAACGTAATTAAATCAGACTTTGAAGTTTGAGCTAAGAAAATACATAGATTAAAATTGACAAAGGAGACTAGTGCCTGTTTTCACCATCAATCCCTAAGTTTTAAGTGACCCCTATGGTAACAAATAACAGGAATTTTGTTTACATAGCGGTACTTTCAAGTTAGGTACAAAGGCAGTCTCATTATTGTTAGACACGACAAGTTGTATAGAAAGAAGCTTACACGCAAGGCCTCTTTTTGGGACACCCTTATTGAGGATCCCCTTGAGCCTTTAAAGCGGAGGTCTTAGGGGCGGTATTCGTTGAGCCTAGGGACTTGGTGGCTTGAAATCATCTTACAATAATGTTGATCACTTGCTGTATGAACCGAGTTTATTAGAACTTACACTTGATGTATAAACCGCGCCGAGAGTTTATTAGAACCGTGGATTATTTAGGCTGAGTTGCACCACCAAACTTTGACCGTAACTATAACGATAATCGGTGATTTTTCTTTGGAGTTTGACAGATTTTTGACGTTTGTTACAGTCAAAGTAAGATGGTGCAACCCAGCCTTAGTCTTTCAATTTGATTATCATAATGTATTTATTTATGGATTTTTTTAATCTTACGCTAATCTCTATAACTATAATTGAGTGGAAACCTAATATGAACGTCCTGATGAGTCTTAACGAGATTCAAAGAAATTGTTAATAAAGGTCGATTCAACGCCATAAATGCTTAAATACAATAAAATTATTAAATTTTCATTAAGTACATATTTCTTCTCCAACACTACAGTATTTAAAACAGTTTGTTTGCGCAAATAATGTTCAGTTACGTGACGTCTATTCCCTTTAGTTGTATGCAACAATCATCTTTAAAGCAACTTCATAATTTATTCCAGAAATTATTCCGTTTTCATTTTCAGGTTTTTCAAGCATCCATAAAATGTATTTACCATATAACGTTACCTAAATTAATAAAATAAAACTTAAAAGACAGTTCCAGTTACAGATAAAGACCCACGAACATTTTGATGAATTGTAAACATGAAGCTCACTTTGTGGCACATTTTAATTACAGCATGATGATACATTTTAAATTCCGTGTACCTACAAAGATTTATCTCACAGTTGAAGTAATTACGGTTTTTGTAAGAGATGAAAAGTTGATCCAAAAGCAACCTTATTTTACTTTACTATACTTTATTGTCCCTTTAATCTGCAAAAAGTTATTGTATGTTACATTTTTGAAAGTCATCCATTTTATTATTTTACTTGTTATAGGACAGTGTAGGTATTATTTATCCATTGTTTTCAATTCTCCTAAAAATAACGCGATGAAATTAATCGTTGCCAAATTTTGAATTTTTAGTAATGGGTTTTTTAAACGAAGATTTATTTTTGCAATCGTATCCATGTCGTATAACAGAGAGTTTTTCAGCCCCAATCGGAAATTAGAGACAGAAAAAAAAATCAATGAAAGTAACGAAACCAAAAATCTGACCTACCTTAGATTTCAATAACGAAGCACTTCCAAGCCCGAACAAATCAAAAAACTTGCGTCGATGGTGCCGTCTCAAAGAACTACGAGTTCACAAAACTTTATTACGAGTATTATTCTCAAACCGAACGCACGTAGCTCCCTGTCCGCGTCTCGATCGCTACTACCCGAATCCATGAACTGGCCAATACCAAGTTCCCAACCCTATAGACAACCCCTATTCGACGACTACAACGAAACTGTCGCAATCCACCGCTGGCTGAAGTCACAAGAAAAACCGACTACAGTGAATCTTACCAGCGATGTATACTGAATGGGGAGAAAGTTGTCAGATAGTAGAAGCCGATTCCGGCCAAAGCATAAGCTAGGCTATTCACTTGTAGTGTGTATTTCATGTCTGCAAGGTAGCCTTTTCAATCAAACGGCCTTAAAGGCTGGTATAGAAATTGGCTAGCGCATTTATTTCAGAGTTAATTAACCTTTTCTGCTGCAGATACCTTCCATAATGCGGACGTCATTCATAAATTATGTTGGGATGGGAATGAAAATGTATCGAATTTTTATTCATCCCTCTTCCCTTTTTGTTTGTATAGGTGAAGCTGTCAGTCTCGGACTTTTGTATGGAATGTGATTTGCTGTCCGCTTTATATGTACGTTTCATTCTGGCTCTCGTGGATTGCTTTAGTATTTCTGTCCATTTTATGTTTCACGCAACTGTATTGGGGGATCTCATCAATAAAAATGCGAATAAAATTGCAACTAGTTCCAAAAGTGAAACGTGTATGGATTCAATATAAATGCCTGAAATACTGACTAAATTGAAAAATAAAATCGACTGGACTATGGACAGGTTACAGGACCACAATCTCGTTTTAAATTGTGTCTAAATTTCACTAAATTAACATCATTCGAGAACTTATCGTTTGCATCATTGCCTATTCATCACATTTATTTTATTGTCATCATGATGTTCAATATCCATAAAGTGATCGTTTTATGGAAAGTGTTATGGCTTTGTGGTTAACATGTCCTGTTGCACGTGATTAATGGTTAATTTTCTACCAGTAGCTTTTTTCAACGACCCCTGTGATTAAAAACTTTAAAAAATATAACCCAAACAAAATCCAAAATGCATTTCATCACGTTTTCACCCAAAGCTTTCCCGCCTACGCAAGCCTTCGCAAGTTTCGGGATAAAATATTTTATTGCGTTGCGAGTCTCAAGATTTTAATATGAATATTCGAGCACTTCTGTTTAACATGCAGGTTTCGTCGCGGTGTTTCCATCAAGCTGTGTGATGTTTGTACCGTTAAGTAATCCTTTTTTGTTGGGTTAGAAGCCGCTGAGTATAATATTATATTTATGTAGGTAACTTTCCTGAAATGAAACGCGGAAATTCGATCTTATTATCTACATTTTTTATAAATTTTAATAAGTTCATAGGTATTTGTACTGTTTAAAACTTAAAGCTTTTAATTTAAAAAACTTGCTGTCATTGTAATTGTAATTGTAATTGACAAAAAAAAATAGTAAATTAATTTATCATTTTATGTAGGCATTAAACTTTGTTGGCGGCATGCTCAGATGCCCGCCCTCAATGTGCGATGGGGTTTGCCGCGAAGATCGACTACTTAAGCCATCTTCGGACACACCAGCGCCGCCAAGACAGCTAGGAGTCGGAGTGGTTGGATGGATCATCATCATCAAACTTATGACTGATATTGAATATAGGTACGGATGCCGGATTATCAAGGTAAACATAATTGTACGATTAATAAGGTGCTGTTTTGCAATACAACTGTTTTACTCTGAATCATACTTCAGACGCTATCAACAGTAGATGCTGTGAACCAAGGGCGATAACCTTCAATCATATAGATGTTAACATACCTTTTTTATTGTACAAACGTATACAACCCGCTGAAAGAAAATGATTCATTAAAAGCGGCTACAAAAATGTCCATTTACTGCTACCCTCCTCAAACTCTATCTAAGCCAGAGGCTTTGTCTTCGACGATATTTTTTTTTCGTGCCACTTTTCGGGACCGTCGACTTCTGTTATTCCCCTCTTTTGTAAAGCCTTGCACGCAAATACGGGACTTTGTGAGTAATGCTCAGATAATTTACAGGGTACCTGGTATTACGGCGTATTGTCTTCGTAGGTACTTAATGTACGTGTGCCGGTTTAGGAAGGGTTTACACCGTTTTTATTATCTATCTCCCACTTTGAATTGGAGCCAAGTATGAGCCTACACATTAGGGTGTCCCGTCGTTGTATGGGAAAAAATTTTTTTTGAGCTACGGTTACGCAAGAGGTGTCAAAAGTTGCGTTTTGACATATATATTACGATTAGCATTCAATTTAATTAGTATCTGTCATCTTGAGGCCTCTACCTGTCCTTTAAAATTTTTTAAATTGCTATTTTAGGGGTTCCTAAAATAATCTATAAGTAATACAAAAATAGCGTTTATATGAAATTTTAGGGTACAAAATGAGTCACAGCAAGGTTTAAAATAGTTTAAAAACCAATAAATCCATAAATACTTTAAAAACAGAATTGGCTTTTTGACCAGAATTAGGCATTTACGCGCGCGATTTTAATGTATTCCTAATTAATCCGTGGGTCAGCCAAGATATCGATTTAATTTGAGGATACTCAATTCCCTTCTCACAGGAGGTTAATAATTGTATTACGCTATTATAAAACAATGATTGGCATCTCTAAGTGGAAGCTAACATACATATCTGCTAGGCACTTTTTTGTGTAAGCAATATCCAAATACCCAGTCCATTTATTCCAAATATGTTTTCAGTTTCGTAAGCAGATAATGCCAGAACAAAAAACGATAGCGTCAAATAAATGGATTTTATTTTTATTTCATGGAAATTTAATTGCCATTTTACATTTGGATGTGCCGTTTAAATAAAAAAGCAAAAACGGTGACATAAAATCAGCATTTCGATAAAATGTTTTGTGATATCAACCTACCTATTTTAACCCTTGACAATTAGTGTTATACGGTTATTATCAATCTTCAAGTAATACTGTTGATACTTGCTAATAATTGCTGATAAAACTCTAACCCAATTCAGAATTCGGGTTTGTGAGATCGCACAATGGAGTAACCAAGAGTCCCAATATAGTTTATCGCTGCATTTCCCATTTTCAAAACTCATTTAACCCTTCGAGAATATTGGCTGATGCCTGATGGGCCATGCCCAAAACCTATTTTGGTAACCGTTAATCAGTCGCCGAGGCGGAAAACTGATAAGGCGGACCTTTCACCAATTAACTTAATGGTGATTCTTTTTCTGCGGCATCGGTGTAAATGACCCTTTTACTCGGCCGACCGAATCTGGCATATGTCGTCGATATAGATTGCCGATATAATCCTAACAAAGCTATATTGGGGGTAAATAACGTTTGTGTTTTGGACGGTGATTGGACTCGCGTTAATGGAATGTTGGCAATTTGGAATCTTGAGTAGCCATTTAATGCTGTCTGTTGAAAATATTCGCTGAAATTGTTGATCTGTGATGATTTTTTATCTACGACTTGCAATAAGTATTCAGTCGTAATAGTTTTTACATTCAAGTTATAGTTCCATGCAGATGTGGTGCATGTTAGTCGCAGTTTATCACTTTAAAGGTAAAAAGCATATTTAATTTTTATCTTATCTTCTTCTTCTTCTTAGTCGTTACGCTCTTGGCAGAGCGGTCGTGGTCACGTTGAGGCGTTGTTTACATCGGTTGTAGAGGCGGATACAACTCTCCGCACGATCTCCCTCCATCTCTCTCTATTGGCAGACTTTCTGGTGCAGTCACATAAGCCGTCTCCTACTGCTGCTTTCACTTGGTCGGTCCAGCGCATTGGTGACCTGCCACGCGATCGGGTTCCTTCGACTTTGCCCTGGACGACCAGTCGTTCTATGGAGTTGTCATCCCGCCTCGAGACATGTCCGAAGTATTGCAGTATGCGCGACTGTACTACGGTTGATAAACGCTGAGTGACACCGAGCTCCTGGAGTATGGACACATTGGTACGGAACTCTGTCCATGATATCCCGAGCATCTTTCTCCAGCACCACATCTCTAGGGCATCTATCTTCCTCTTTTCCAAGTCGCGTACTGTCCATGTCTCTGCTGCGTAAAGAAAGATGGGGAATACAAGCGCTCGCACAAGTCTAACTTTGGTGGCTTTGGTAATGTTGCGATTCCTCCATAACTTCCTTAACTTCTCCATCGCAGTTCTGGTTATGGCCATACGACGTTTTACTTCATCTACGCAGCCGCCATTATTTGAGATGAGAGCTCCAAGATATACGTAGGTCTGAACTACGTCACAGTTCGCAATGTGTGTCACTTCGGGCGAATTTTCATTAGAGCGATCCACGATCATAACCTTGGTCTTCGATCGGTTAATCTTCAACCCAAACGTAAGGCTAACGCGCTCCATTTTGAGAAGTAATTCTTCCATAAGGTCAGCGTTACTCGCAAATAGGGTAGTATCATCTGCATACCGCAAGTTCGCAATTTTGTATCCACCAATTGCAACACCATCGGTCCAGTCTTCAAGAGTGATTCGCATTATAAGCTCGGTGTACACGTTAAATAGTAAAGGTGATATTATGCATCCCTGTCGTACACCCGCACTTGGATGGAAACTATCCGAGAGGAGGTCATCCGTCCGCACTGAAGCTGTTCCCCCTTCGTAGAGTTCTCTGAGCAAGTGTACGAGGTGTTGCGGGGTTCCCATTTCCAGTAGAGTTCTCCATAAAGTTGGCCATTTTACAGAGTCGAATGCTTTAGAGAAATCAACAAAGCATATATATGTCGGCTTATTGAACTCTCGAGCCTTCTCTATAATTTGACGTACGATGAGGATTTGTTCACGGGTTCCTTTACCTTTAACGAAACCGGCCTGTTCTGGCGCAATTTCTCTGGACAAATATGCCTTCAGTCGCTCGTTTATGATATGCAGCATTATTTNGGAGGCGAAAGCAGGATAATTATGAGTATAGTGTCACTAAGTAGCGAATGTGTTTCTACGACTTTTCAATTGACTTTAATTTTTGACAGGTCCTGTACCTATTCTAAAATCTTTGTTTATGTACTGCGTAAAACTTACTCTACCAAAAAGATAATTTAACAAAATTAAAACTTTTTTGTTCGGTGGAGTAAACTGGATGCAACAGAGGTCGGTGGAAGGTTGAAGAGGAGGCCTATGTTCGAAGACGAGCCCCCCAAAGACTGATATAGAGATAGATAGATAACAAATTCGATCCAAGTAAGTGCAACTCCTCGCTCCAGGTCGAGACCTGGGCAGTGCTACAGTCTCTCCAGTCGATATGGGCGATGGAGCGGGCTATGCTCGGAGTCTCCCTGCGTGATCGAATGAGAAATGAGGAGATCCGCAGGAGAACCAAAGTAACATAGCTCGCAGAATTGCTAAAATCAAGTGGCAGTGGGCGGGGCACATAGCTCGTAGAGACGATGGCCATTGGGGCAGGAAAGTTCTCAAGTGGCGACCACGGGCTGGAAGACGTAGCGTGGGCAGGCCTCCTACTAGGTGGACCGACGATCTGGTAAAGGTCGCGGGAAGAGCCTGGATGCGGGCAGCGCAGGACCGTTCATTGTGGAAAACCTTGGGGGAGGCCTTTGTCCAGCAGTGGACGTCATTTGGCTGAAACGAACAAACGAACGAACGAAGTGCAACTGCTGAAACTTCGGTCAGTCTTAAAATCTTAGGACTTTCAATAAAATAAAATTACGTTTTAAGACGCTGTGACATTTTCTTAAGACATTTTCTTGTGTGGCTCGGTCTGAAGTAAAACTACGAGTAACATTACATTTTATTGGGGGTCATGAGATCGCCCGGGTGGGTTTATATCAGCTGCTACAGAACTCCGGGTTCTGTGACTCGGCTATCGGTTTTCGGAATGACCTTTACGTCATACTAATAGAAAATTCTGTTAGTATAGTTTCGTTACTTTAATAGCAAATCTCGGAAGTAAAGTAGCTCTATTGAGTTAAACACAAAGCGAATACAAAGTGAATTCGGGATATTTTTCAAGTAGGTTTAACGGGAATGTGGTCCGGGAACTCCCTGGGGGAGGCCTATGTTCTGCTGTAGACATCCTGTAGTGGTGGCTGAAATAATGATGACGATGAAGACTTTGCAAGACAATCAATCGATTATGATAATACGTTCTTTGCCTAAGACAAAATGTAAGTCTGAGATCAGTTTTTAGCCAGTCCTCACAATAGGTGGAGATTAGACAATTAACGATTGTTTTCGGCAAACATTGCAGAAGATAAGGCAATGAATGTTAATGGTTGTTTGGAATCGGTTCTGATAAGCCCGAGGCTATATCACGCGTAGTTGAGATGGCGTTTTGGCTACACAAAGATAAGAAAATAGCCCCATCACTGAAGTTTTGAAGTATCTGTCAGAGCTAGCGAATGTTTCAGGCCATAGTCAATTAACTTTCTTCCAAGACGTTGTATGGGATTTATAGGCGCTATTGAGTTTTTTAATAATAAGTTTACGTTAAAAATGCATTTGCTCTTTTACTTGTACAGTTATGAAAACAAAAAAGTGAAGGTGCTGCCATCATAACTCGTATTTACTGCGTTGACATGCTTCATTTTAGATCACCATATTATCTTTATGATTAGGTGCGAATGCCTGCAGGCAGAAAATATACGCTTAGTACTAGCTTTTGCAGGCGACCTCTTCTGTACAAGATTCTATAAATACGTAAGCCTTACTAATCATAGGTAATGTGCTATTCTGATGTAAAAATTATTTATCAATGAACATTGTAGAGTTTCAAAACTAGTTTTTCCGTGTAGGTCTAACAAACGCTTATTCACCTATTCTCACTAAACCGTTTAAAGCACCGTATTGTCATACCTTTTAGATTAGTAACAATTCATATGCAAATTAAAATAGAGTTAGGATATTCTATTAGTTCCGGCGCCAGTATCCCGCTAATCGAGTTGTGTCATTCTAAGCCGTCAATAATCCCGCCGCATCGGTCAGGCTCCGAAATTGCCTCTGTAATTTTATCATCGTGATTGGCACGTCCAGACTTAATTAACTATTAACAATTTGACAAATACTGCTATATTCTAGCATGATTCGGAAAGCTATCGCGGCAGTTTCCATTTTGATTGGTTAATGTTCAAATGATTCGCGCTAATATACGTTTTGTTTTTGGAATATTAATTAGTAATTTGATAGTTTAAATTCACGGTCAACAGCAGTCGGTATTTTATTGATAGGGCATGGTTTTAATTACAATTAATAATTTAAAATTGTAATGTGACATGCAATAAACGTTTTGAATTAAACAAACTTTTACCAGTCAGCCTATTTTTGTGACTGGCTATAGTGACTAAGGCTGGGTTGCATCATCTTACTTTGACTGTAACAAACGTCAAAATTTGTCAAACTCCATACAAAAATCACTAACTAACGTTTAAAGTTACGGTCAAAGTTTGGTGGTCAACTCAGCCTAAGTTTCTTGCGCTGCTTCTTCTCAGCACTAGCCCGTAGTAGGGTTAGGACCTATAAAAGTGCTGTTTGAGTGCCTACTCACAAAAAATGAGTTATTTTCATTTCAGTAGGGCTTTATTAGCAAGTTTCGTAATATTAGTTGAGGTAACGTAACTCACCACACTATCATTTGCCCCTGGTAGGACCAGATCCCGCTACCACAGTTGATGTAGTCCAGTACGAAACCAGGCCAAGGGGTCGTCCGAAATATAAATTAACGTTTTCTGTTCCAAAAGGTTCTAGCACAACTATTTAATTGCACAATACTAGACATGTCACCAAGCATAATTAATGAAATCCGCGGCCAGCTGTTACCGTACCGCTCGTCCGAATGTGGTGCGATCAGCTGAGTTATGGAGGCCTGTGTGTAGCGATTGTTAATTTACACACACTATGTGATTTAGTTTATAACTAATTAATGGTTTTGCTTGCTTGATTTTGTCTGTCACCGTAAATCATTTTCGCGATAGAAAAAGGCTATCCTTCTGCCGATCACGACTGCAGACCGTACCGTTTGTAGCTACAGTGGTCATATTCTGCAGGACTATGCAATTAGTGGTCCATGGTTGGATTCAAACCACTCTTTAATTGTTATTTTATATCATCATCGGATCATTTAGCCATTGCAGAAGTACGACCTTCTCTAATTTACCAGAGACAAATGGAGGATTCGGCCTAGAGTCTACGCTGGCCAGATGGATTGGCAACATCTTTTATCAGTTTCCTAATACAAGAACAGTAATGTCAAACCTTATAATGAACGCTGCCCTCACAACATACTACATTTCGGGCTCATAACTTCGCTCTATGAAACTACTTTACAAAAAATAATCAGCGCAATCTTTTACGAGGCACGCTCGCCACCTAAAATGCCATAAAATATTAAACCGCAAATACCTCGGAGAGCCGAACCCGGGACCGTAAGCCGCTTAAACACCGCTCATTCTGAGCCCCGTTCACGGTGCAGTAAAAAACTGCCATTATAATAAATATCAATTTAACCCGCGCTAAGCGGGGCACGCTACGTCTACTGCCCGTATCTATAATCCATCTCGGTTCATGAGATCGATCTCAGTTCTCAACTAAGTATCACGAGGTTTGCATCTTCGTCGACAATAATTGCAACAATGAATTCAGGCTATGCAAATAATTACGGCAATCGTAATTAGAAGGATAACCGGTGTTTTTTTTAAGGAACTTGACATACTTTTGACGTTCAAAGTTAAAGACGTAAGATGGTGCAACCCACCCAAACTTTTTTATACTTTTGTACGAAAATGATCACTTCAATTTATTTCAGATGGAAAATAGAAAAAAGGAACTAACTAGTCACTGCGCGCTGATACACCGTAGTGAGCTCAAATGATGGTCGATGTTGCTGGTGTTTATAATGATTGTAATGTTATGGTGTTACACTATAAGTATTTATTTAAATTAAGAGATGTCATGTCTATTTCGCTTTTTCATGTATTTTATTTATGATCTATGTAGGTATACAAAACCTACATCAACCAAATGTAGATCTCAATAGTAGGACCGCGTTTCTAATACCGCCCCTAAAGATCCAGAAAATCGGTTGAGAGCTGAAACAATGTACCGCTCCATATTAATATTGCAAACGGTCGGAAAGAAACGCCCCATAAAGAAACGTTGAATCTCTATAATGGAAGATCTTATATTCGTGCAGGTGAATTTTTTGTTCATAACATCGCAAGATCAGCAAATCCGACAAAATATGGAGTAGAGAAAGGTTTTTTGGAAAACCAATGTTTATGAGCTACAACTACAGCTGCTTTCCAGAGATGTTGTACATCGTAAAACTGAGTTTTTTATTAATTTGGTGCAAACTGACCAAATTAATAAAAAACTCAGAATAACATTGATATTCATCAACAGCCCTTTACAGTCCACTGCTGGACTACGAGCCTCCTCCACTATAGTGGAGGGTTTTGCCATAATCTCCACGCTTGGCAGGCGGGTTGGAGATCGCAGTTTAAAAGATTGATGTTTTTCAGAGAACGCTGCTGCCCATTCTCTGTTTGATGTGTAGTCCCTAAGTCGCCTCTTACGACACCCGCGGGAAGAGTAGGGGTTGGTGATAAATGTATTCTACTCTGCCGTCACCACACGGCTTGATATTAAAGACTATCAAAATTAAAATACCAATATCAGTTTTCAATATAAGTGAATTAAAGCTATAAACCCTGAGCTGCTTGTCACTGATTGTGATATTTATCCCAATAAAGTCGCATCAAAAGAGCATTATTGGAAATGGAATAAACATAGCCAATGAAATGAACTTTTATTATCAATAATGGACAAAGAATTCGATGTTATTAAGCCAATTGTTTCTGCGGCCCACTCAGCCCGCAATCATTTTAGTATTATTTTGTTGCTATTTATTGTTACGTAAAATTATGTGAATTAAATTTACATTTCATTAAAATGAAACAATAACAGTTACCTAATGAACTACATTTTATGTTCTTCTTAGTCGTTACGCTCTTGGCAGAGCGGTCGTGGTCACGTTGAGGCGTTGTTCACATCGGTTGTAGAGGCGGATACAACTCTCCGCACGATCTCCCTCCATCTCTCTCTATTGGCAGACTTTCTGGTGCAGTCACATAAGTCGTCTCCTACTGCTGCTTTCACTTGGTCAGTCCAGCGCATTGGTGACCTGCCACGCGATCGGGTTCCTTCGACTTTGCCCTGGACGACCAGTCGTTCTATGGAGTTGTCATCCCGCCTCGAGACATGTCCGAAGTATTGCAGTATGCGCGACTGTACTACGGTTGATAAACGCTGAGTGACACCGAGCTCCTGGAGTATGGACACATTGGTACGGAACTCTGTCCATGATATCCCGAGCATCTTTCTCCAGCACCACATCTCTAGGGCATCTATCTTCCTCTTTTCCAAGTCGCGTACTGTCCATGTCTCTGCTGCGTAAAGAAAGATGGGGAATACAAGCGCTCGCACAAGTCTAACTTTGGTGGCTTTGGTAATGTTGCGATTCCTCCATAACTTCCTCATTTTTGACTTTGACTTTTGACTTTGACTTTGGTCATCCGTCCGCACTGAAGCTATTCCCCCTTCGTAGAGTTCTCTGAGCAAGTGTACGAGGTGTTGCGGGGTTCCCATTTCCAGTAGAGTTCTCCATAAAGTTGGCCATTTTACAGAGTCGAATGCTTTAGAGAAATCAACAAAGCATATATATGTCCGCTTATTGAACTCTCGAGCCTTCTCTATAATTTGACGTACGATGAGGATTTGTTCACGGGTTCCTTTACCTTTAACGAAACCGGCCTGTTCTGGCGCAATTTCTCTGGACAAATATGCCTTCAGTCGCTCGTTTATGATATGCAGCATTATTTTGCTAGCGTGCGTTATTAGGGCAATAAGCCGAAAGTTGCCACACTTCTTCGTGGAACCTTTTTTATGGAGGGGCACAAATACTGTGTGACACCATTCAGAGGGCCATTTGCCCGTGAGTCATATCTTGTTGCAAATGGTGTGAAATATATGAACGCCACGCTCGCCTAGTGCTCGGATGGTTTCAATTGGGATCTGATCCTTCCCTGTCGCTTTCCCATTTTTAAGATGTCGAATAGCAGCTCTTATTTCTGACTCGAGGATATCAGGCTCAAGCATGTCACTCGCGGGTGTCATAGCTGCAAAATCTCGCGACTGCGGGTCCTGAAACAGGGACTGACAATAATCTCTCCAGACTCTCGAAATTTTGTCTAGTTCAGTGAATACTTGGCCGTTATGATCCTCGATAGTCCAGGTTTTAGACGGTAGTGTTTTTGTAATGAGGCGGATCTTCTGATACAAGTCTGTTGACTCATACCTGCCAGCGTGCGTTTCAATTTCATTGCAAATATTGTGTAGGTAGGCATTATGGTCTTGCCTGCATTTAAGTTGTATCTGTGCGGTCATTTTGTTGAGATTCCCGATATCAACTCCCATTGATTTCATTTTGCGGCGTTTCTCGACGAGTTTGAAGGTGTCATCCGTCATCCAGTGCTGTCTTTTGGAGGTCTTAATTTTTGGTGCGGCTTCCGATACAGTTGTAGTGATGAGTGCTTTAGCACGGTCCCACAGCATATCGGGGGTTTCGTTAGCTGGATCGGCTTCAGACAACTGGGGCNGATTTGACACGTGACAGTCCAGTTTTGCGTGATTCTGCATAATATGAGATCCCGTAAAACTGTGGGAACAACCTCTAAATAAAAGTCTTCCTTATCGTTCCCAAATGAATTATAATTACCTAATTAGTCAAGTCAATCGAACTAATCACAGAGCTTGTTTAATGGAGTCTTTGATTGGTGTAATTAGAGGATTACAAACAGTTGCAATATGGCGTCGTGTAGTGAAGGGGCATAGTCGATAGATTGTATCGATAATTGGATATAAGTAGTAGTGTCGATAAATTGGTCGGAATCGGGATTAGGGTTGCCAGGTGTCAGGACATGTTTGGCTTTTTAGGGACTTGTCCGGCCAAAAATTGTCTTTTCCGGCCTGTCCGGCTCTTGTTAGGCTTTTTATGTGGCTGCCGCGCCAGTCGAAAGCACACATGCGCGTATTAGGACGAAGCGTATTAGGCCCCCGTGGCATGGTAAAAAATGCGTGTCCGGCTTTTACGGTAAAATGTCCGGCCAAATGAAGCACCGAGCCGGCTTTTGTGTTTTTGGAACTGGCAACCCTAGCGGGATGCAATCGACAGTAATTATTGGATCAAACGTTTGAAAGTGAAAGGATAGATTGTATCTATAATTGTGGCTTGTTGAAATAAAGCTGAAGTGGCGAATGTATTTTAGAACTTTAGAAGCGAAAGTACTTTATAGTTTAACACAAATAAAGACGCCAATTGTTTTGTTATTTAGAATAACACACACTTTTACTCAAACTAAATTGGATAGTTCTAAAAAATGACATGAAAAATTACTGATTACTTGTAAATATTTCTTTTAAAGGTAAATAATTATTTTTCATTTTAATTAATTAATTATTGCGATAATTATAAAATATAATATTAAAAAACAATTTTATGTCTCCAAGTAATAATTTAGCCACAAATAGCTTCGGGATAATGTGCTGATAAGAAGTAACATCCCTCATAGTGAAGAATTCCGAGTGAAGTTCCCTTCCACCTTCGGCCTAATCATCACTTTCCATCAGCTTAAATTACCCATGCGGACTGCATGCTAAAGTTTTCCCGCTGCGGTTAAAAAGTGTTAAAAACTTCGACGTCGATAACGATCGACACTTCCACGCACATCACTAGCGCACTCATCGGGTTTCATCCGATTCCACACAATCGCTCGTGATCGTCTCTAATTCGTTTGATTGCTCATAATTCGAATGATATATTTTTGTTACGTTTTTTCGGCGCGGCGGGTCTTGATCGAGTCAAGTGACATTCCTTGAAGGTAGATGGAAATTTTGTTTTTAACTAACATCTACGGTGCGTCGGTTGCGTAAATTTATTTCGTTCGTTCGTTCGTTTCAGCCAAATGACGTCCACTGCTGGACAAAGGCCTCCTCCAAGTGGCAGTGGGCGGGGCACATAGCTCGTAGAGACGATGGCCGTTGGGGCAGCAAAGTTCTCGAGTGGCGACCACGGGCTGGAAGACGTAGCGTGGGTAGGCCTCCTACTAGGTGGACCGACGATCTGGTAAAGGTCGCGGGAAGAGCCTGGATGCGGGCAGCGCAGGACCGTGCATTGTGGAATTTATTAATTTATTATTAATTTAACTTTAAAGTACTATGGTCTAACTAATTTAGCAGTAAGTAAAGTAACAGTCATTAACTAAATTTTCGGCTTAATACCACAAAATCTAAGTCAAAAATGTATTAATTTGTAATACAAAAAAAAGTGGCTGCAAAAAGTGTGTAACATAAAAAAAGCAGGATTTTTATTTTTTTCTCATATCTTATTTACAAAATTCTATCGGCGAAAACATCGCAATTTTATGTCAGACGTAAGTGTATGTAATGTTTAATCGATGAACTAAAGGCAGGTTTATTATCCACTCGGAGAGGCAGTAAAAAGTTTATTACCCTGTAGAAAGAGGTTATATTTAGCTGGCAACATTTTTCCGCGCGAAACTTTATGATTAAAGTCGTAATAACGAAGGAGTTTTCGTACGAAAATCCATCATAAGTGGGTAATTTCCCATGGCGTTTTTCGGTGCTTAAAACTATGGGATGTACCCTATTATATTGGTACTAACGGCAGCCCGCGACTTCGTACGCGTGGATCACGTTTTACCCCCTTAGGCGTGGAGTTTCGTAAAAGCCTTTCTTAGCGGATGCCTACGTCATAACATCTACCTGCATGCCAAATTTCCGCCCGATCCGTCCAGTGGTTTAGGCTGTGCGTTGATAGATCACTTGTCAGTCAGTCAGTCACCTTTGAGTTATACCTACTATTATTTATTCTGTGGTTATACTATAAATTTAGATTCTACTGGGTAAAAAGTTCTTAGTTCTGGCAGCAGGGTTCTCTCGAGTTAGACCCCGCAGACTTCTAGGGCTTTTAGAAAACCTCATAAAATTCATTTATTTTTGCAAATAAGCTTTTAAAAAGCACTTTTACACGTTCCAGTATTAACCCTACCACTACTGCTTCAGGACAATGAATGGGCTAGTGCTGAGAAGAAGCAGCGCAAGAAACTCTGACCATGGTGACATCCCGTTTTTTTGCAGGATCCCGTTTACACGAACATCATGTTTGCAGGTCCCGCAAAAAAACGATTCATTCGAATTTTGCACTCGAATTTCAAACACACTTATGTTCACACGACAGTCCAGCATGTGTGATAATGCATTTTGCAGGAGCAAAATTGGATTGCCGTGAGAACGGGTCTTTATTCAAAAAGTATTTGGCCAGAGTATAATACCAATTCACATCTTTAGCTGCAGTCGTGCGCGAAAATAGCTAATTATTCCAAACCTAGCTTTTACTATACAATTTCCCACAGACCTTCTACACACTAACTTAGTGATCTTAGCACACTTAATTTAACACTTAAGTGCTGGTGACTGAGTGCTTCTAAGTGCCGGTTAAGTGGCGCCGTTAAGTAAATGTTAGTGTTACTTAGTGACGAATATGGCACTATCACGTACGTTAGTAAGTGACAATATTACTTACCATATACCACTGGGGACATATTTTTGAAAGTACATAATATTCGGATCACATTCGTGCACGAAAAAATTGTGAGATGCAAATATTAATGCAAATAAAAATTATGAAAAAAGTAGAGTTGCGTTACGTTTCGTTATAAACAACATTCAAAAAGAAATAATTAATAATAATGCTTTTATTTATAACATTATTTATTTTACCTTTTGGTGAAAGATTTCGTGAAATTTAGATTTCAGAGTTTAGGGTTGTTTACCCGTTTCCACCAAGGCGGACGAATTTTTCTATAGAATTTGACAGCGGTTGGGGCTAGCGCGGAGCGGAGAATAAAAATGGAAATAATGAAATCTGATTGATTATTTAAATCAGTTCTCCGTTCCGCCTTGGTTTAACGAGGGCCTTAATCTGCGAATCATTTCTCCATGATTTCTGCCAGTATAATTCCAAATACACATAAAAAAAATAAGCTAATACTTACGTGTGCATTTTTTAAGTGACTTGAAATAATTTTACACAGACTGTTTAATTTCGTCCGCGCTGTTTTATTCTGAACAGCTGATTTAGTAAATTATTATTTGTTTTTATTATTAATAATAAACCTTTTTCGCTTGTTTCAGAGACCTGCAAGGGAACAACATCACCATCATTTTCCAGAGCGACTTCCAGAACATGAAAGATTTGAAGATATTGTAAGTTATTTTTTTAATACTACTTAAAATTATAAATATAGTTTGGATGTCTGGATGTTTATTACTCTTTCACGCAAAAAGTACTGAACGGATTTTAATGAAACTTTATAGTATTATTGTTTATAACCCAGAATAACATATAGGTTAAAATTTATAACGATATGTGACGAATGAAATTTCACGCGGGTGAAGCCGCGGGCAAAAGCTTTTTTAGACAGAAGAAGAAAGTAAAAAAAAATGTTAATCTAATTTTGTGAAAAAAGTTTAAAACTTTAAATAAATAAATGTACCTAGGTATACATAGAAATTATAAAAAATATTTAAAGATTACAAAAATATTTTTCTACAAGTAAATAAGTTTTTTCTTGCGTACCTACATAACTAAAAACAATCCTCCGTTTCATAGTTTCTAGTTTTTAGTGTAATACTTACTTATTTTTTTAATTAAAACATACCTTTTTCAGACAACTATCGGAGAACCAAATCCATACCATCGAACGAGACGCCTTTTTGGAGCTCAACGGCTTGGAGAGACTGTAAGTACATTTGTAAGCTATTTACATATAATTTACATGTTTTTCTCACAGTCTTCATCTGAAAATTACCGATAGTTTTTCTTGTTCAATTAACTACAACACTATTTTCACTTTGCTGAGACTTTGACAATAATAAAAATGTTATTATCATAATATTATTTTCATTAAATTTCCATAATGAAAAACTAAATATGTAAATATTTTTAATAAATTGACTTCAGCACTGTGAATGACATGGTAAAATATTGAAAAGTTTTATTTTAATTAGAACTAGCTACATATTAGCTTCGTATGTCCTTCTAACGATAAACTTTCAGATTGAAGATCGGTGTACATTTTGAGACACATTATCAAAATAAAAATATAAAACTTTTTTAATTTGGGTTTTGGAAATAGACGGTTAATTTTTAATGACAATAAAAATTTTCAATAGTGATTTCTCTCAGTTTATTGCGATAAAAAATACTGTTTATTTCCAATTCCTGTGAGCGAAATGAAAATACATTTGAATAAAAAAATCTGTGAACCTTTTCTTAACTCTTAAATCTCTCAATTTTTTTATTCAAAAACCTCTAAATGTGTCCCAAGATCACTGTCACTGTGTATTATTTCAGGAAACTGAACAATAACCGACTGACTCAGTTAGCCGACGGTCTGTTTTTGAGGTTGAGACACCTACAGCGGCTGTGAGTAGAGGCAGGATCCTCTGGTGTGGTCCCCGCTTCGATTCCCGGCTGTCTTGTTGACTGAATTTTATGTGTTTCTAAAAATCATAATGAAAATCTATTTTTTTTTAATAAAATTAAATAGTACCACATTAAATTAAAGCATTCCAAAATAATATTAGGAAAAGCGGCTCAAATTTTTTGAAGAAAATAATCTATTTTTTTCGTTGTAAAAATCGGATAATGCTGCATTATTTAGCCA
Source organism: Ostrinia furnacalis (assembly GCF_004193835.3). NCBI lineage: Eukaryota > Metazoa > Arthropoda > Insecta > Lepidoptera > Crambidae > Ostrinia > Ostrinia furnacalis. Next base: position 106,520 of record NW_021131106.1, read on the forward strand.
ATAAGTCAAAATTACTAAAATAAAATGGTTTTAGTAAAGGCATTAACGTTGCAATATGAAGTAAATAAGAATAAAATACTCAAGAAACACAATAAAACTCAGCACATGGCGGCTCTATATCCGAACTATTTTATACGTTATTTTATAGTAAAATTCTCATTTTTTTCCAAAAATTAACTAACAAACAAGTGCTTACTCGATCTTAAAAAGGTAATTTTCACTTCAGAATCAATATTTTGTATTAACAAAAAAAAATTGTTATTACAAATCCTTCGTAATATGGAACCAAGAAAATATATTTTTGTGTTAAAAAGTAAGAAAAAAATGCGTTTAAAATAGTCGGATTATAACAAAATTACGACCCGATGCTTGAGTCTCAATAACCCCATAAGCTTGGCCTTGACCTATGCCGCCACAGACTTGCGACTGACGACTAAGTCTGAGGACGATTAGTCGCAAGTCGCAAGTGTGTGGCGGTCCCTTCGTCCGGTGAATAGCACATTAATGCCCTCATGCTTCTTTCCATTAGATGGGTTCCTCGATTTTATTTATAATTCCAGTGTTTTAAAACCTCTTTCTTTCATTAAGATTCAAAAAGGTTGCAAGGAAAAAGATTTTGTTAAAAAACGTTTCAATTATGTCCTCTTTTAAAGGTGAAACTTAGGTGAAAGAAACTGTTTTTAGCAAAAACTTTTTAGATTTTTTTGAGATTTGTGGATACCAAAAAATTTCTCAAAAGATTCCACTCGCAACCAACCCCTCTAACATTGCCTCCCCGCAATAAACACCCTGTATTCCACAGTCTGTGGTGACAGTTAACATTTGTGCTAAATTTCTGGCCTGGTAACCCCGACCTAGGCTTTCTGTGTGGTGGCAACACTGTATATAAGCTAGTTTTAGATATAAGTTACATTTTAAGTGGATCACATTCACATGTCACTACTAATAATATGAAATAACATCGTATGAAAGTATAACATCAAATTCATTAATTTTAAGTATACATTTTTTACAAAACCTTTTCTTTATACATGTGGAAGTTTAAAATGACTTTTTTATAGTAAGGTATTTTTTCATAGATAGGTATGAAAAAAAAATACCAAAATACTCAAGGTTTTCTCAAATTTCAAAAATAATAGCTACCTTTTCCGCAGCCGCGGTTTTCCCGCGTGGATTTCGGAGATATTTATTTATTTATTTAAAACTTTTATGCATATGAACCTCGTTACATAAGACGAACTTAATTCTAATTGGCATTCTCCTCCAGTCAACTATATAGCGCGCTTATCCGCCTTTCAAAAACCGAGATAAAAGCCATCCCCTGTTTTCCCTTGGGTCTAAAACTATCTCTGTAATAAATCTCATTTAAATCGGTATAGTAATTTAAGCTTAAAAATATAAGTCCATGTTCACAAACATTCATATTTACATTTATTAAAAAGCTTGAAAACACGTCTCTCAGTTTTCCCAAACAACTACCTACATACCTATTTCACTAAACTACGTCACTTTTAAATACCCTTCTACTTCCAAAACCTCAATGAACTCTCCCAATGATTACATTATAAATCCAAGCCCTCTTATGGCCAATGTCCACGATGTCCACACAGGATACATCATAATAGGCCCAAACTGGTCCACAATGAAAGATTTTTATTATACATACGTGCTCACGCCTCTAGTGAGGGGATTAGTGTCGATAAAAACGTATATCGACGGGCGCATGCCACTGAATGGAGCGTAAAGGATTTTATTTGGACCATTCGTTTCTGCTTAGTCAAATACGGTAGCGGATTTGTCACGTCCTGTAACAGTTGATTTGTGTTCCGGCTTTGTATGAGTGTGCTTAGAGACTAAATTCATATTTGGTTTTATTTTTCTGTTGTTGACTTTTCTATTGTTATTGTAAGTCGGTCATGTTTGGATTTTTTTTCTAAATGATGCACAGATGTGTAAACTACGAATGTAATAGCGCAAAATTCCTATTTCCCAATTCTAAGTACATACAGAGTTTGGAATTTAAATAAATTAGAGCTTTTATTAATTGGGTTTATAGCAGAGTTTAAATAAATAGTCTTTAGAGAAGGTGTGCTTTTCTTATTTTTTGATGGTAAGTAAGTATACATTATAATGATAATATAACAGTAACCCAGCCAGATTATTGTCATCTAACATAAAAATATCTGTGTATTGCGACTGGGACAAAATGTAGGTACTAATATAACCCGTCTGAGAGTGAAAGCTAAGCCCTCTGGCAAATGGATTAGATTGGAGGCGAAAGTCAATTTTCATCGATATAAATGTGGGAGTGTGAACGGACCGCAAGGGAGTGAGTGAGAAGGAATGATTGAGTGAGTGAGTAAGGAAGACGTGATTTTGGAAGAAGACAGAACAGAAGACGATTGTATTACGAAGGAGCGAGGATTTTCCTTTTCTTGTGGTTTATCCTGAAAATTACGTATAAAGCTGAAGAAATACAACCGAATTAAACATCGATAAAACTAGAAAGCGCTGCCCATTCCTACGATGCGCCAGCGCCGAATCTTGGCCCTTCCCTACGATGACAGGCGTGATATATGCGCATGTGAACAGACAGACAACCGGACGTGTGTGTAGGTGTCTTTACTTTAAGTTTAAGGGACCCTAAATGTCATAGGCTCGTTACAAACCCAATGGGAACGTGATTCTCGCCTATAGACAAACGATGTTTGCTTGTGAAGCAGCATATCGAACGCACAGCGTTGAATAGAGCTCTGTGATTGGTTCGAGTGTCACCCTGTGCGTCTGCACTGTGAGACCTCATAGTAATGTTTGTGAATACGGGCGTTCGACTCGTTACAAATGAATGGGAACGTGATTCTGAGAGGTTTAGTATGAATGTTTGCTATGAATCTAATTAGAGATACAATGTTTGTTTGATTATTGTAGAAGGTAAGTTGTGAAATTGGTAATGATTCTATTATAAAAATCTGGTTAAAAACGGGACTATTCCCACCTCTCGTTCCCACCGCTGCAACTTCTGTGTAGCCAGGATCTACAGCTTGACCGCCAATAACCCAACCAGTTAAGGTCAAGTTTTTCCTGGGGGAAAGTTAAACTGTCTAAAAAAACTAGGCAAGTGCGAATCGTCAGGAAGATGTCGCTCGCGTCATCAAATCAAATAAAAAATGTCTTTATTTGCTTGGATACAAACTATACTACACTTGTTACTTGAAATGCAATAAACGATTGAGTATTGGATTTAATCAATTAGTACTTACGAATAGTCAAAAGCTTTTAAGGAGCCTTTACATGTCTAATTTTTTGTCCTACCAGCACTTCGAGGCAAACATTTGTCAGAAGAGAAACAAAAATAGAGTATACGAGATTAGTAGAATAACAATATTTTCCGATGAAAGTTACTGTACTGACCATGACTTATTCTCATTGATACAGAAGGGTTTTTATTATCCTTACATAGAGAATTTTCTATCCACCAAAATACTTTGTGGTAGATTTCTAGATTGACTTAACAAAAATGCATAATTTGTGTTTTACTTAATGATAAAATTATTAAAGTCATATTTTTTATTAATAACTTAACTGCCAGAGCACGTAGTCCACAAAACAATTTATTACGCCCATTTTCCAAGCAAATTCCATCCAGCTAGGGTTGCCAGGCGTCCGGCTTTAGCCGGACATGTTTGGCTTTTTAGGGACTTGTCCGGCCAAATATTGCCTTGTCCGGCCTGTCCGGCTTTTGTTAGCCTTTTTATTTGGTTGCCGCGCCAGGCAAAAGTCGAACCACAAGATCATATGAGCGCACGCATCAGGATGTTGGTTAGCAACCGATATGATGCATGAGCTGACACTAATTGTCACATTTCCGGCTTTTAGGGTAAAATGTCCGGCCAAATGAAGCACAGAGTCCGGCTTTTGTGTTTTTGGACCTGGCAACCCTACATCCAACCCAACTCGTAGACGCACAAAATTCCATATCAGCTGCGCAAATGTACACGTCGCGAACATAATTTATTATCAGGGATGTTATGGATATCCGTAACCGTAACCGAAACTATCGGATATCCGAAATAAAAAAATGTCCGTAACTGTAACCAAAACCCATTGAAAAGTTTCGGATAAAGGCGGAGTCTAAATCTACCTGTTTATTAATATTTGTTACTTGTCTGTCATTCCCTGGCACAATCTGATATCCCCGCCTGTTTTACCATTATCATAGGTGCCGTCATCTAAATATGTAATAACTCCAAGGTGACTGACTGACATAGTGATCTATCAACGCACAGCCCAAACCACTGGACGGATCGTAGATGTTCTGACGTAGGCATCCGCTAAGAAAGGATTTTACGTAACTCCACTCCTAAGGGGGTAAAACGACATCCACGCATATGAAGTCGCGGGTGGCCGCTAGTAATACACAAAGTGTTATTATGGATTTGAATTTTACACTTTTAAAATTCTGATATCCGTAATCGAAAATATCCAAAACTTTCGGATAGTCCGAAATTATTTCATATAGCTGTAGCCGTAACCGAAACAGGTATAATATTATTCTATTATCCGTAACCGTATCCAGTGAAGTCGAAGCTTAATTTCGAACTCCTCCTATGTTCTTCTGATTAATTTCGTTGCGGGTCCAATGACAGCTTAACTTTCCCCCGGGACAAACTTGACCTTCACTGGTTGGGTTATTGGCGGTCAAGCTGTAGATCCTGGCTACACAGGAGTTGCAGCGGTGGGAACGAGAGGTGGGAATAGTCCTGTAAATTGTTTAACCGTATCCATAACCGAAACTTCATATCCGTAACATCCCTGGTAATAAATGCAAGAGCAGGCACGACCGACGTGCTCGGTGGTTCGACGCGGAGTGATTAAATTGTAGCGCGGGAAGCGCCGCCATCTTGCCCCGGATGTGGCGTAGCCACTAATTAATTTATGTTGGGTTTCTTCCGGGTTTGTTTTAAGGGTAGTTTATTTTGTAAAATTAATGAAGTTAATTTTAGTTTTGCCAAATGCAGGGTAAATTGTGTGGCTTAGAATTATAAGAAGATCTGAGTAATCAATCAACGTAGAGAAGCAATAGAAGAACTGATTACGGGATCCAGTAATGCAGGACCCGTCAAAACTGGACTGTCACTGACAAAAATCGACTGTTTGAACACAGCGGGCGTAGTGTGAGTTTACGTCAAACGTATTCGATATCGACTGCGTTAAAATTAAATGAAGATTTAAGTTCTTGAAAGTTTCCGCTAGGGGCGCTGTACAGTCCGTCATACATTTGATGACACTTTTTTACGCAGTCGATATCGAATGCGTTTGAAGTAAACTCACACTAAGTACGCCCCCAGATAATGTTAGTTTGAAATTCGAATCACAAATTCGAACGGATCGTTTTTTGCGGGACACTGCAAACGGGATGTCCGTGTGGACATTGATAACAAGAGTTTCCTGCAAAAAACGGGATATCTCCATGGGAACACCAACCAAACCCTTGAAAAGGAGGCTGACAATAGTGACTGAGTTTCTTGCGCTGCTTCTTCTCAGCACTGGCCCATTTATTGTCCCGAAGCAGTGGTAGGGTTAATACTGGGACGTGTAAAAGTGTTTTTTAAAACCCTACTTGCATAAATAAATTACCGAAGCATATTACAAGCCCAAAGCACGTTTCAATTTCAAGCAAAAATTAAGACTATAATTGGCTCAATTTCTACATTTTAAATTGAGTTTTAAGCGTTGTTTTGTAGAATCTAAAAGCAGTAGAGGCACAATCACAGACTTAACTGAGGCGAGGAATAACACGCGCCTTTCATCCTCCAGACGCTTACGATAAAAGTGGCGTACACTGCGGGACAAAGAAACTGGCAACATTAATTTTTAGGTCGTATTTTAGCCATATACCTACTAAAGCTTGTGCGGGAAGTAGCGCGTTCCTAGCTCGTGTAAAAAAGGGAAATGACTTTTACTTTAGCTTATTTTGAAAAATCTGACAGTGGGCGAGCTTCGTATGTCGTAGAAGTGATGTAAGATGGAGTAACCGGATTATTGGATCACGTCTCGGTAAAAGTAGCAAGGAACGTTCCCAGATCGATTGATCGACGACCCCAAGAAGACGATTGACACAACTTGAAGTTGGCGTCGCAAGAAGTGGACTGCAAAAATGAAAGAAAGACAGAAAAACATTTATTTTGGTTCGAGAACCAAAAATGGCTCCCGCTCAGCATGTGTCATGCTCGGAGGTAGTAGAACCCAGAGCATGACGCTGTTGTTCTGCGGAAGTCATTGTTGGAGAGAGGAAAAAAAATTGCTGCAATGACATGCTCTTAAAAATACTATTATACCTCCACAACGTATGTATGTGTGGGTTTATGCATGCAAATTGCCAAACATTTATTGCGAAACTGGTCTTGATTTTCTCTTTGTGACAATTTTAATGTCAGTATCGCCTGAAATTCCATCTTGAATCTTTCCAATGAAAGACCTCTCTTTTTCCAAAAATTTGGCCCCAAGTTTTAAAAAATCTAAAGTGATACTTTTCTATGGCCTGCAGTGTACGATTTCAAATGTGAGCTCTAAAGCGCCCGTGCGTACACACAATACCCGAAGCTTTGAGAGTAAGCTCATTGCTAAAGCTGGGTAGAGCTTTTGAGTTTTGTTTCTAACAGGAAAAAAGGGTTTTGTACACTAGTTCTTTCTTTGGGATTTAGTTGGGGTTTTTATATTCATACATATAATTATGTAGATGACACATTAATTATTCGTTTTAAAACGGTTTAATATAGAACCTTGAATACAGAGTTAGTTTTCAACGCTCTTTTTTCAAGTTCGATTAAAGTTTGGTTGAAAGCTGTATCATTAAATATTCAATTTAGTTCGTGAATTAGTGATGACGTAGCTTATTTAAAACATATTACTGACTAGGATCTATTTGCCTGCGACTTTCCCTTATTTGCAATAAGGTGGGACAGCTACACCACCTTATTTTAAAAGTAACAATAACAATAACCGGTGTTTTTTGTATGGAGTTTGACACATTTTTGACGTTTGTCAAAGTTAAAGTGAGATAGTGCAAATCAGCCTAAATGTTCAAGCCTTAAGTAACTGTAGAGTTTGTGAAGTTATGTAAATATGTTTATGTAAATGATTTTGGTGGGATCATCATCATCATCAACAGCCCTTTACAGTCCACTGCTGGACTATGAGCCTCCTCCACTATAGTGGAGGGTTTTGCCATAATCTCCACGCTTGGCAGGCGGGTTGGAGATCGCAGTTTAAAATATTGATGTTTTTCAGAGAGCGCTGCTGCCCATTCTCTGTTTGATGTGTAGTCCCTAAGTCGCCTCTTACGACACCCGCGGGAAGAGTAGGGGTTGGTGACAAATGTATTCTACTCTGCCGTCACCACACGGCTAAATTTTTTGGTGGGATAAACTATAATTAATAATTGAGATATTTTGAAAACACGCATTCGTAGGAAAAAGCTACTTTTTAACTTATTTCAATGTACTAACGTCAACTTACCCTAAAAAAACTAAAAAACACATACAAAACAAAGAATAACCCCCACACTACCCCGGCAGCCCTTGTAAAATTAAATGTTGTCCTGAATTATGTACTAGAGACTCCGTCCGCCGTCTGAGGGGTATGCAGACAAATTATAACAATAGACAGCAAAAAAGTAATTAAAAATTAAGGTTATGCCAAAACATTTTAGTGCATTAATGTAACGTTAAAGTTTGTCCCGGGGGAAAGTTGAACTGTCATTGGACCCCCAGCGAAATTAATCAGAAGAACATAGAAGGAGTTTGAAGTGCTTCTAAAATTAGGCTTTTAATTTTTAGACGAAAATAAAAGGAGACATGTCCTGTTTAGTGCAGGATCCCGTTTAATAATAACGTGTCTTAATAAAAAACCGATCTATTCAAAGCTATTCGAACTTCAAACGCTCATATTCTGTGTTCCCACACGACAGTTCAGTTTTGAAAATGTATAACTATGTATACTATTTTAAAAACTGTAAGCCCTTAAAAAAGAGGCTGACAATGGTGACTGAGTTTCTTGCGCTGCTTCTTCTCAGCACTGGCCCATTTATTGTCCCGAAGCAGTGGTAGTAGGGTTAATACTGGGACTTATAAAAGTGCTTTTTGCAAAAATAAAATTAGTTTTATGAGCTTTTTTGATTTTTTACGACAGGAGTAACGCGTCCGCGGGTAAAAGCTAGTCAACTAACAAAAGCTTGTCATCCGCTTCGCAACGGAGGGAAGTCGAACCTTACTTCGAACTCCTTCTATGTTCTTCTGATTAATTTCGTTGCGGGTCCTATGACAGTTTAACTTTCCCCCGGGACAAACTTGACCTTCACTGGTTGGGTTGAGCGGCCAAGCTGTAGATCCTGGCTACACAGGAGTTGCAGCGGTGGGAAAGAGAGGTGAGAATAGTCCCGTAGGGTGTAACTTTTATTAATAAGGGGGTAAGAGTCTAAAACTATAGTAGTCTGTGGAGCTCGCGTCAGTCCGTATGTCCCCCGGGAGATTCCTTCGCAATTTTCGCCTCCATTGTACTTTAAGACGTTCCAGGGGGTGCAGCCGAGGAGTGTGAACTTTGCTGAGGTGGTTGGATGGCTGGGGACATGGGTTTTCTTTGGGGTATTATACTATCTTTGTATCGGGGCGACCAAAATATTTGTAAAATATAATGTATGTATACAGGGTGGAAACGTTAAGTGATCTCACTCGATTATTTCTAAACTATACAAGATATTGAAAAACTGGTTACTGATCCTGAAAGTGCTTCATGAGTTCTTTCAAACGGTACCAATAATAGGTTACAGAATAAACTGGATCTATTTGAAAATTCAATGTTTCTAGCTTCCATACTAAATGTATGCCAGATACACAATACTAGAAGTGTATTTTTTTTATTTAATAATAAACTCTTAAAGTAAACTCATACATTGTATTCTTATTTAAAATTATTCATAGAAAACATTGGTTTTAGGCTTTACTTGCTATAATATTGTCAAGAGATGAGTGTCATGACTGTTGTAGAACTAAATGTATGGAAGAAGGAAACATTGAATTTTTAGATAGATCCAGTTTATTCTGTAACCTATTATTGATACCATTGGATAGGGCTTGTGAAGCACTTTTAGAATCAGTAATCAGTTTTACGATATCATGTGTAGTTTTTAAAATAATGTAACTTTATCAAATGTATGGAAGCTGGAAACATTGAATTTTCAGAGATCCAGTTTATTCTGTAACCTATTATTAATACCATTGGATAGAGCTCATGAAGCACTTTCAGGATCAGTAATTAGTTTATTGATATCTTGTATAGTTTAGAAATAATCGAGTGAGATCACTTATCGTTTCCACCCTGTATAAGTGCATACTCGTAGATTTTCCCGCATGAGTTCACATTTTTTAAACCGGGGAAAAACTTCTCAACTCGTAATTTTATGGGTCCTAGTCTTAAGTCTGAAAATAAATCGATCTTATCTATCTTCTTCTTATTTATCTATACTTTCGCATTTAAATATTATATTCGTACAGATAAGTGATCCATAATCTTTGCTTTGTGGTACCTAGGTAATTGAATAAAGAAATTGGTTGGTGAGAAAAAGAAGAAGTTTTGACCGAGGAACGTATCCGTCTTTAACTAATTCAAATTATTTATATTAGAACTAGCTTTAGCCCACGGCTTCGCCCGCGTGTATTTTTCTGTCACAGAAAAACTTTATCGCGCGCGTCCTTGTTTCAAAAACCGGGATAAAAACTATCCTATGTCCTTTCCCGGGACTCAAACTATCTCTATGCCAAATTTCATTAAAATCTGTTCAGTGGCGTGAAAGAGAGACAGACAGACAGACAGAGTTACTTTCGCATTTATAATATTAGTATAGATGATTTGCCTTATTCACAAGTCCTAAAAATAGCTTGGTGCTAAAAAGAACTGGCGAAAGAAACATTGTCCTACCTATTTATTACTAGAAATACTACGTACTTACGTCCTGAAAAGAAAACTTTAAACGCTTCAATAAATTTTGATTTTAGTGACATTTATGTAGTTACGATGCCGTAGTATTTGTACCATGATTTGCCGTCTATACCAAGAGTCCATACAAGTTCTCTGATTGTTCTACTCTCAGAGTCGATCACAAAGCTTTGTCCTTGGTACTTTGGTAGTGACGCGAAGTGATCAAAGTTGCGATATCGCTCCGGAAGAACGACAGACGGTATTGGCTTTGAAGGCGATAGTGATGTGCAGCACTTATCGATAAGTAGGCGACGATATTCCAAGTGTCAGTGTTGGACTGCCGATTCAAGGGTCGATAGTTCTAAACTTTTAACCCCTTCGTCAGTTTTTACTATTGTGGTGATTGGAAGGGTTAACGGAACTATTAGAAAAGTTTGAAATACAAATTGCTAAAATGTTTTGTTTTTTATCAGAGCTATTCCGACTCATCGGAGGTGCAATTGTGAAAAGCAATCGTAATCATTTTTGACAGTTCAAAACGTACGCTATATTCTGTTAAACGTTTTGTTATTGTACAGTCGCGGAATGAAAAGGTTCGTCAGTTTTCAAATTGATTCCTTCAACGAATCGCGAGCACATATTACCTTTTGAAACTATGTTACAGAATAATCTCGAGATAGACAAAAAAATCTTTAACTGTTAGTCAGTAAAGTTCAAAATTATTCAGATTAAAGTTGTTTGACATTTATCTTGTCAAGAAAATTTTTATGATTGATAAACTAAAACCTTCTTGTTGGTTCAACCTGCCATTATTATTTCTATTAAATAAAAAAAATACATTTTGTAACATTGCACTGATGGGACAGAAAAATAAGCAAAACCTTCTTCGTTAGCAAACGTCACATTTATTTAAATGTTAGCAGCACTGTTTCTTGCACTGGTATGTTGGCAGGTTTGACTCTTACAGTGTGCAAGCGAAAACCGACACTAAGGTGACGAACCTTTTCATTCCGCGACTGTACATGAATACCATTGCTTTACACAATTCCACCTCTGGTCAGTGTGGACTCCCCACACTATGTATTGTATATCCTCCATTTGCCTCTGATATATTCGTGTTCCTGCAGTAGAGACTAAATAACACTAGTTGATAGCTAGGTGTACCCAAACACCAGTTGGTAAACTTCCTTAATTATTTAGAAGATCAATTTGTAGTTATCAAATCTTTAAAATAATAAATAGAGCCAGTACATGTCTCATTCATTTTTGCCAGCTCAGCTGCCTTTTTTGCCTTTTCGTATATCATACCATGTACAATTTCGATATCGATTACATGTCCCCACCCTAACCGGAAGTGCGCCCGCCATTTTGTCGCCACGGAAGTGCCTCCGTCTAATGAGCTCCGTAGAACAATGTTTTTCGCTCGGTCTACCTGCGAATTTAATACATAATAGTTACTTACGTAGGCAGTTTATTTATGGAGGAATTAATGGCATATCGACTTTTGAACCAAGCTCGGTCAATAAAATTAAATGTTTATTTGTTTCTGTATGGGGAGTTTTCCAATTCACGCAGTAAGGATTTTCAATTCCCGTCAACAAAACCCATCCATAAAACACCTTCAGTAAAACGGAACGTCAATCTTCTAGCCGAAACACATTACTCCTGAAAACTTGAGGAGGGTAGCGATTGAGGATTACTGGCGATTTATTTTAAGGTTCCTCCTGAATTTCACATGGATTTCAATGAATATTTTCGCGTGTAAATCGAAAAGGATGGAGGTATGTTTGTCATAAAAAATTCAAGCGAAAGAACCCTATCTTGCTTGCGACCTCCTATTTTGTACTTACGCCTGTATTCACAAACGATGCTTGCTTAAGTGAAGCAGCAAATCGAACGCACAGCGTTGAATAGCTCTATTCAATCTGTGATTGGTTCGTATGTCACCTTGTACGTCCACGCAGACTGTGAAACCTCATAGTAATGTTTGTGAATACGGGTATTAATTTCGTTGCGGGTCCAATGACGGATTACCTTTCTCTATCTGTCTGTAGTGCTTGAATAGATCTACAGTTTAAAAAAAATGTCTACCTATTTAAACGTCCAACTGCAGAACTGTAGGGACAGGCCTCGTCCCAACTGTGAAAATGAGAGACGCTACATTTGGAGAGTTGACGTTAATACTCAACAATTTCAAGACACTCATTGGCTATAAAATTCGAGTAGATGATTTCGCGCCTTGAGAGTATCATAGTTCCCTTTGCCATTCAGAATTTAGCGGAGATTCGAGTTTTGCCACCTCATAAAAAGAATTTAAATTGATTAAGATGTCCACTAAATACCTGTTAAACAACAGTTACCTACTTACTTATCATTATTTTAGACATAGGGCGTCCACTGCTGAACATAGGCCTCCCTCAATGATTTGAGATTTCCACAATGGCCGGTTAGTAGTGTCCTGCGTTCAGCGTCTTCCTGCTTATGAGTTACCTACACTTATGAGTCTTAAACTTAAAACATGTTGATCAATCGATTCTTTCAAAATCATAACACAGGAAATCCGAGAAAAACTTCCATTGTCTCATGTAGTTTTGTGTAGGTAATCATGGCACAGACTATGAACGACATTATTGTTTGTAGAGCGCATTATTATCATCATCATCACTGCTGGAGCACGGAGCTCAGGCAAATGAAGGATTTGGCCTACACTCCCCAGGCTGATCAGACGGGTTGAAGAGGCCTCATCATCATCATTTCATAGGGATCACCATCATCATCATCATCTCAGCCATAGGACGTCCACTGCTGAACATAGGCCTCCCCCAATGATTTCCACAAAGGCCGGTTGGTGGCGGACTGCATCCAGCGCCTTCCTGCTACCTTTATGAGAACGTCGGTCCACCTTGTGGGTGGACGTCCTACGCTGCGCTTTCCGGTACGTGGCCTCCACTCCAGAACCTGAAGAGCCCTGATGCTCGCATATTTGTCCCTTAGTCGCTTTTTCTATGGGAATAATGTGAATGGTTCTATTTTATTCTGCCGGAACTACGGCTCTAACATATAAATTATGAATTTTCTTCAACGTCATCTATCATAGAGTATTTAAAACAAAGTCGCTACCACTGTACGCTTTGATCATTTAAATTGAGTACCTACGTAAAAAAATTTAATGCAATTTTCAGCAGTGATACAACGTAGGTAACGGTGCAAAACTGGGCGGGTCGCTAGTTATTGTTATAATATTACACAAATTCAAATTCGTTCATTTCTTTAGATACTTCTGTAGGTACTCATTACCTTATCTTAAAAAGCCTTATCATCTGACCCAGAAGTAATCCAAATCCGCCAAAAGCCAGTGAAATGTACTCAATTAGTAATTATATCCCAATTACAACACGTTCACCCTGAGGGTAATTAAAACCGAGTGTCTTAAACAATAATTAATTTAAGCAATTAGTGTGATGAGCCGCGATTCGGGAGGCGCCATCTTGGCGTAGCTCGTGGAATAACAGCCTGCTCAAGGAAATCTTTCATGAAATAAATTGCAACCTGTATTATTAGGGATCGAATTAATTAGGAGCCCGAACACCGTTTCAAAAAAATATTGGATTTATACATCCTAGAACTTAAAACATTAGGAGAAATTGCGGTCATACCTGCAAAAAAAATCCATTAGGTTTTGTTTTCTCTAAAACACGAAAAAATTGATTGTGACATAATTAATAACTTTCAAAAGATAATTTAATTAATTTTAATTTAATTTTATCATTTATGCTTAAAATGACTGACGCCCGTATTCACACAGCGTTGAATAGTTCTCTGTGATTGGTTCGTGTGACACCCTGTGCGTTCACGCGCACTGTGAGTCAGTGAGACCTCACAGTAATGTTTGTGAATACGGGCGTGAGACTTTTTCAGCTCCCCTTAAAATAATAAAAGGGAAATTACTAAATAATGCTTCTGTATTGGTTTTTGTATTTAACCTATGACAGGAAACACCGCCATCTTGTTGCGCCACAAAATGGCGGCTGAAAGCAATTTGGCGGGATTTTTGGTAACTCCGTAACTGAATTACTTCGCGAAGGGTTATAATTAGGTAGTATTAATGAACTTTAATGAGAGTTTTGAAGACAATGTCCAAGTTTTCTTTTGTGATTAAGGAAAATGTCTTTATGCTGTGTTGAAAATATAAAATGGAAATACTTTTACATATTTAAGGTACCAGACAGTGAAATTTTGTGGGGATGGATGGATGAACGGGTGAAACCGCGGAAAAAGCTAGTTGACCGAAAAGTTGACAAGGCTTGATGCTACAAGAATAAAAACATAACATAAGATTTTCAAGCTATATGTAGGTATATTAATTATAGGTAGGTGTAGGTATGTTAATTAAGTATCATCATCATCATTTCAGCCATAGAACGTCCACTGCTGAACATAATAACTATAGGAAATAAAGCAAGACACTCTAGCAATTCAGGACCTAATTAATAGGAGTTATTTTGCAGCAAAAAATTCGTGCTGTCGACTTCTAATTAAGTACTTCGCGTCCCACAGAAGTTAACCAATCAATTAGCACAGCGCGAAGTTGACAAACCTCTTTCACTTTAACACGCTCACTGCGTTATGAGGTCTAAAAAGCCACATGCAGAACTTACCGCAGGTGCGGCAGTGATAATCGCGTTCTCTCACTCTGTGCGGGGGGCGACTATTTTAACATTTCTATGAGTACAACAGAGACAAATATATCAAATTGCTTCTCTTACGAAGCCTAGCATAATGACGTAGACAATATTGTATGAGGTCGATTAGGTCCCATACGCACTGGATATAAATTAATCACGTTCAGTGCGCCGTGAGGTCTGAACTGCCTCAAAAATTGCAGGCCTCATAACCGCACAGGGTGAGGCGCGGGCGCCGCGCATTTAGAGTAGTGATGTGATAAGTTTCGATACGGACGCACGCTGTTAGCCGGTGACACATTAACATTGACTTTTTAACTAAAAATGGCATTTGTATACACTTAACGCACGTATTTATTTCAGGTATTCCTAGTGGCAGATAATAATAATAATAACAAGAAAGAAAATTGAATAAAGAAATAATAATAATAAATATTTTTTGGACATTTTACACTGCGCTTCTAGTCCCAAACCAAGCAAAGCTTGTACTATGGGTACTAGACAACGGATATAAACATACTTAAATACTTTTTCTTTTGTAAATACATACATATTATTATACATAGAAAACACCCAGTCCAATACAAACAAATATGTTCATCATGCACACAAATACTGTGCGGGAATCGAACTCGCAACCTCCGGAATAGTAGTCCGTTTCGAACCACTACACCAAACGGCCGACAATGATGTGCTGAACATTCGCTTAAAAAAGGTGGTCAACGAAGCAGGTTGCTACTAGGGTTTCTGCTCGAGCTTTCTCGAACTCGAGAAAACTCGAGAAATTTGGCTTCATTCGAGACGAGAAAAAAATTACCGGAGCTCGAGAATTCTCGAGTTTCCAATTTGAAGCTTTAATATTCTTGAAAGCCTATTTTCTAAGACAAAAATAAGTTTTTAGTTATTTCATAGGTTAACGTTGCTTTTAGACTGGCCTAATCTCTCTTTTTTTAACTGATTTGATTTGCAATGCAAGTAATGATCTCAATTTTATCAACATTACCTACTCTATTTAGTTTTACTTTTGTTTCATATTTTTGATGCTGTTTTGTGTCGCTGAATAAAATATTTCATTTTCAATCGAATCTAAGTAATAACGTGGTAATAATGTTCACCAACGAGATGCTATACCTATTTATTAAGTATGTTTAACTCTGACTGATTTAAAGACTGAAAAATTGGTTACTGTCTGTTAGGTTAGATACTCGTGCCTCCTCGTAAAGTTTATTCAAGTCGTTATCTTTTCCACTTAACATCAGGTGCGATTGTGGTCAAATAACTGCCTTGTTATGCATAAAAAAAATATTAAAAATATTTTTTTGTTTATAAAAAAAAACTATTTATCGTAATTTTGCTAAGTGGTACTAAATTCTAATATTGATTGTTGTGCAATAAAAGTAGGTAATATTAGATGAAAAAACCTGTTTTTATTAAATTTCAACCGATTTCAACAGTTTTAATTAAAAGACTCGAGACCCGAGAAAACTCGAGACTTTGGCCTCGAGAATTCCCGAAACTCGAGAAAAAAAATAGGTCGAGAAATCAGAAACCCTAGTTGCTACGAAAGATTAAGACTAACACTAAATAGCACTCAGGCTGCAAAAAAAAAACTAAAAAAATTGTAACTTTTTGTGTTCTGTGTGACAAATCCTACTGTTTGCCCTGTTTTAATGAAAAACACTTTAATTAAAAACAAATATTATAATTTTATGGTAACTGAAATTTTGTTTTATTCCCATCCCTAGTCGAGACACAAATTGGACTTTCTTTCAGTGCGAAATGAGGCAGAAAAGATGTCATATATATTTTTTTAATTTATTCAATACCAAAATCTCATAACTGCGGGCGAAGCTAGTTTAAGGTTAAACATCTATTTAAGTTTATAATAGAAAAGTTTCAAGCCAATATTGTCTTTTCTGAGCTATATTTAAAGTATTTTTAGAAACAATATTTTGTGAGGCAGAAAAGGTCTCATACGCACTGTAAAGAAGTTCAATATTGACTCGAAAAGACCTCATACGCACTGGCTGAAAGTCTACGAAAAATGGTTTCGCAGTGAGCGTGTTAAAAACAGTCGCAACCTCTCGGAGAAGAAATAAAAGAAAACCGCGGGACAAGTAAAAGCTTTCGCCGTAATCCGCCATTTGCAGCTTCCCGCGCTCCGCAAGATGGCGGCTGTCTCAACTCCCACAGATTAATGAGTTTCGTCTGGGCTAGATAGATAGGGTCAAAGACTTTTTTGTTTTAGACAGGACACAGGTTGTCCTGAGATGTTGTTCTATAAGTTTGTGACGTTTATGAGTAACTACCTAACTAGCGGCCGCCTGCGACTCGTACGCGTGGATCCGTTTAACCCCCTTAGGGAACCCCCATGCAAAATTTGAGACTCCTAGCACTTGTAGTTTCTGAGATTGCGTGATGAGTGAGTCAGTCAGTCAATCAGTGACCTTTCGATTGAGTTTACACCAAACTTCATACACAATTCAAAGATTGAAAAACTAACACTAATCAATTTTTTTTTTAAATCATAATAAACGCTTTGTTACATCTTTTTAATTGAGATACATTCGAACTTTTCGTTCGGTGACAGTCACCTACTTCCAAAATGGTTCTAAAACTCAGTCAGAAAGTTTAATTGAATTCTTGTCTTCACAATAAGATTTTAAACAATTAAATGCCGTGTTATTTTGCACTATTTTCCCCAAACAGTTTAGATTCAAAACACTAAAGCGTTTCTCAAAAAACTAACCTAAAAAAGCAGCACTAAAAGTTTCCCGCCAACTAATCCGTCCGCCATTTGCCAAATCCAAAATGGCGTCTAATGGACCTTTCGACTTCTGAAGCAATCCAAAAACAATGCCTTCTTTGTGGTTTCGGCTGGGTTCGAAACGTTTCAGGACTCTTGAAGATTTTCCGACGGGTATTATTGGGTTCTTCAAATACACAACTGCTCTACAGGGTGAATGGAAAAGAGGAAAAATTCAAGTGGTGGTAAATTGACAGCTGTCACTTTATTTCTATTGTTTGTCTGTGGAATGAATGCCAGTTTTTGTTCTTCTTCTTCTTTTGTTTAATGGCAGTCAAACTTCTTTTAACGAAATCTCCATAACGGTATCTTATTTATGATTTCTTTGAATAACTTTTTTGCTCTACTTCTTTTATTGTCCTAAAGCATTTTGGGATTGGAGTGTTCTTTTAAAGGCACTATTACTTTATGACAGTAGTGTGTGCCAGTGCTGAGAAGAAGCAGCGCAAGAAACTCAGTCACTATTGTCAGCCTCTTTTTCAATAATTTTCTGTATAGGTACTGCTGGTGTTAGAGCTAGTAAGTCTTAGAAAATATTAAAGGGAGTCCATCAATATTGATTTGTTAATTTATTAACCTGACATCCAACATCGTCTGAGGAATAATCAATACTGTCTATTTTCGTTCTAACGGCTAGTTAATATTGTAACCAATATTGACCAAGTAATTATCTGGTATTGGTCGTCGATAATAAGGGAAAATTGGTGTATTTAAGGTATTTTGGCTCAAAATACTCTGATATCTTTATTATGAAGTATTTTTAATTCAGTAGTAGTGAAACATGAAAGTATGTGAGAATGGATGGATGTAGGCTTAGATTAATAAAACTTAGATGGATAGTCTTCATACAAACGCTTCGTCAAGAGTGAGGCAAAAATCTTATGTCATTAGTGTCAATTTTGTTGGGGAGTGTAGACAGTGAAGGCGATTTTCCCGAAAGTAGGGAAATTTTTAATACGTTTTTAATTATTTTATAACTAACAAAAACAAAACGCATCATGTACTTACTTATTTATTGAATTCAAAGTACCTACCTAATTACAATAAGATAAATCGACTGAAAAGTCTCGATTTCATAAAAAAGGAAGTGTATTTGTACGGCGAACAATTGGGAAATAAATTTTCTTGTTACTGGTATCATTCCCGTATTTAATTTTTGAAAGCCAAATTCAAGCAAAATACGCGTCGAATCGTAGTACTTACTTATGAAATGTAACACTGGTCACTTTCTTTAGTTTTTCTGATGTATGTATTTAGACACCCTTTCACAGCACAAACCGTCTTAATTAATTAAAAGTCGTCGGACGTGTTTACCAATTTTTCACTTTGACAGTTCATGTGACGTTTACGAGTAAGCCATTCTGGCTTACTAAAATCTGCCTCACCTTTCGTGCACTGACTATCTATCTAGGTTTTATTAATCTAAGGATGTAGGTATGTTTGTTACTCTCTCACGCAAAAAGTACTCAATGGTTTTGTATAAAACTTTACTGTAATGTTTTTTAAACATCAGAATAACATACAGACTATAATTTACTAGCTGTGCCCGCGGTAATGTTATGTAGCCCAAAGCAAAAAAAAGATATCCAACACAAAAAAATTTTTTCAAATCAGACCAGTACTTCCTGAGATTAGCGCGTTCAATCACAATCAAACTCTTCAGCTTTGTATTAGTTAGTATAGATATCAATTTAAATCCATGCGTGCAAAGCCACTGGCAAAATCTAGTAGCTTAAATCAGAATTCCATCCTATTCGCAAGCTCTAAGCCGAAGTAAAGCGACCTCCAATAAAAAGCTCGCTAAAGCTCGTAAAGTCTCAACCGCCCAATTTGAGAGCAGCTCTATTATTCATGATAGGAAACAATTTGCCGACCCCACGGGTGGGAAGGCTTAGTGTGGACCTGGCTATTTTTTTTATTTTTTTTATTTAAAAACTTATATGCACATAGAACGGTGTACATAAGGCGGACTTAATGCCTTTCGGACATTTTCTGCCAGTCAACCTTAGGGCCAAACTGAAAATAAAGTAGGCGGTATAGAATAATTACGAATTTAGAAAAAAAAAAATATAATTACATAAATAACATATGAATACATACATAGACACATACATATATAATAATAGGATGGATGACAAAGGGAGACAAAAAAAAAGAGAGAAGGAAAAAAAAAATGGGAAAAAAAGGAGGTTGAACAGAAATTATGAAGATGAAACACCAGCGAGATAATGTTTGCGCACATGGAATTTAAAGGTGGACTTGCTGGGAGCCTGCCTGACGTTTTCAGGGAGACCGTTCCAAAGACGAATGGAATGTAGAAGAAAAGAGTTGGAAAGAAAAGCTATGTCCAACTTTTAAACAGCTGGTAGTCTCGAAATAAGCAAGTATTGTAGTAAGCTATGGGGTGATTGGGTACCTTAAAAAAAATATCCTACCAAAAACATTTTCATGTAAAATGTTAAAAATACAAGAGCATTTGGCTCGCTTAAAAGGTTATCAATTCTCATGTAGAGCCAAGTTAATATAACAAGAATTATGACTCTATACACCGTCTATTCGCCGTTCGTCCGTCCGTACACCGTCTACCTTTAGTTTCACAAACGTCGTGAAAAATGTATTCACTCTTCATTACTTTTCCGTTACAAACTCCATCGTCCACCATGTCTCTTTAAACACTCAACATTGGCGTAAGCATTGTGCTTTAAATACACACCAATATTGAAGCCGTTTAACAGAATAATAAAGAATAGGTAGTTCTTGTAATAACGACTCTATCTAATTTGCTAGATGACAAGCCTTTTATAAACTTATTTTACAACTAACGGCTCAAAAACATCTTATTTAAAAGTGCCCTTAGAGTTCCCGTGGACTGCATGTTCTATCGGCTTATAGTTTATAAATATTAGAGGGCATGTCCACACAATCCTCTCGCTTCTCCACTATGAATATTTTACAAGTAAAACGGGGAGATCGCGTGCAAACGATCCTGCCCCTTAATTAGCTCCCAAGTCTCAGGGTTCCAGTGGTTGAGGAGTTGTTGATTGAAACTTTGTAATCGAAATTGTGGACAAGCCTTTTTGATTAGGCTACTTTTGAAGTAGAGATTTGCGAGAGAAATAAGCGAAGCGGTTAGAATTCGTAGCGAAGTAACATTTTGCGTTTGTCATTATGACTACCTTGCGAGTGTGACACTTTTATGTATTTTGCCACTCTGCGTTACTGACATTCTGCGTTGTGCGTATTATTATAATCCAATGATTTTGAAACATCAGTGGCAAAAAACAAAAACTAACAATCCAGTATTGATAGTAGCGCCCTCTTGACAATGGCATAGCTGGGAAGGCATTGAATATGACATTCGTAGACTAAGATAGACCATCTGGCAATATTATGTCTAGAATTTTGTATAAGAATAGTTATCCAAAATTCTCCAAGGTTATCGTTAATAGTTTGCGCTCCTGCACACGACGCCACCACCGCGCCGCCGCCGCGCCGTCGTCGCGCCGTCGCCGCGCCGTCGTCGCGCCGTCGCCGCGCCCCTACCCTGTTTATATGCGCCGCGTGAAGCCCGCTACCGCGCCGCTGGCGAAATTATGCTTTGATGGCGTGGTGGCGGCGCGGCGGCGGGCTTTACTCGGCGCGTATGAACAGTGTAGGGGCGCGACCGCGGCGCGGCGGCGGCGCGGCGGCGGCGCGGTGACGGCGTCGTGTGCAGGAGCGCTTACCGTCAAAGTCAGGTGGTGCAACTCAACCTAAAAGTTATAACTATATCCTTAAAACATTCAAGCCCCCATCATATCCTCGACAACATTAAACACACCTTCGTTCTATGCTACGTCCTAACATGGTGTCAGCTAACCCTCTTAACCCCTGACGCTTACCCCAATGAATGTCCAGAGCTTGGCATTTGGCCAAGAAACAGCCAAACGTATAGTCAGCCGATGACTGTGAGAGAGAACAATATTTACAACGAAGACGAGGCACTTTTTTGTCCGCACACCTGTGTGTGTTCAACATTGTCGGTCAAAACAACGGTCAGTGGTGCGGTTTGCATTCTTTCGCTGCCAGATCGCATCGACACAAAATGTATATTTAGTCCGGTCGTCGAGCACGTAGAATTTCGTCCAATGACCCCAAGCTACCCTTATCGCTCGCGCGTAATTCGCGCTCGCACACTAACTGCGGCCGCCCGTCGCACAGTCGCGGCAGCAATATAATTATGCGCGAGCGATAAGGATGGGTAGCTTGCGGTCATTAGACGAAATTCTACGTGCTCAGCGACCGGGCTTTTTTTAGAGACCGACATTGTTGTTCATACATCATGCGAGCTGCGTTCACTTTGACCTGACCGGTGACCGCAGAACGCATGCAAGGAATTCCTTAAGTCCGTGACATTTTTTCGATATTTTTTTTCACGATTCGGGAATTTTGGTTCTGCCCTCTTCCTCATTTGCAATGGCCTTAAAAAGTTTTTTTATTATTTTCTGTCCACACAGACTCATTGTCCGTACTTTGTAGCTTTATAAAGCCTTAAAAAGTTTAAATGCCTCACTCATCTACTTGTCAATATACTATAAACCCATCATGCAGTCTCTCTTCACGTTCCCTCTCACAGTCTACTCATTCTGCTGACGATACGTTTGGCATCCAACCTACCATTACTAACATAACCTGTACATTACAGAGACCTAAGCAGGAACGAGCTGACCGCAATAAGCCGGCGCACCTTCCGTGGGCTGACGGCGCTGAAGAGCCTCCATCTTGATGGGAACCAGCTCAAGTGTGTGGATGAGAAGGCGCTGGAGCATCTGAAGAGCCTTGAAGTGCTGTGAGTATCCACTTTGATATGATTCTCGAAGATAGATAGATAAATCATTTATTTGCATACACTTAACACACATGAAAGAGTAAAGTTGCAGCATAACAATATTAAGAAAATAATAGAATACAGCAGATATACGATATAAGCATGCATAAAACAAACAAAAGCAGTTACAAGTGAAAGAATACTTCCTGCATGTTGTGTGTCGCAGCGATGCAAAAAGCAAAGAGCTCAATGTAAACACTGAGATATGAAGATCTTCGGCTACCCTCAAACTGTCTTGTTAGTTTGAAATGTACAAACCGGTCGAGTTAATTGTGCACCTCGTGACGTGACGTCACATCGACGCTCTGGTAGGGACCGGGACAAAAGCTGGTAGGTATGCGGTTAAGTGAGAGGGGGAGTCACATTCCAGCGAGGTGCGCACTGCGCAGTTAGCTCGATCGGGTTGTATGTTATGTAGAAGATTCTGAGGCATATCAACCTCTTTTTAAGTATGTTTTAAGAAATTGCCAGTTTTTGTAGGTTTCCACTTTGCTGACATAGAATTTAAATGAGTGCCAAGTTCGGAAGACAAGCCAAGCCAAAGTTCCAAATCTTGGCACTCATAAGTTATGTCCTTGTGACGTAAAGAATTTGTTCCTTTTTCCACAGCACAAAAATTATATTCTTCAGAACGTATCATTATTCATTGCAATTCCTTAGTACGCATCAATTTCATGGCCTTTTCATTTTGTCCACAGCACTCTCAATAACAACAACCTGACGTACCTCGCCTTGGAGCCGGCTGCCATCACCAGGCTTCACACCCTGAGGCTCACGGATAACCCGGTGGTCTGTGACTGCAGAGTGGCGAGACTGTCTACTGCTGTGAGGGCCGCTGGGATTCCGGGAGTCGGTGCCAGGTAAGCATCGGCTGCACGACCTATATAAACATAATTTTCAGTGAGTACAACCTTTGAACACAACCTTCAGTAACCATAACCTTTAGTGACACTAAAAGTCATCACTAGACTCAACAAATCTACACTCCAGAACTCTGGGACAACACAAGGTTGTCCTCTACGGTCGCTAGGATTTGAATTTGGTTCTGGGAATTTGTGACAGGTTAGTTCTTGCTTTTGCAAAATAGCTTGCAGAACTGATGGCCGTTGATGTAAAATTCTTGAGTGGCGACGACGGAACATAAGACTTGTTGGACTAATGATCTGGTGAAGACGATGTGGAAATCCATGGGAGAGTACTTTGCCTAGCTGTGGAAAGCTTTTGGCTGAAATGAACGAAGGAAAAACGACCTGCAGATTGGAGGGACCGACCTGGGATTCCGGGAGTTGGTGCCAGGTAAGCATCTGCTACAAGGCATATAGTACGCAGAACTGGAGCAGCAAGGTTCTGGAGTGGAAGCCACATACTGATACGCAGTAGGACGTCCACCCACAAGGTGGACCGACGACCTCTAAAAGTTTGACGCTGGATGCAGGCCGCTATTCCGGGAGTTGGTGCCAGGTGAGTTCTAGCTCGTACAAGATAACTTGTGTAACCCCTGATGGCATTGGGGCAGCTAAGGAAGAGTCCTTGTGGAAATCCTTAGAAGTTCTTTGTCCAGCAGTGGACGTCTTTTGGCTGAAACTCCTGCTTGCTGCACACCCTCTGTGACACTAGTACGAGTAGTAGTATTTTGTAGTAACCATCTCCAGAGGCCAGAGACCACTACATAGTGCGCAGAGCTGATGGCCGTTGAGGCAGAAAAGTTCTCGAGTGGCGACCACGGGCATTAAGACGTAGTGTGGGCAGGCCATCCACTAGGTGGACCGACGATCTGGTGAAGGTCGCCGGATTGACCGGTCGTTATGGAAGTCATTGAGGAAGCTTGGCGTCCAGCAGTGAACGTCATTTAGCTGACAACAAACGAACGAAACATCGCTGCATAACTTTCAAAAGAATATGAAATATTATGAGCTTACAGTACAACCATTCTTTGTCAACAGGTGTCAAGCTCCAGCAGCGCTGAAAGGTGCCCTGCTCACTGACTTGGAAGCACACGAGCTGGTCTGCAGTGGTAAGTCTTTCATATTTAGTCTTTAACCTAAAATTTTTATTAGACTTGTACCTTACTTAATTTCGTTGCGGGTCCAATGACAATTTAACTTTCCCCCGGGACAAATATGACCTTCACTGGTTGGGTTTTTATTGATGGTCAAGTTGTAGATCCTGGCTACACAGGAGTTGCAGCGGTGGGAACGAGAGGTAGGAATAGTCCCGTTTTAATCTTGAAATCGTTGGGCGAGGCTTTTGTTCAGCCATAAACGTCATGTGGATAAAATTATACTGAAAATGACAGTGATGAAATTTCTCTAACCTGAATAATATTTTTATTCCAGGCCCAACCAACGCTATATCCTCGGGCGAGTGCTCTGCAGAGCCTCGCTGTCCGCCGCCTTGCCGCTGTTCCTTGGACGGCACCGTGGACTGCAGAGAGAAGCTGCTATCAGAACTGCCTACCACCATCCCCCATAGAGCCACTGAGATGTAAGCGATTTACTCTGTGACTCTAGAACATAGTTCCCAAACTTATTTGAAATGCGCCCCCTTTCCACCATACAAAAAAATCCGCGCCCCCTCCTCCAGTCAAGATTATTTATTGGTCGTATCGAGCAGTCTGGAATGCATTCTTTCGGCGGTTGCAGGTTTTTATACTTAAGTACACATATGGCCCGCGCCCCCCTTTAAAGGTCTTTGTGCCTCCTCTGGGGGTTTAAAAACTGTGTCTAGTCTTTGAAGTTTATTATTTTAGTCTGATACATCCATGATTGTCAGCATCATCAAGTGTTTTAGTTCAATGCAGAATCACGACTCTTATCTTATTTTTCAGAAGCAATTTAGTGGGTTCAGCTTATAACTACTATCCATGCCAAAGTATTTAAAGTTAACTTTATTTTTTTCCTTGACAAGTTATTGGATTACATTAATATTACTTCAATGGATTACATTAAAGATTTTAATTTGATATTGTTAAATCAAGGCTCAAGAGATTATCGAACGTATGCCTTTACTTTATTATTGATAGGATTATTAACTTAAATTTTTACTGTAAAACTTCAAATCAAAGAAATTTAGTCTTTCTTAGAACTACATTTCTCTTACAATTAGACGAAAACTCCAATGTAATTATAATGTATGGTAATAGTTACTCTGTAGATAAAAAGAGTATAATTCAAAATATTGACCAACTATTAAATTTGCAAAATAGGTTAAAATTTAAGATAATTTTGTGTACTTTACCCTATGTAAATTCAGGGTATAATCTAAAAAAGATAAACAAGAACATATTTGATTTAAATATACTTATGTATAACTTGACTTATCGTCATAGCGACGCACTTTTACTTTTTGACGTAAATAAATTTATTTCTAGCTTTAAGTTGACTGTAGATACAATGTATCTCTCTACAAAATTTAAGAATAAATTAGCCTCATTGTTTGCATACAATATTAAATGTAATTATACTCATAAAACTGATCATAGTCAGGGTACTAATAATTTGATATCTCAGTATGTAAATAGTAACAATATTATGACTGTACCTACTACTAGTTGTTTAAACTGAGGCACTCGACAAAGGCCAAGCCCGGAACATTCAAGATTGTTCATCAAAATATTCAAGGCTTGGCCAGCAAAGTCTTAGAAATAGAGCTATTCTTAAAAAGTTTTGATATTAATGTAATATATATTGTTCTGTTCATCCTTTCCGCTTTTCCGTTCTGTTGCGGACTGTATGGCTGTGTGTACTCAATTTTTATTCCTCTATTTTCACAAAATATTCTTAGTTTACTCGCTGTAAATTCACCACCATTATCGCATCTAATTCTTTTCACTTTCACCTCTTCTTGAGTTTCCATTTCCTTTATGAATTCTATCAGTTTTTGAGTTGCTTCAAATTTGTTTCTCAGTAAGTAAGTTTGAGTAAAATGAGAGTAGTCGTCAACAATTACTTGAAAATATCTGTAGCCTTCTTTTGTAGGCACTCTGGCTGGTCCAGATATATCAGTGTGTATCAAGTCACCCACTTTGCTTGATCTTGATCTATCTAGGGTTTTGAAAGGTAATCTTGTGGCTTTATTTTTCATACAAGTTTCACATGTTTCTTTGCTGTATGGTAATCTCAATATTGCTAGATTTTTCCTGCACATATGTCCCATTCTCTTGTGCCATAAATTGTCATCTTTCTCTTGTACTAGGTTAGCACAATTGTTCTCTGGTAATTGCAATATAAATGTATACAGTAGACCTGTCTTGTTGCCTTCATAAACTTTTCTGTTGTTTGCTATGATCAGTACCTTCTTGTTTCTGAATATTACTTCCTTTCTATTTTCAATGAGTTTACCGACTGACAGTAGGTTGTTACTTAGTCCTGGCACTATAACTACTTCCAATCTCAATGGTTCTTCTTGATAGTAAACATCTAGGTATCCCTTTTTAGTTGCTTCCAATGTTTCTCCGTTTGCTATTTTTATACTTATAATGCTTTTTAAGTCTACTACATCCTTGAGGTATTTTTCATAACTTGCTTTTATAAAGTGTTGAGTCGCACCCGAGTCCACAACAAATACTATTTTTCCATTTTTGCCATCACATGCCAGTGCTTCATTTGTGGCACTGAACATGAATTTGCTCCTCTCTCTCTCCCTCTCTCTTTTCCTCCTCTCCCTCGTCTCTCTCCCTCTCTCTCTCCCTCCTCTCTCTCCTCTCTCTCTCTCCCTCCTCTCTCTCTCTCTCCGCTGCCGGCGGCCGCGCCGTCCTCCTGCGACTGCGCACTGCGCTGGCTGGCCGCGTACTTGCGCAAGAACCCGACCGAGACGTCGGGCGCCAAGTGCGACGCGCCGAAGAGAATGAGTAGGAAACGTATCGACGCGCTGAGGGAAGAGAACTTTAAGTGCAAACGTGAGTACCTTTTTTCACAGATCGATTGGGAGAAAGACATCACCAAACCATTATGGCTGGTTTTAATGCGGACCCGCTCCGCACGGCCAATCTGTATGAACTTCTAGGGAGCGTTTTAGAGTAACGCGGTCCGGAGGAACCGCTCCGCTCCCTAGCAGTTCATACAGATCGGCTGTGCGGAGCGATCCGCACTGACAGTCCGCGTGACACTAAAACCAGCCTATGACCACCAGAGCCCAATGAAACGGAGCTAACTTGAATTTTCGTCTGCGGCTCCGTCTTAGGCTATGGCTCGCTATTGAATGAGCCTTTGCAAACGTGAGTACTTACTTTAAATCAGACAGGGACTAAAGTAGTCAGACACGTGTCGCCAGCGTCATGAAATGAAATCGTGTGACGTTACTGGACTTTGCTCGACAGTGTGCTTACCATGAGTTTACGTTAGGTGTGCTCGCTAGCGACTGCGTAAAAAAATGACATTAAAATGTATGACATATTGTGCAGCGCCCCTAGCGGCTACTTTCAAGAAATAAAATCTTCATAGATTTTTTTGACGTACTCGCTAGCGAGCGCGCCTAACGTAAACTCATGGTAAGCACACAGGTCATGTGACAGTTATCCTGATATCGACTGACAATATCATTAAGATATGTCAGGCAAAGTTTTTAGAATCGATACTGACCAAGTCGCTTTGTTGCCACATGCGAAGCGAAACCGCTGGATTTCGCTTGACATGTTACAGACACGTGTTGCGAGACATTTGTCCCTTAGTGTACTTTAGTCATCATCATCATCTCTCTCCGCTGGCTGCGACTNGACTTTGACAACAAACGAGGCTTTTGCAGGGGTCGATTCTAGGTCCTTCTTTATATTTACTAAAACAAATGATTTATGAACGAATACAAATAAATTGCTTCTCATTCCTAACATATCTCTATCCTTTTCCAGCCGCCTCGAACAGAACGAGATAACAGAAGTGGGGACAGGAGCGTTCGCAGCTGTAAAGAGAGTTACACGTATAGATCTTTCAAATAATAAGATCACGAAGCTTGCTGCCGACGCGTTTACTGGGTTAACTCATCTGAGCTCTTTGTAAGTCCTTCTTTATTTATTTTATTCTTTTTGTTTTTCTTTATTTTTAATTGCAAGTAACATGTCAAGATGATTACTGAGTGAGTGACCTTTTAGACATCTTTTTTCCGTTGTTGTATGCGCATTAAAATTATTTTAGTTGTCAAAAAATTTTTTTTCTTTTTTTGTATATATGTATAGCATGGTCTGACTGAAAGTACATTAAACGAATTAGTTTATTAACTGAAAATGTATATTTTTTCAGGGTCCTGTATGGAAATAAGATCAAAGAACTTCCATCTGGAATATTCCACGGCTTGGCGTCTCTTCAACTACTGTGAGTCTAAAATTTTGACAGTTCTTGATGTATAGTTCCAATATACTGAACTGCCCTATCCATGACATTGACAGCGGGGCGCCACCGTCAATACCGGATCGCTGGTACCGATTTTTGCCATGTTGGAAACCATATAGTTGAACGATGGTAGCGCCCCCCTGTCAATGAGTTTGGTGGGACAGTTCAGCGTGGGTCACATATCCACTGTCCACAATTTTTTTTTTAATATTAACAACAACTTTTTTACAGATTGCTGAATTCAAACGAAATAACGTGCGTCAGGAAAGACACGTTTAGAGATTTGCAGAATCTGAAATTATTGTGAGTACAATCAACATTAATGTCTTTATAATTGATTATTTTATTTGAATTATACTTTAATCAAACATTTATTTTCAGATCTCTCTACGACAATAACATCAGGTCTCTATCAAATGGTACTTTTGATGCCTTGACTGGGATACAAACGCTGTAAGTTGGTTATTTAGTACGCTGTATACAGTGTGTCCGGGCTTGTAGTGATCAAACTTTAAGGGCGTAATCTATGGATAATTTTATCGATGAAAATACTTCAAATTTGGGGCTTGACCCATTTCTCGCAAAATTACAAGGGTTTAAGTTTTGAATTTTAAGTTTTCACCTCTTCCTTCAAAAACAAGTGATAGCGTGGGTAGCTTAACACTAATAAGCAAAAATTTCATATCATGCGATAGCCAATAAAATTATCTATTAGTAGAAGTAGAAAACACATACAAGTTTCGTACATTTTAAGGGAGTAAGAATGAATTTAATTAGAAAAAAACATGACTTTTTTCACTTCTTTTTCAGTTATTTTCTAACACAAGAAAAACCAGGTCGTTAAGGTATGTTTTATTTGCATTGTATTATTAGTATTTGAGTTACTCTACAAAATGAATGTAAATTTATTAGTCTACGTCTATTAGTTTCGACGTAATTGTTGAACAAAGATACCCCTTCCCAGCGGTTTCCATAGTAATCGGAATAGGTTGTGTGATTCTTTCAGGCAGTGCATTTTCGCATGTCGCGTGCGCTATGGAAACTGCTGGGAAGGGGTATCTTTGTTCAACAATTACGTCGAAATTAATAGACGTAGACTAATAAATTTACATTCATTATGTAGAATAACTCAAATACTAATAATACAATGCAAATAAAACATACCTTAACGACCTGGTTTTTCTTGTGTTGGAAAATAACTGAAAAAGAAGTGAAAAAAGTCATGTTTTTTCTAATTAAATTCATTCTTACTCCCTTAAAATGTACGAAACTTGTATGTGTTTTGTACTTTTACTAATAGATAATTTTAGTGGCTATCGCATGATATAAAATTTTTGCTTATTAGTGTTAAGCTACCCACGCTATCACTTGTTTTTGAAGGAAGAGGTGAAAACTTAAAATTCAAAACTTAAATCCTTGCAATTTTGCGAGAAATGGGTCAAGCCCCAAATTTGAAGTATTTTCATCGATAAAATTGTCCATAGATTATGCCCTTAAAGTTTGATCACTACAAGCCCGGACACACTGTATAGTATTAAGGTTATCCTTGGTCGCGTAACACTGGCCACCACGAATACCATGATATTCTTTTACATCCAACATTTTTCGTTACTCTTTCGTTAATTTTCTCGCCTGTCATATCTGTTGTTTTTTCTCGCAATACTTTTCACGACCCGAATTTGTTTTCATTAAAAGCGTTCCTTTTTGGTTTTAATCGCGAAATATTCACGATTTATGTCTATTTCCTCAGCCATCTAGGCCGCAACCCGTTCTCCTGCGACTGTTCTCTCCGCTGGTTAGCAGCGTACTTGCGAAAGAACCCGATTGAGACGTCGGGCGCCAAGTGCGACGCGCCGAAGCGGATGAGTAGGAAACGTATCGACGCGCTGAGGGAAGAGAACTTCAAGTGCAAACGTGAGTACCTTTTTTCACAGATCGATTGGGAGAAAAACATCACCAAACCATTATGGCTGGTTAAAAATGCGGACCCGCTCCGCACGGCCAATCTGTATGAACTTCTAGGGAGCGTTTTAGAGTAATGCGGTCCGGAGGAACCGCTCGCTCCCTAGCAGTTCATACAGATCGGCTGTGCGGAGCGATCCGCACTGACAGTCCGCGTGACACTAAAACCAGCCTATGACCACCAGAGCCCAATGAAACGGAGCTAACTTGAATTTTCGTCTGCGGCTCCGTCTTAGGCTATGGCTCGCTATTGAATGAGCCTTTGCAAACGTGAGTACTTACTTTAAATTAGACAGGGACTAAAGTAGTCAGACAAGGTCAGTCGACACCTAACCTTAAAGGTTGCAGAGATAGGGGACAAAAGTCCCCCCATACCTATGAGCAAATTGCCAAATTAAGTCGACGATTTTGCTCCACATCTGGTGACGTCGCGCGACGTATATTAGCAATTTCAGGCGAAGTCGTCGACTTTGCGAAACTTGACCTTTGACGTCGACGTCACTGTGGACACGGGTGGTTGGTCCTACAGTGTACCTTATTCATCATCATCATCGTCATCATCATCTCACTGCGCTGGCTGGCCGCGTACTTGCGCAAGAACCCGACCGAGACGTCGGGCGCCAAGTGCGACGCGCCCAAGAGAATGAGTCGCAAGCGGATAGACGCGCTGAGGGAGGAGCACTTCAAGTGCAAGCGTGAGTACGACTGAATGACTTCTTTGTCCCTCTCTCCCTCTCCTCTCTCTCTCCCTCTCTCTCCCTCCCCTCTCTCTCTCTTTCTCTCTCCCTCTTTCACTCCTGTCTTCTAACTTCCTACTCTCTCTCCTTCCTCTCTATCTCTCTCTCTCCCTCTCTCTCTCCTCTCTCTCTCTCCCTCACTCTCTCCTCTCTCTCTCTCCCTCCTCTCTCTCCACACTCTCTCCTTTCACTCTTCCTCCTCTCTCTCTTTGTCTCTCTCTCCTATCTCTCTCCCTCTCTCTCCTTCCTGTCTCCCTCTCTCCTTTCCCTCTCCTTTCTCTCTCCCTCTCTCTCCTTTTTCTCTCCCTCTCACTCTTTTCTTTCACTCTCTCCTCGCTCCCTCCTCTCTCTCCCTCCTGTTTCTTTCTCTCTCTCTCCCTCCTGTTTCTCTCTCTCTCTCTTCCTCCTGTTTCTCTCTCTCTCTATCTCTCCCTCCTGTTTCTCCCTCTCTCTCCCCTCCTCTCTCCCTCTCTCTCCCTCTCTCCTCTCTCCCTCCTCCCTCTCTCCTCTCTCTCTCCCCGCTGCCCCGCTGCCGGCGGCCGCAGCGTCCTCCTGCGACTGCGCACTGCGCTGGCTGGCCGCGTACTTGCGCAAGAACCCGACCGAGACGTCGGGCGCCAAGTGCGACGCGCCCAAGAGAATGAGTCGCAAGCGGATAGACGCGCTGAGGGAGGAGCACTTCAAGTGCAAGCGTGAGTACCACTGACTGGCTTCTTTATCTGTCTCTCTCTCTCTCTCTCCCTCCTGTTACTCTCTCTCTCTCCCTCCACTCTCTTTCTCCTGTTTCTCTCTCACTCTCTCCCTCCACTCTCTCCCTCCTGTTTCTCTCTCTCTCTCTCTCTCTCTCTTCCTCCTCTCTCTCCCTCTCTCCCACCTCGCTCTTCCTCTCTCCCTCCTCTCTCTTCCTCTCTCTCATCACTCTCTCCCTCTCTCTCTCTCTCCCTCCACTCTCTCCCTCCTGTTTCTCTCCCTCTCTCTCCCTCCTCTCTCCCTCCTCTCTCTCCCCGCTGCCCGGCGGCCGGCCCGTCCTCCTGCGACTGCGCACTGCGCTGGCTGGCCGCGTACTTGCGCAAGAACCCGACCGAGACGTCGGGCGCCAAGTGCGACGCGCCCAAGAGAATGAGTCGCAAGCGGATAGACGCGCTGAGGGAGGAGCACTTTAAATGCAAGCGTGAGTATCATCATCAGGTCATTCTCTAGTTTACCAGAGGCAAATGGAGGATTTGGTCTATACTCGGGTAGCAAGCTGAAGTAGTATCAGGCAGGGTACATAACACGTAGAACTGACGGCCGATGGGGCAGAAAGGTTCTGGAATGGAGGCCACGTGGGATATCCACCCACAAGGTGGGCAGATGGGTATACGCAGTAATAGTCGCCTGGGCGAACATGTTCCCTTGCATGCGTCGGGCACGCATACCTGCTGACATTTATGATTATTATTATTTTTACTAGCGGCCACCCGCAACTTCGTACGCGTGGACCATGATTTGCCCCCGTTAGATATTGTGTTGATAGATGGTGTTTCACGGCATGAATATTTACGAATGTCAAAAACAGTGGTTTGCCAAGCGCTGTAGATTTTAACCAATGACGATAGATAGCGCTTTTTAGACGTCTTATTTATTTGTTGAAATTTATTTGTCACATAATACCGTCATAAATTGTGGCCTATGTGTTGATCTGGTTTGTAAACAATACTACTGTGGAGTT
This sequence comes from Ostrinia furnacalis, assembly GCF_004193835.3. Lineage (NCBI taxonomy): Eukaryota > Metazoa > Arthropoda > Insecta > Lepidoptera > Crambidae > Ostrinia > Ostrinia furnacalis. The sequence continues at coordinate 139,583 of NW_021131106.1, forward strand.
TCAGTGGAATTCGTTCGGTGGTTTTTGCGTGGAGNGCCCAAGAGAATGAGTCGCAAGCGGATAGACGCGCTGAGGGAGGAGCACTTCAAGTGCAAGCGTGAGTACGACTGACTGACTTCTTTGTCTCTCTCTCCCTCCTCTCTATATCTCTCTCTCTCTCCACACTCCCTTCTATCTCTCTCTCCGCAGTCTCTCATCTCTCCTCTCTCTCCTTTCTTTGCTCTCTCTCTCTCTACCTCACTCTCTCCCACACCTCTCTCTCCTTTCTCTCTCCCTCTCTCTCCTTTCTCTCTCCCTCTCTCTCCTTTCTCTCTCCCTTTATCTCCTTTCTCTCTCCCTCTCTCTTTTCATCTCTCCCTCCTCTCTCTCTTTGTCTCTCTCTCCTTTCTCTCTCTCCTTTCTCGTCCCCTCTCTCTCATTTCTCTCTCCCTCTCCTTTCTCTCTCCCTCTCTCTCTTTCCCCCCTCTCTCCCTCTCCCATCGCTCTCTCTCCCTCCTCACACTCTCTCCCTCCCCCCCTAAATATCTCCCTCATCTCTCTCCACCCTTTCTCTCTCCCTCCCTCTCTCTCTATCCACACTCCCTTCTATCTCTCGCTCCACACTCATCTCTCTCCTTTCTTTGCTCTCTCCCTCATCTCTCTCCCTCCTCTCTCTCGTCTCTCTCTCTCTCCGCTGCCCGGCGGCCGCGCCGTCCTCCTGCGACTGCGCACTGCGCTGGCTGGCCGCGTACTTGCGCAAGAACCCGACCGAGACGTCGGGCGCCAAGTGCGACGCGCCCAAGAGAATGAGTCGCAAGCGGATAGACGCGCTGAGGGAGGAGCACTTCAAGTGCAAGCGTGAGTACGACTGACTGACTTCTTTATCTCTCTCTCTCTCCCTCTCCTTTCTCTCTCCCTCCTCTCTATGTCTCTCTCCTTTCTCTCTCTCTCCTTTCTCTCTCCCTCTCTCCCCTTCTCTCCTTTCTCTCTCCCTCTCTCTCCTTTCTCTCTCCCTCTCTCTCTCCTTTCTCTCTCCCTCTCTCTCCTTTCTCTCTCCCTCTCTCTCTCCTTTCTCTCTCCCTCTCTCTCCTTTCTCTCTCCCTCTCTCTCTCCTTTCTCTCTCCCTCTCTCTCCTTTCTCTCTCCCTCTCTCTTATCTCTCTCCCTCCTCTCTCTCTCTCTCTCTCTCCCTCCTCTCTCCCCCTCTCCCTCCTCTCTCTCCCTCCTCTCTCTCTCCCCGCTGCCGGCGGCCGCGTCGTCCTCCTGCGACTGCGCACTGCGCTGGCTGGCCGCGTACTTATGGAAGAACCCGATCCTATTTCTCTTTCTCTCTCTCCCTCTCTCCCTCTCCTCTCTCTCTCCCTCTCCCTCCTCTCTCTCCCTCTCTCTCTCCCTCTCTCTTTTTTTGTATTTTGTAGACAGCAGTTATGTATCTAGAAAACTGGACCGAAATTGAAAAATTTTACTCGACTTGGCGGTTGCACTACCGTGCCCCCAAATATTTTAGTTTTTCCTTGATTCATACACCAAACACTACTTATATTCCAAATTTGAAGCTTCTAGGTCTGCTAGAAGTGCCTTAGAGTTTTGATGATCGGTGAGTCAGTCAGTGAGTGACAAAATTAAGTAACTTTGACCCGTTATAATTCTTAAACTACTGGTTCAAATTGAATGAAATTTTAAATATACCTTGTCTTTACAATGCCTGCATAGCTCATGAAAATTCAGCCTTCTAGTTTTATCCAAAACGAAGTTACAGGCGGTCGAAAATGGCCTGAATTGCTTCGAGAAAAGGATGGTACGGCCGTGCCGCTTTTTTGCTCGACTTGGTGGGGGCACTGCCGTGCCCCCAGATTGACATTGTGACTGAGTTTCTTGCGCTGCTTCTTCTCAGCACTGGCCCATTTATTATCCCGAAGCAGTGGTAGGGTTAATACTGGGACGTGTAAAAGTGCGTTTTAAAAGCCTGCTTGCAAAAATAAAATGAGTTTTACTTATATTTCTTTCAATTTGACAGTGTCAACAAAACAGCCACTGTTACAACTGTACAACACTTCTGTGTCCTAAATATGGCACTGACAGGAAGGCGCTACTGTCGCACTGGGTTACCATGGGCGTACCCAGCTTCTGTGCCTGGGGGGGCAAGTAAAATTTCCACTTCCAGGGGGGGGGGGGCATAAGCATGAGGTTATTCGTTCCAATTCTTGCTACTTGAAGTTCCCTGTATTGTTGGGCTATATGTTTTTCGTTTTTTGAGTGATGTCCACTTAGGGGTTACATTCAATCCGGCGGAATATCATTATAAGATGACCCACGCTAAACTGTCCCACCAAACTCAATGACAGGGGGGCGCTACCATCGTTCAACTTTATGGTTTCCAACATGGTAAAAATCGGAACCAGCGATCCGGTATTGACGGTGGCGCCCCACTGTCAATGTCATGGATAGGACAGTTCAGAAGTTTCTCATGTAATTATGATATTTACAGGAGGGCGCTACTATCAATGCTGGGTCGTTAGTTTTGATTTTAGCCACTTGACGTTTCAGCATCGTTGGGCTGTCTTTTTTTTTTTTTTTTTTTTCATCCACAACGAGGAAGCTCTTGACCTGTATCTCACCTGATGGTAAGTGACGATCAGGCCGAAGGTGGAAGCGAGCTTCACCCGGAATCCTCAACCACGGAGGAACTGGCTATCTTACCTCTAACTGCCGGAACACAACAATGCTGTTAACATTGTTGTTATGGCGACAGACTTAGGTAAGATGGTGGTAGCTAGCCAGGCGGACTTAGAACAAGCCCTACCACCAACCAAACCGAACAGAAAAATCTGCCCCCACTGGGAATCGAACCCGGGACCTCTGCGTCTGAAGCAGGTGGTCTTACCACTAGACCACAGAGGCGGTTATGTATGTGGATACCTTTTTTCGTTTTTTGAGTGATTCCAATCACATCGAGCTAACTGCGCACCTCGCTATAATGCGACTCTCCATCGCACTCATCCGCAGACCACTCGACTTCGCCCCGTCCGTTTCAGAGCGTCGAAGTAACGTCACGGCCGCCAGGATCCCGATTACGCTAATTTTTGACGTCTCCAATACAGGCGCACTTTTGATTCTGCAATACGGATTCAGCTGTTTTGACCAATCCGTATCGCAGAATCGAAGAAATCGAAGAAGCGCGTCTGTATTGGAGACGTTAAAAATTAGCGTAATCGGGGCCCAGGTGAGCAGTTAATTCGACCGGATTGTACCATTTTGTCGTTTTCTGAGTGTTGTCAATAGTAATAAATGTTTCTTTCTCTTTCTCTCTGCCAGCGGGCGAGGAGACAGCCAACGCGTGTGGCGTGTCGGGCGCGTGCCCGGCGGCGTGCGCGTGCGAGTACGGCGCGCGCTCCGTCAGCGTCACGTGCGCGCGCGCGTCGCTTAGCGAAGTGCCTAAGGACCTGCCGCTCAACACTGATGCCCTGTAAGTATTTGCTTCTTAAGTCACTGGTTTAATTTCCAAGTCACTGGTTCAAATTCTAAGTTACTTGTTCAAATACTAATTGTTCAGAAAAAATCTCTGATATTTATATTCTGAGTCACTGGTTCAAATATTGAGTCCTTCAGGGAAGTACTCAAGAATCTGCAGCTTAAAGGTTCAGCCAAAGCAACGCGATCACACGTGATCAGCCGGCGTGCAGCGATGGCGATCAGACTTAAATGCATTGATCGCCATCGCTTCACGCCGGTTGATTGCGTGTGATCGCGTTGGTTTGACCGAACCTTAACATGGGTGCTCTGTAGGTCTTTGGTTCAAATTTAAGTGACTATACTGGTTCAAATTCTGAGTCACTGGCTTTAATTCTGAGTCACTGGTTCGAATTTTAAGTCACTGGTTTAAATGTTGAGTTACTGGTTCAAATCCTAAAAAAATTGTTTAAATTTTAAGAATTATTACAACATAATATTTTAGTGTTTAAAACATCTTTAAGGTTGGCTTGGCTAGCATAAAAAAAAAATGTATTATCTTAGGATACGTTTCCGATGCATCACACGACAAAAATGTTAATAATCATGTAAAATTGTTACAGATTGATGTCTGACAACGCCTTAGGGCAGATCAAGTCGGACGGCCTGTTCGGCAGGCTGCCGGACCTCACTAAACTAGACTTCAGGAATAACGGTAAGGACTTTAACATACCCTACGCAAAACTAACTCTCGTTTAGCCAAGGCGCAGTCCACCGACTTTTAGCTGGCCGATAAAGTTGGGTCACACAATTAATCTGTTAATCAGTATGGAGATGTATATGAAAGTGCGCACACTAAACCGATTTGTTATCATCCGATTCTTCATAAAAATCAGAATCGGGCCCAACTATCGTCCAACTAAAAGTTGGGATCTGTCTGAGCCTAGGCTATACGATGACTTCAGATTTTCAATGTTTTATGTCTAAATAGTGAATAGTTACTACTCTTTAAATAATTAAAACTGAACAACTTCTATAAAACTTTGTTTTTGGTGGATATTTATTTGAGTTTAACAGTTGTAGCAACTACATTAGTATATTGAAAATATTTTCTGTTCAACTACCCTCTTAAAGGCCGTTTTCCCCCAAAGCGGAGACGAGACGTATTTTAGGCTACACAGGAGTTGCAGCGGTGGGAACGAAAGGTGGGAATAGTCCCCTTAGGTCTCCGTGGGAACAAGCCCTAGTACACACATCGTCTCTTTTTTCTTCATCTACCCTCCTGATCCAAGATCCACCATTCTTTGAGCACCTACTGACGCTATTTCACTATACAGGAATAACGGTAATCGAAGACAACGCGTTCGACGGCGCTGCCAACATACAGGAACTGCTGCTTGATGGCAACCTGCTGCAGACTGTCACTGACAAGATGTTCTTCGGGCTGCACAGCTTGACAGTGCTGTGAGTATTGTGTAGTGAGTGTAGTGTTTCTTCATGAGATCGAATCAGAAATGAAGAGATGCGTAAACGAACTAAAGTCGCTGACATATCCCGAAGGATTAGCAACCTGAAGTGGCAATGGGCAGAGCACATAGTACGCAGAACTGACGGCCGATGGGGCAGCAAGGTTCTGGAGTGGAGGCCGCGTACCGGAAAACGCAGCGTGGGACGTCCACCTACCAGGTGGACCGAGGACATCGTAAAGGTAGCAGGAAGGCGCTGGATGCAGGCCGCTACCAACCGGGCAACATGGAAATCATTGGGGGAGGCCTATGTTCAGCAGTGGACGTCTTATGGCTGAAATGATGTTGATGATGTTTGCAAAGATTACATACTTGTGTGTTCACATCTTTAGAATAACCTGATGCTTATATTATATGCCTTATAGAATATAAATTATTTATAATTTCAGATCATTGGGAGAAAACAAAATCAAATGCATCACACCGGGGGCTTTCGATCATCTGACCATGCTGTCTACTCTGTAAGTTGATGATCAATCTAGAATGAATTGTATACCTACCTAGATTCATTTTTTAATAGAAGGGAATCAAACCTATATTTAACCCTTCGCTTGCCGCTGACCAACGGTCAGCTACTTAGACATTGGGTAAACCCGTTGAAGTTTTCTCAAGTGTACGGCCAGTGTTGCTTCATAAATGCTGGGTAGTGGTAGCTAGTATTATGGGTCGTACGGCCAAGCCAAAGAAATTCAACTCCCCCTTAGTTGAGGTTATTTTTTAATATCATTATAATATTATAACCTTTCAACTTAGAATAGGTAAGTGCGCCACTTTTGCATTGTGTTTAGCTCAGCCCTAACTGACTCGATGATGATAATAATAATATTTTTACATGGCAACTTAACTTAAACACGTTTTTCGATTGTGTTTCTAGTTTTTTGTATGTTTATATAAAGTTTTCTTTCTTTCTTTTTTAGGAACCTAGAGCACAACCCATTGGAGTGTACTTGTCACATCTCCTGGCTGTCGACCTGGCTGCGGTCACGTCGCCTGGCCCCGACAGCCACCTGCGGAGCGCCGTCAACACTAAGAGACGCTAATTTACATCATTTGGAATTGAGCGACTTCAAGTGCTCGCGTGAGTATAACTTAGTTAAACGGAACGGAGCTGGTAAACATGGTAAAGGAGCAAAGCGGAGAGGGCTAGCGGAGAAGCGGAGCGGAGTGGGGGGAGACAGTGGAGACCAACTTCTTTCATTAGACTCTTTGAGGTAAGTGCTCGCGTGAGTAATACAATAAGTACCTATAGGAGAATCTGAGCGAGCTAGCGGATCAATTTAGCGGAAGAAGTATGTTAGCGGAGCGGAGAAATAGACTAGCGGAACGAAGCGGAGAAGTAGGCTAGCGGAGCGAAGCGGAGAAGAAGGCTAGCGGAGCGAAGCGGAGAAGTAGTGTGGGTTAGCGGAGCGAAACGGATAAGCAGATAAGGTTAGCGGAGCGTAACGGATAAGCAGAGAAGGTTAGCGGAGCGAAGCGGAGAAGTAGGCTAGCGGAGCGAAGCGGATAATTAGGCTAGCGAAGCGGAGAAATAGACAAGCGAAGCGGAGAAGTAGGCTAGCGGAGCGAAGCGGAGCGAAGCGGAGAAGTAGAGTGTATTAGCGGAGCAGTGTGGAGTGCGCGTGTCATATCTCTTGGCTATCAACTTGGCTGCGGTCACGTCGCCTGGCCCCGACCGCCACCTGCGGAGCGCCGTCAACACTAAGAGACGCTAATTTACATCACTTGGAATTGAGCGACTTTAAATGCTCGCGTAAGTTCACTAATCACTAACTAATTAACAGGGAAAAAACATAGGCAGGCCAGGTCACACTCGGTGAATCAATCAAATCAATGAATGTAATGCAATAAATGATTTGATTTGATTTGATTTGAACTGACGATCTGGTGAAGGTTGCAAAAAGCGACCTTTTTCCAGCAGTAGGTGTCCTTTGATTGAAAAAACTTCTTTATTTTTAAAGATTTAGCAACTGGTTAATCCTAATAATCACATTAACCCCTCGTGGTAAGTTTGTGTTATGAGTGGGGTTCACCAGAATAGTCTAGTTGCGGCAGCGGGGTCAGAATCTCAGTTCCTCGGATCACAAGTCAGCCAAACCCTTCACCTTCCCATGGCAATACTACTGATACTACCTTTCAGTTGTACGTACCAGGGAGGTTATGGATATCCGTAACCGTAACCGAAACTTTCGGATATCCGAAATAAAAAAATATCCGAAACTGTAACCGTAACCGATCCAAAAGTTTCGGATAGTTTCGGATGTAGGCAGTTTAAATTGTTTTTTGTATAGCATAATAATTATGTAAAGGCATAACAGCCTGATATACCTTTACAAATGCCATCTAATATCAATGTTATTTTTTTTATAAAGTGTGCTGCCATGAATGAACCGTGTTGGACAACTATTGCAAATTGCATTCTAAAGCACAGATATCCGTGACCGTAATCGAAAATTTCGGATATCCGAAATAAAAAAATATCCGTAACCGTAACCGAAACCGGTATAATATTATTCCTATATCCATAACCGAAACTACATATCCATAACATCCCTAGTACGTACTGGCGGAATTGCGGCAGATGTGCGCAGAATCGCGTCTTCCTAGGGCAGGTTGCACACAAGTCGGCCAGTCCGACATCTTCACCGTTCGGCTATTATTGCTTTGATTATAATTATTTAGTTATATATTATTTAATCCACAGCCGAAGACAAGGGCTGCCTCGCGCCAGACTACTGTCCGTCAGCTTGCGTTTGCACCGGCACCGTCGTCCGCTGCTCGCGAGCTCAGCTCACAGCCCTGCCAGCTAATATACCGAGACAGACCACCGAGCTGTGAGTAACTACTGAGCTAACCACTAAGATTTAAGAGATCACTGGGATATGACTAGCTTTACCGACTACCAAGCTGTAACAAACCACCGACCTGTGAGTAACCACTGAGCTATGTAACCACTGAGGTGTTGGGAACCACTGAGCTATCGGTAACGATTGAGCTGTGAGTAACCACTGAGCTATGCAACCACTGACGTGTAGGTAACTACTAAGCTATGACCTAAGCTATAATCGAGTTGTGATCCTTGAGCTAGGTAACCACTAAGATGTTTAGTAACCACTGAGCTACAAATACAAGTTGTAAAAAATGCATCAAAAACCTGAAACTGCATTCTGCGCGTTCCTTTAAAGAAGAAATAAGACACGAAACGAATACTAAAAGGTAACGGACTAGCCAAAATTTTAATACAGTGCTTTTTGCCAGGTATCGCGTTTGAAGACCGTTTTTAACTATCTATCTTTAAAAGAAAATCCAATCTTTAAGCAAATCCTACCAGACCAAAGGAGAACGGGATAACCCAACCAGTTAAGATCAAATTTGTCCCGGGGGAAAGTTAAACCAGTTAAACTGCCATTGGACCAAAGGAGAAGCAGAACAGCCCTATCTAAAGCATTTATTATCCTCTTCTTTTTCCAGGTACCTAGAATCCAACAAAATCACAACAATCACCTCGGACCAGATCCGTCACCTGTCGCAGCTCACGCGCCTTGATCTATCAAACAACCAGATCAGTGTGCTCGCAAACGACACCTTTGAAGGGTTGACTAAACTGGCTACCCTCATCGTGAGCTATAACCAGCTGAGATGCGTGCAGGTCAGTCTACATATTATTTAACTGAGCTACAACCATCTGAGATGGGTACAGGACAGTCTATTGCTAGATGGGTACAGGTCAGTCTACATATTATTTAACTGAGCTACAACCATCTGAAATGGGTACAGAACAGTCTACGTGATACTTAACTGAGCATCGACCATCTGAGATGGGTACAGGACAGACTACGTGGTAGTTAACTGAACTACAACCATCTGAGATGGGTACAGGTCATTCTACGTGCTAGTTAACTGAATTACAGCCAGCTGAGATGGGTACAGGTCAGTCAACGTGCTAGTTAACTGAGCTACAATTATCTGAGATGGGTACAGGTCAGTCTACATACTAGTTAACTGAACTACAACCATCTGAGATGGGTACAGGTCAGTCTACGTGCTAGTACAGCAATATTATAATCACGCACGAGAGCTATAGGAATGGGTAGCTTGGGGTCATTGTACGAAATTCTATCTGCTCGGCGACCGGACTTTACCTGTAGTCTACAGAGCTGTAATCAATGGTCATATATTGCTTCATCTTCTTGTATTCGGAGACCTGCATTGTAATAATTTTAATATCGTTCGTTTGACAGCGCGACGCCCTGCGAGGCTTGACACAGCTCCGCGTGCTATCTCTTCATGGAAACAACATTTCCACGCTGGCTGACGGAGTGTTCAGGGACTTGGAATCCATCTCACACGTGTGAGTATTTATTTTCATGTTTTTACTACCTTGATATTAATGTACGGGCGACAGCACATCAAGCCAAAACAGTGGCGTCTTATTTCGTTGTATTAAAGGCTTTTTTGCAACAAAAATAAATAAAATATCCTTGAACATTTTACACTGTGCTTGTAGTCCCAAACTAAGCAAATATACAGGATGTCCCAAAAAGTAGTGTCAAGCCGAAGCCCAGAGGTTACGCTATAGGAGGAGCAGGAGGCTACCTCTAGGCTTGACACTACTTTTTGGGACACCCTGTATAGTCGGATGTGCTGTTAATTGTATTTAGCACCTTGTAATGTATAGTGAATACTATTATTTTCTTAGTAAGGAATACCTGTAATATTAGCTGACTAAAACTGCAAAAATTTAATTCACTTGAATCGACAGATTTACCATTAGCAATTGTCCGGCAAGTGAAAGGTTCAATTTCCGCCTGAACCTATCGAAAATAATTTGAGATGCATTTTAATTCTGAGTTGCACCTCATAACCGTAAAATTAACAATAACCGGTGCTTTTTGTATGGAGTTTGACAGGTTTTTGACGTTTGTCAAAGTTAAACTAAGATGGTGCAACTCAGCTTAAGCACAGAATAATAATAAGTACTAACTACGTACAGAAGTTTTACTTCGCGAAGATATTTAAAAAAATGTATGCTCAATGTCATTAACAATATGGTGTAATTTAGCCTGTCTCAAGAGTCAAGGTTTTGTTGACAAACGTCAGTGATCGGCACTACGCCGAAGACTTTGATGTGACGTAAGGTGCCAAACTGCGGAAAATGGCGGAGGAAATACATGATTTAGCATAAATTATCTTGAATAATATTAATTACTTATTTACCTCTCAGTGTCTTGAGGCAACTCCGAGGCGGAGATGAACAGGCCTGGCTTAAGTCTTTTTATAAAATGTTTTGTCTCCTTCTAGAGCGCTGGGTTCGAACCCACTCTACTGCGACTGCGGCGCTCGCTGGCTCTCAGAATGGGTCAAGACAGCAGGCGAATACGTCGAGCCAGGCATCGCGCGTTGCGCCGGCCCGCCACCGATGAGAGACAAGCTGGTGCTTAGTACGCAGACGTCTGCTTTCGTGTGCAAGGGTGAGTTCTCAGCTTGTCCTCAGCTTACCTTCATCTTCAGGGGTGAGTTCTCCGCTTTCTCTCCGCTTCCCTTCATAAAGGGTGAGTTCTCCATTCCATTAGCCCATTCCGCTACTTCTCTCCGCTACCCCGCCTTCTCCGCTTCCCATTCTCCGCTCCTGTTCTGTTCTCTGCTCCCTTCCCCGCTTGCTCTCCGCTTCTCTCAGTATCTTCCCCACCTCCCCTCCGTTTCTCCGCTTCCCTGCTCCGCTTCCCCACTCCTGTGCCTTTCTTCGCTTCTCTCCCTTACCTCGATGCGTAGTGTCAGTCCTTCTCTCAGCAAGGGTGAGTCATCATCATCATCACAATCCTAGTTGTGTCATAGCCCAGTGGTCACTTTCCCCCGGGACAAACTTGACCTTCACTGGTTGGGTTAATGTCGGTCAAGCTGTAGATCCTGGCTACACAGGAGTTGCAGCGGTGGGAACGAGAGGTGGGAATAGGCCCGTAGCTCAGCGGTCAGAGCAGTTGTTCGCTCATTAGCTCAGCAGTCAGAGTAGTTGTCCGCTCAGTAGCTCAGCGGTCAGAGCAGTAGTCCACTCAGTAGCTCAATGGTCAGAGCAATTGTCCGCTAAGTAGCTCAGTAGTCAGAGCAGTTGTCCGCTCAGTAGCTCAATGGTCAGAGCAGTTCAAAGGCCGTAGATTTAATTCTCATCTGAAATAGATTTAAAATCTGAGGGCACAGCACTACCTACACTACACTTCAAGTAGTCAAAATATGTGGCTTGGCCATTACGTTACTACAAGAACTATTGTATAACAGAAAGGTAACCAGTGAATTTTCACCATATTGAGCGAAACTTTGACTAGGCTGTATGGTGTACAGTTACAAGCTTGGCTCTACATGCGATCAAATAACTTTTTCACAGTTGTTGGTGGGATTTTAATTATCATTTACCTATGTATAATTTTTATTTTCTCCCCAGGCAAGCCGCCTTCCGAAGTGGTGTCCAAATGCGACCGCTGCCACAACAACCCGTGCCGCAATGGCGGCGCCTGCTCCGCTACCAGCAGTGGCGGCTTCGAGTGTGCTTGTGCTCGGGGCTTCCACGGCGACGCCTGCCAGCACGAGATAGATGCGTGCTACGGGGCCCCGTGCGCTCATGGACAGTGCCAATTATTAGAGGAGGGACGGTTTCAGTGAGTAGCTGACGTGTGCTTTTTATAGCTGACATGTGCTCCTCTTTAGAGCGCGTAGGAGCTGACGTGTGCTCACTAGACTCTAGAGCAAGATGGAAGAGTGTAGGCTTCCACTTCGACGTCTGCCAGCACGAGATAGATGCGTGCTACGGGGCCCCGTGCGCTCATGGGCAGTGCCAGCTGCTGGAGGAAGGAAGATTTCAGTAAGTAACTGAGAGTTTCAGCGAGCTAGTGTCTTTAGATTGAGACGGAGCTGTTGTGCGCTCTCTAGGCGAGGCGGAGGTGACATATGCTCTCTAGAGCAAGACGGAGGTTACGTGTGCTCTCTAAGGCTTCCACGGTGAAGCCTAATAGAGCACAAGATAGATGCGTACTACGGGGCCCTTGCGCGCATGGGCAGTGCCAGCTGTTGGAAGAAGGATGGTTTCAGTAAGTAGCTAATTGTCAAAGCTAACGTGTGCTCACTAACGCAAGGCGAAGCTGACGTGTGCTCTTTATAGCTGACTTGTGCTCCTCTAGAGCGAGACGGTAGGCTTGCTGCTGAAAGAAGGACGGTTTCAGTAAGTAACTGAGAGTTTCAGCGAGTTCTAGTGTCTCTAGAGCGAGACCAAGCTGACATGTGCTCTCTAGAGCAAAGCGGAGCTGACGTATGCTTTCCTAGAGAGAGATGGAGCTGTTGTGCGCTCTCTAGAGCGAGACGGAACTGACGTGTGCTCCCCTAGAGCGAGACAAAAGGCTTCATCGGCGGCGTCTGCTCCGCCACCAGCAGCGGCGGCTTCGAGTGTGCTTGTGCTCGGGGCTTCCACGGCGACGCCTGCCAGCACGAGATAGATGCGTGCTACGGGGCCCCGTGCGCTCATGGACAGTGCCAGTTGTTGGAAGAAGGACGGTTTCAGTAAGTAGCTGACGTGTGCGCTCTAGGACGAGGCGAAGCTGACGTATGCTCTCTAGGGCGAAGCGGAGCTGACGTGTGCTCTTCTAGAGCGAGACAGAGCTAACGTAACCTCAAAAACATAGCACTAACACACTCAGTCGATGTTGAAGGAAAACTTTAGTCGCTTTAATGTCCTGCATCAATGTTCTAATCCAATCTTTCTAATGACTTCTGCCTTTCTTCCCCAGTTGCTCCTGCCAGCCAGGCTACACAGGCGTGCGTTGCGAAGCGAACATCGACGACTGCGCGGCGCATCGCTGCCAGAACAACGCGACTTGTGTGGACAGACTGGAGGGATACTCTTGTAAATGCGCGCCGGGGTATATGGGTGAGTGATCATCATCATAATCGTCATCTGTAGGTCATCATCGCTTTTTTAAATCCACAATGAGGAAGCTCAGCTCTTGACTTGCATCTCAATCTCACCTGATGCAAAGTGGTGATCAGACCGAATGTGGAAGGTTTCATCCGGAATCCTCAACCACAGAGGAACAGGCTAGAAATTAAAAAAAACCCAAGCTAAAAAGGCTCTATGGGTACGCAGAACTGACGGTCGATGGGGCAGCAAGGTTCTGGAGTGGAGGCCGCGTACCGGAAAACGCAGCGTGGGACGTCCACCCACAAGGTGGACCGACGACATCATAAAGCAGGAAGGCGCTGGACGCAGGCCGCTACCAACCGGGTAACATGAAAAGCATTAGGGAAGGCCTATGTTCAGCAGTGGACGTCCTATGGCTGAGATGATGATGATGAAAAAGGCTCTATTTAGGAACATATAAAGGCATAAACATTAATTCTAGTCTTCCTTCCTCAGGCGAATTCTGCGAGAAGAAGATACCCTTCTGCACAGCAGAGTTCAACCCGTGCGCCAACGGAGCGGTGTGCAGCGACCACACCAGCCACTACACCTGCGCGTGCCCCAAGGGCTACTCCGGACAGAACTGCACGGTCAATGCCGACGACTGCATCAACCACATGTGCCAGGTAAGAAGCGTTACTTAGTTGGCCGTTTAGTAAAATGGAGCTGTCATCTCCTCTCGCACGCTGTCAATTACGAGGCTAGGCGTTTACGTTCCGGTGCGGATAAGTGTGTGTTTCAGTATGGAGTTTCATACAAAGAATACTGACCGCCTCCAGTTCATATGGTTACGATCCCTTTCCGGGTTGATAAATGTGCGTCGTCCTTTTTGTAAACATCACACCAGCCACTACACTTGTTCGTGCCCCAAGGGCTACTCGGGGCAGAACTGCACGGTCAATGCCGACGACTGCATCAACCACATGTGCCAGGTAAGAAGCGTTATGAAAAGGGAATAGTCGTAGATCTGTAGGCCTAAGATGCGCGCCGCGATAAGCGGTTATCACGCTATTTTATCGATCTTGCCCATATATTTTGACGTCGATAAAAGTTATCACGGCGCGCATCTTAGGCCTACTGGTAGAGAAAGAGAGAGCGTATTATTAAGGGGTTTAATAAAGGGGTACTCGGGACAGAACTGCACGGTCAATGCGGACGACTGCATCAACCACATGTGCCAGGTAAGCGTGAGAGCTGACGTGTGCTCTTTAGAGTGATGCGGAACTGACGTGTGCTCTTTAAAACGGGATAGAACTGCACGGTTAATGCTGATGACTGCATCAACCACATGTGCCAGGTAAGAGGTGTTAATTGGCCGTTTGGTGTTATGGTTCACGTACCGGACTAAGTACTAGTAATAAGTTGTCTGGTACCCTCACAAGATTTGCTTAGTCTGAGCCCAGATGACGTAAAATGTCCAAGAATTTTTATTCATTTTATGAAAAGGGGACAAAAATGTCTTCTAATTCCTCCATTTGATCCCAATCATTAGGTCATTTAAGGTTATAACAGACTTATCAACTTGAAAAATGATCAACACCGTGTCAGGACCGTGTTGCCTTTCACGAGATGTCATCGCGCTGTTAAGGCGCGCTTAATAAGTGTGCGTTGCAGTACGGAGTTTCATACAAAGAATACTGACCGCCTCCAGTTCATATGGTTACGATCCCTTTCCGGGTTGATAAATGTGCGTCGTCCTTTAATTGTAAACATCACACCAGCCACTACACTTGCTCGTTTCCCAAGGGTTATTCCGGACAGAACTGCACGGTCAATGCCGACGACTGCATCAACCACATGTGCCAGGTAAGAAGCGCGGCTATGAAAAGAGGACAGTGAGAGAGTATGGGACAACGATGCGGAGCTGACGTGTGCTCTTATAGAGCGACGCAGAACTGACGTGTGCTCTCTAAAGCTTTCACGGCGACTCTTGCCAGCACGAGATAGATGCGTGCCACCATTAGCCTCGAGCAATGACAGCTGTTGGAAGAAGGCCGCCTCCAGTAAGTCATATAAAAATGGCTTTTAAAAAGCGGTTTCACACGTCCCTGTATTATTTCAACCCTACCACTGGCTTCTGTGAGAAGATACCCTTCTGCACAGAGATAGAGAGTATACACCACTAAATTTTTATCACCGAAAAATTTTTAACAGGTTATCTAGAAACGTGTGGAATATTGAAAGCAAAAGAAAAAGAAATGGTTTTCATGAAGTTAATGTTTTTATTAAATTTTCGTTAGTCCGTATTTTACGCGTCACAGCTGGGTCACTCCGCTGCTCGCTAGAGTAGTCGTACGCGCTCGCACGTTGATCGATCTGTCTGTCTCGCTCACGCCTCCACCACGCTTCCAGTGTTATTATTACATACTTAGCTAACTTAGACCATTTTTAATTCTAATAAGTGTTACATTATCGTACTTAAATAGTGCTAGCGACGCGTGTGTCAATAAATTACCAATTTTAGGAGGATATTTTGAGTCACTTTATTTTACTCTTTTTTTTTGCACAAATGGGATCAGTATCAATAACTCATTACCCAGAATTTTTTTTTCGGTGATTAAAATTTAGTGGTGTATATCAGTCGTAGATCCGAGAAAGAGAGAGAGTATGGGACAGTCGTAGATCCGACCTAGTCGTAGATAACTTGAAAAAATCGAACTGCCTAAGACGGGAATTGAACCCACCACCAGAGCAATCGCCCGGCAAGCGGAAGGTCGTGGGTTCAATTGCCGCCTTAGGCAGTTCGATTTTTTCAAGTTATTTATAACTACACACACCGGCAGATTTAGCGGAACGCAAAAAAAAGTATGAAAATAAGGAAAATTACTACTGATCTATGAAATATTTATTATACAAAATAAAGAGATAATTAAAATAAAATAAAATAACATATATTTTTTAAATATTTAGTCGTTTTTATTTAATAAAAAATCATCGAAACGAAATTTCAATTTTTCAGTTTTGAACAAAAATTAGAAATTGTGGCCAGATTAAAAATTAGGGTAGCTTATCACTATCCAAATGAATGAATTAATGATGGGTATTTCCCCCTCTTGCTCTGATGATGGTTTCCATTCATCTGAGCATGCTNCTTTAAGGTTATTTCTGGCTTGAACAGCAGGTAACCGCGACTTTCTGAAAACTCGAAGTTGTAAAAAACGGTCATCCCGTCGCGAAGTACGCCTTTTTCTGACTTGAACCCTCCTCCTAACGACAGAAATGATCAATCTGTACCGTTGGTTACTGCCATGGGTGGTCGATACTGATCAACGACGTCTTACGGCAGCCGATTTGTATGCATGGCCGTTACTTCTCATTTCATCTGCCTTAATGATTTCTGACGGTGCTAAGCTGGGCATAATAAACCCTTATAAGTAACTGAATGCTTACACAACAAAATTCTCAGAAAAAAACATCTTTCACGTAAAAGAAATCCAAATTAGCAAAAGCTTCATTCAATTCAAAACACTCAACGAAACTGTTGATGGGGTAATTTAAACAAAATAATTAAAAAAATATACTGTTGGCAATTATTTTTTTCATATTTAGAATTAAATTAAAAAATAATGTCATAATTAGGCATTTTTTTCCTAAAATAATGATGATATTGATGCTTTTTTTTCCGTTCCTCTAAATCTGCCGGTGTGGTAGCTTTTACCCGCGGCTTCACCCGCGTGAAATTTAGTTTACCACAAATATCGTCATAAATTGTAGCATATATCTATGTTATTAAGGGTTATAAACAATAATACTGTAAAGTTTCAACAAAATCCGTTCAATAGTTTTTGCGTGAGAGAGTAACAAACATCCAGACATCCAAACTTTCTCATTTATAATATTTGTAGGATAAAGCCCGGTCCGTGAGCACGTAGAATTTTGTCGAATGACCTCAAGCTACCCATCCTTATCGCTCGCGCGTAATTATATTGCTGTCGCGACTGTGCGACGGGCGCCCGCAGTGAGTGTGCGACCGCGATAGCAACATAATTACTCGCGAGCGATAAGGATGGGTAGCTTGGGGACATTGGACAAAATTCTACGTGCTCACGGACCAGACTTATAGTAGGATAGGATTTTCAAATTAGTATGAGATGCGATTATTGCGACTCTTAACGCTAAAAATTAAATAACTGATGATGATAGGTAATTATGTTTTTCTGTTCGTTTAGAACGGTGCGACCTGCGTAGACGGCCTCGACGAGTACAAGTGCGCGTGCGCCGCAGGCTACGCCGGCCGGTACTGCGAGGCTGCGCCACACGCCGCGCTCGGGACTTCGCCCTGCGCCCACCACGACTGTTTACACGGCGTGTGTTACCTGCCCCGGCCACAGCAGGTAATGGACCCCTGGACCCCCGGACCCCTGGACACTTGGACCCCCGTACTCCCTAGGTTATTGGACTCTCAGACCTACGCAGGCCTCGGGACTTCGTCCTGCGCGCACCACGACTGACTAATGGCGTGTCCTACCTGCCCCGACCACAGCAGGTAATGGACCCCTAGACCCTTGGACCCTTGGACACTTGGACCCCTGGACCCTTGGACCCCTGACCCTCCAGGTACTAGACTCTCAGACCTACGCAGGCCTCGGGACTTCGCCTTGCGCGCACCACGACTGTTTACACGGCGTGTGCTACCTGCCACGGCCTCAGCAGGTAATGGACCCCCGGTCCCCTGGACCCTTGGACCCTTGGACCCCTGGACCCTTGAACCCCCGGCCGGTACTACGAGGCTGCGCCCCACGCCGCGCTCGGGACTTCGCCCTGCGCCCATCACGACTGTTTACATGGCGTGTGCTACCTGCCCCGGCCACAACAGGTAATTTACACCTGCCCACCAGTTCATTGGACCCCCAGACTGTTTACACGGCACAGCGTGTGCTACCTGCTCCAGCCTTCCCAGGTAATGAACTCTCGGACTATGGACCCCGGGCCCCAGGCCCCCCAGGACCTTGGCACCAGGCCCCCCAGGTCTTCCGGACCACTGTACCCCAGGACAGTGGCCCTCAGGCCCCCTTGGCCCCCAAACCCATGGACCCCTGGTCACCCAGACCCCTGGACCTTGGCGAAGTTATTTTGTTATTTTAGAAATTGAATTAGATCTGTGCGACATACTCGTAAAACTGTACATACCTCCGAGCAGCCTTACTTAAAAATGTTTAAAATAATCTCTCTCTGCTATTCAGGACGACATGCTAATGGACCGGCCTTCACTCGCCGGCGACTACTTGTGCAAGTGCGCGCCAGGTTACTCAGGTAAATTGATAAGTAAATAACACAGTAACTTTTAGAAGCTGAAGAAATTAGTGTAGTTAATTGAGGACAATTGAAGCTAACAAAAGGTTCCAGAGCTGCTAAAAATCGTTTATTACAGCAAATTAAAAACTAACTCAATTTCTAGGCCTAACAATAATTGAAGGTTAATAAAGAAGTAGTCTTCAAATTATTGGTTAACCAGCTGTGCCCGCGACTTCGTACGCGTGAAAATAGTTTGAATAATATTTCCCTTTTCCCGGAAAAATGTTGCAAACAACATCTTTCTTTACTGCTCCGCCCCTATTGGTTGTAGGGTGATGTTATTTATCTTAAAGCGTTCCTCGATAAATGGGCTATCCAACACAAAAATATTTGTTCAAACAAATTCTTCAGCTTTATAATATTTTAACTATTCATTTGTCTTCCCTAGGCCGCTTCTGCGAGTACCTGACGTCGCTGACGTTCAGCCACAACGACTCGTGGGTGGAGTTAGAACCGCTGCGCACTATGCCGCAAGCCAACGTCACTTTGGGTAAGTTCGAAAACCTAACATTTTAATACTCTAGTAATAAAGCCGTGTGGTGACGGCAGAGTAGAATACATTTGTCACCAACCCCTACTCTTCCCGCGGGTGTCGTAAGAGGCGACTTAGGGACACTACACATCAAACAGAGAACGGGCAGCAGCGCTCTCTGAAAAACATCAATCTTTTAAACTGCGATCTCCAACCCGCCTGCCAAGCGTGGGGATTATGGCAAAACCCTCCACTATAGTGGAAGAGGCTCATAGTACAGCAGTGGACTGTAAAGGGCTGTTGATGATGATGAATAAAGTTCGGCGTTCGGAAAGGTAGTTTCCGTTAAAATTTACTTATTCCTAATAAGTAGGTAATAATGAATTTCTGCGGCCAACGACAGTTCTCTAAAGTCGTAAGTCCATCAAGTCAATCTAATCTAATATGTTTTTCTTCAATTGCAGTGTTCAGTACGACCCAAAAGCACGGCGTACTAATGTACTTCGGCGACAACGAGCATTTAGGAGTGGAACTGTTCAATGGCCGCCTGCGCGTCAGCTACGATGTGGGAAACCATCCTACTTCTACTATGTACAGGTGAGCTACCTTGTAACCAGTGAGCTACCTTGTAACCAGTGAACTACCGTGTAACCAGTGAGCTACCATGTAACCAGTGAGCTACCACGACCATTTAGGCGTGGAACTATTGATACCAGTAAGCTACCATTAGAACCTGGCGTGGAGCTATTCAATGGCCGCCTGCGCGTCAGCTACGATGTGGGAAACCATCCCACTTCTACTATGTACAGGTGAGCTACCGTATAACCAGTGAGCTACTATATAACGAGTGAGCTACCATTTATCTAGTGAGCTACCGCGAGCACCTCCGGACGTGGAGCTGATCAACAGCCGTCTGCGTGTCAGCTACGACGTGAGAAACCATCCCACTTCTGCCATGTATAGTTGAGCTACCAAGCCAACAGTGAGCTATTAAGCCATCAATGAGCTACTTAGCCATCAGTGAGCCACCACGCCACCAATGAGCTATAACGACACCAGGAGTCACCATTTTTGTCTCAATAGTACCTACCTACAGGACGCTCATCAACTAGGGTTATTAAATTTTAATGATCAATCTCAATGTCCTCTGTCAACCTTTGAATGTTGAAAAATGACGTCAACGAAAAAGTTTCTTTGGCGATGCGATGTCGTTTCGTTTTCTACGACGCGACTTCATAATTCTGTACCCCCAGTGAAAAGGGATCTAACTCGACTTAGATCAAAATTGACTTTATAACATAATGTGAATCTCTGAAAAATTAGCTATTTTTGTATCTAATCGGTATGTTTCTACGACGTATAGAAAAGAAAATAATTTTGTGCCAAATGATACAAGTAAGGCTTTGTGAACCAATTTTGAGTTTTCTTTCGTGTATATTGATACATGTCTACTTTAAACAAAGTGTACCGGAGGCTTCTTTCAATTTTTTATTGTGTCAAGAGGTACGACTCGTGTTACTACTTTTTACACGATTGAAGTTGTTCAGATTGAATTTGTGATTAACAATATAAGATGACTCATATTAATATACACAAAAAAAACTATGTANCATTTTTTTTCTCATCACAAAATTGGTGTATATTGATATAAGTAGAAATTTTTGGACGATTTACCCTAAATAACCTGAAATAATGATTCCTCATAGTGTAATTACTAATGTTTGTTTTACAACTTTTTCTAAAATTAAAGAAACAAAAAAATATCAACAGAAATAGCGTAAAATGTATCACTTTACACTTGTTGGCGGGTGGTCAATTCAGTGTGGTGTAAAATGATTTATGTCCCATTACATCACTTTACACGAATATAAAGTTGCCGTGCATGGCGATATAACTGGGTTTTTATTTAATTACGAAAAAACTACATGCTATATTTCCCAAACTGGCACACTGCCTAATTATATCTAACATTACCTTTCACCTAAAAAATATTTCACCAAGTTATCTCTAATAGCGACGAAGCAGGATTTTTTTTAACTTCAAATGCGATTTCCCAAAAATCACCATTTTCGACTTAACTCCGTTTTCACTGGGGGTACAGAATTATGGTATAAGAGCCCTCACTGAGCAAATAATCACTAGGTAAGTACGTTCTTTAGATCAAAGTGTATCACAATTTCTACCTGTGTTTATGAATTATGTTTTAATTTGATTTGAAATCCATCTTCTCCCTTAGTTTCGAGATGGTGTCGGACGGCAACTACCATAAAGCCGAGCTGCTGGCCGTCAAGAAGAACTTCACGCTGCGGGTGGACGACGGGCCCGCCCGCTCCATCATCAATGAAGGTAGGCTTTACCAGTATTGCCAACATAGAGATCTAGAAAGATACCAACTAATGCACTGAGTTCTATGGGTTGGCAGTTGGTGTCGCATTAGAAATTCACACACTAAGTACCTAATCAAAATAAAAACAATTTAATTAATTAATTAATTAAGCAGCCTTTAATTAAACAACACTTAGTTCTAAGCACTTTTAGTTATAGCAGTTATAGTAATTCCAGACATATAACGTCGCTTCTGCCATCATTTACGAACAATGTGTTCTGTTTTTGGGCATATTGCTGCGACACCGGCCCCGCCCTCTTATCACATCTCCCTTTAGTTTCTGCGATCTGTGGTTTTATCGCAAAGTTCCTGTTATTCTACTTATATTTTGTATTCCAGGCAGTAAGGAGTACCTTCGTCTAGAAAACGCCATGTATCTGGGCGGGCTGCCCGACGACGCTGCGAAGGTCGCCTTCGGACGCTGGCACTTGAGAAACGTCACCAGCTTCAAAGGTAACCACTTCAACACTCAAACCAAAATTTTTTTTTGTCTTCGGGACTTTTTGCGTTCTTTGTTAAAGTACCTACTAATGAGCTCACAGTTGATTGAACTTCGGAGGTTCTGAGCGCAGAGGCGTTTGATTGCAGTCTGCTAATTGATACAGTCTGCTACCAAACGTGAAATGCGAGAGATCAAACAATACATTTGCATGCTATGTTTTGTTGATCCCCTTGAGTTGATGGACTATTGAGTTAATGAGGGCTATGAATGTGACTATTGGTTGGGATTTGGTTATGATTCAAATCAAAATTATACATTTTTGGTAAAACTTTGGTAACATTACCTAGATCTTATCTTCTTTATTAAGACGTACATTCAATGGTCTTCCCAAAGGATTTTCACCACGAGCAATCCTGGCTACTCGCATCCAGGCGCTTCTCTATGGAATGAAGATGATTTCAATGCAATTTTATTTTATACTAGCGGCCGCCCGCGACTTCGTACGCGTGGATCCCGTTTTACCCCCTTCATCTGTCTTACGCGGTTTAAATTTTTTCATATAAATCTTTTTTCCCGCTAACTCCACTTCCCGTGGGAATTTTGCAATATCCTGTTGTAACTATGCTTTAAGTTTACTAAGGTACCTGCATGCCAAACTTCAAGCGTCTCAACTTAAGCGGTTTAGATTTTTCATACCAAAAGGATTTTCCCGCTAACTCCCGTTCCCGTGGGCATTTCGGGAATTACTTGTTGTAACTAAGCTTTAAGTTTACTAAGGTACCTACATGCCAAATTTCAAGCGTCTAACTTAAGCGGTTTAGATTTTTCATACAAAAGCATTTTCCCTCTAATTCCTGTTCCCGTGGGAATTCCTAAGTATACTATAACCTGCCCAGGAGTATGAAGAATAATTGTACTAAGTTTCGTTAAAATCCGTCTAGTAGTTTTTGTTTCTATAAGGAACATACAGACGGACAGACAGACAGACAGACAGACAAAAATTTTACTGATTGCATTTTTGGCATCAGTATCGATCACTAATCACCCCCTGATAGTTATTTTGAAAATATATTTCATGTACAGAATTGACCTCTCTACAGATTTATTATAAGTATAGATGTCATTGATTAGTGCCACCTAAACTTTTTTTCTTTTCTTCATCATGCCTATTTGCGACTACTTAATACCTGTAATCATTTTGTAACTTCAGGCTGCCTAAAAGAAGCGTGGATCAACCACAAGCGCGTGGACTTCAGCAACGCGGTCCGCATGCAGCGGCCGGCGGCCGGCTGCGGCGACGACGAGCCGCCCGCTCCACAACCCGCGCCGTCTGTGCAAGATGACGGACAGAGGCATAGCCAGGTAACTAGCACTAACCCCTTGTCTCTTCCTTAACCCCTTGTTTCTTCCCCTAACCCCTTGTCTCTTTTCTAACCCCTTGTTTATTCCACTAACCCCTTGTCTCTTTCCCTTAACCCCTTGTCTCTTCCCCTTAACACCATGTCCCTTCTTCCCTTAACCCCTTGTCTCTTCCCCTTAACCCCTTGTCTCTTCTCTAAACCAATGCCCCAATCCTCTTTCCCCAAGTCTCCATCCTCTATCACTCATGCCTCCCTTATCCCCATATTCCTCCTCCTATCCCCTTCCCTCTGTCCATCCTGTCTTCCACAAGCGCGTGGACTTCAGCAACGCGGTCAGCATGCAGCGGCCGGCGGCGGGCTGCGGCGACGACGAGCCGCCGGCTCCACAACCCGCGCCGTCTGTGCAAGATGACGGACAGAGGCACAGCCAGGTAACTAGTACTAGCCCCTTGTCTCTTCCTTAACCCCTTGTCTCTCGTCCAAGTGACCCCTTGTCTCTTCCCAAACTTCTTGTCTCTTCACATAACCCCTTGCCTCTCCCTTAACCCCTTGTCTCCTTCCCCCTAATCCATTGTCCCTCCTCCTCCTGTCCCAATGCCCCAATCCTTTTTCCTCATGTCTCCCTCCCTTATCACTCATGCCTCTCCTATCCCCATATTCCTCTTCCTATCTCCTATCCTCTCTCTTCCATATCCCTTGTCTTCCACAAGCGCGTAGACTTCAGCAACACAGCCCGCATGCAGCGGCCGGCGGCGAGCTGCGGTGACGACAAGCAGCCGGCTCCACAACCCGCGCTGTCTGTTCAAGATGATGGGCAAAGGCACAGTCAGGTGAGTAACCTCCCTTCCCACTCTCCCCATAAAGACACACAAGAGCCCTCCGCGCCTCAGCCCGCGCCGTCTGTCCAAGATGATGGACAGATGCACAGTCAGGTAACTAAAACACTAACCCCTTGTCTCTTCCTTATCCCTTTGTCTCTTCCTTAACCCTTTGTCTCTTCCCCTAAGCCATTGGCCCTTCTCTCCTTAACCCCTTGTCACTTCTTTCTAACCCACTGTCTCTTCCCCCAAACTATTGTCCCTCCTCCCTAACTCCTTGTCTCTTCCCCTAATCCTCTTTCCCCATGTCTCTCTCCCCTATCACTCATGGCTCCACTATTACTCATACCTCCCTTATCCCCATATCCCTCCTCCTATCTGTTGGGGTTAGGGCGGATATTTTGAGCGGTGTTTTATTAAAGGACCTAAATAATCTGATGGTGATGATGTCACAGTCATGTATACTAACCTTCTTCGCAGGACCCGTGCGTCCCGAATCCCTGTGCGCGTGGCGGCCGCTGCGTGCGAGAAGAAGGCTCGCCGTCCGACTACACGTGCCGCTGCCGCGCTGGGACCGCGGGCCCGCAGTGCGAGCTTAGGGCTTCTATTGGTAAGGATATGTTACCACCTGCTACTAAAGAGGACCTGCTTTTGCCCATTAAAGAGCCCTCTCAATGACTGACAGTGGAAAAAAGTGAAAAAAAATTGTCTCATTGGTAGGGATTGACAATTTGGAAAGTCTAAAGGCAGATGTCATACAGGAGTTAACGTTGCGCTGCGTCGACGTAATGATTTCAACACATTGCGTGCCACAAGAACGGTACGAGCAAGCGCTTGTGAATTATTTGTCAGTCAGGGAGAACCCGAAAGGGTAGTTTTCCCTATACCTGCGTTTTTGACTCATGGGGCATTGTCAGGTTATTAGTGATTAGGTCCTGCCAGAAGGACAGACTACTCCTCATAACTCACTAGCTGCCCCCACCACTGGTGGGTATATAAATAGGTACATGTATTTTCCTGACTATAAAAATATACCACCTTTCACAGTTAAATAAGTATTTCAAAAATGGGAGAAGTTAGCGGGGATGGTTTGAAGATGAGCTAAAGTCAGAATTGAAAAGAAAATAAATACATATTTGTGATGAATCGAATAATAATTACTATAGTACCTGATCGTGGGTTACCTGGAAATCTGATAGTTAAGAATTTAATTAATTTAATCTTTCTGTAGGAGGCGCCCCCGTGATCACGCAAAGCAAGCTGCCGGTCAGGAAGCCGCAGTCCTCAATCATCAGCAACGTGCAGGCTTCACCAGGTTGGTTTTTGATATTTGGTTTTGACAGGATACCACCCTTACGTCACGGTAAACATACTCTCTGAGCGGACTTAAGGCTGTAACTATTTTATGAACGAAGGCATATTCTGGGGCAAACTCACTCCATCACGGACCACTACTCTAGGAGGTAGCAATGTAACATTTTGAACATCTTATACTACCCTTTATTCTGAACATTGCGAAGTAAATAAATGAATATGATCGCATCATTGACATGACTGAATCCGATTGAACACTGAGCGAAGAACTTCATACAAAAAACGCAGGGTGGTTGGGCCTATGTCCAACTTTCTTCTCTTCCTTTTCTTCGGTGGCTCCAACTCTCAAATTTTCTAGCTGCATGAGATGGTTTCCCACTAATCTGTTTATCGGATTCGGGGCCAGCACCTTCGCAGGAGCCAACCTTCGCGGAAAACCTCTATAGAAATTAAGAAGAAAAAACTCTATGTTGTCTTGGAACGTCTGTCAAATGAAGTAATGTGAAAAATCCGCTGAATATTTGCTGAAGATATTGAAATAATCAAAACCGCAAGAAATATCGACGGGTCGACCCTCGAAGCCTGGTCTCCGTCTTCTGATCCGCAGGTTGGTGGTTTCCGTTTTATGCAGCTGTATTTTTGAGTTGTTTGGAGTCACCAGCCGACCCCCGCATCATCTTTCTTCCCCGCAATTTTTCTATTCCTGGTGTGGCTATTTACACGCCACACCACAGGGCAAGAGTGAATTCGTTTATGAAGTACCTACCTATTATGCCTTCTCAACCAGAAACTTAACAATGCATGCATATAGAATTTGAGGTCATGTCGTGGGTCAGTCGTGCTCCTGCTGCAGTGGAATCTAAAAACCCTAATGATGTTGAAGTTAATTAAAATGTACTTCCACAGCGGCGCCAGCGCACAAACAGCAGTTGCCAGCCGAGCACGCTCCTTCGCCTTCAACGCCAGCTAGCGGAGGATGTAGAAAGGTATGGACTTGTGGCAATAATTTTATGGTTTATTTATACTTTAGTAGAACACGGTTCGAGATCTTGATTTATTTTATGCCAGGAATGAGTATGCACTCCAAAGAAAAAATACTTTGTTCCGCTCAAATATAAGAAAGATTGGTCCTTCGAGCCGGATCTGTTTTTTAAAAGTTAAACAGGTGTTCAACTGAACATCTTCTACGTTTTTAAATCCACGTAACAGATTAAAAAAATGATCCTTCAAGCATGATGCTATACATATTTTATTAAATGATTGCATGCTGCAAGATTTTAAATCATGCTTAATGATTTCTTGTGTCAAAATAAAATTGGTCCTTCGAGCTGGATTTACATTTTTTAAGTTAAACACATTTCATGCTCAACCGAATGTACCCCACGTTATGTTATGTTTCTTTGTCAGATTTAGTCCTTCGAGCCAGATGTTAACTTAATATTTGTTTAGGAGGCGACGCGCGAGTTCATATCTGAGGGCAAGTGTCGCAGCCGGCGCGCGACTTTAGCGCGTATTAAACTAAATAGATTGTGGTCAAATAACTGCCTTGTTATGCATTTAAAAAATAGATCTTACGTCAAATATTGGTCCTTCCAGCCCGAAGCATGTACAATTTCGAGCCGAATGCCCGTGTTTACTAAGTATAATAATATACCAGTAATGTTTCCGTATTAGGAGGCGACGCGCGAGTTCATATCGGAAGGCAAGTGCCGCAGCCGGCGCGCGGTGCGTGGCGCGCGCTGCGCGAGCGCGAAAGGAGCGTGCGCGCGCGCGCACTGCTGCGCGCCCAGGAAGACTAAGAAGAGGAAGGTTAGTATCATCGGGACTATTCCCACCTCTCACTCCCACCGCTGCAACTCCTGTGTAGCCAGGATCTACAGCTTAACCGCCATAAAAACCCAACCAGTGAACAGAAGGTCAAGTTTAGTTTCCCGGGGGAAAGTTAAACTATCATTGGACCCGCAACGCAATGAAATTAATCAGAAGAACATAGGAGGAGTTCGAAATTAAGGTTCGACTTCCCTCCATTGCAAAGTTAAATTAGAATAGATAAACTTTGCAATTTGTATGACAAATAAATGTCATGGTAATACCTACAAAACACAAAACGTGGGTCTAATCACGAAAAGACGTACTGATTTTTTTTAAATTTTACAGGAGCTACATTTCAAGTATGATAAATGCGTATTTTGGCCCTTTTAAACTGTCAATACTGGCTTCCTGACAAACAATTAAGTTACGATCTTAATGCATGTTATATAGCCATTTTGTTAGTTACTTACGCCTTTTCGTGATTTGATCTACGAAATGAACAAAGACAAAAAAAACACCGAAAGATATATCTTCGTGCCTAAAAAAGCGCCCGCTCAGTATAAATCGAGACACGAGTTCACCAATTGATTTAGAACTTAGTGTCCCTACTACCGGTCCAACGATCGTGAAGGTAGCGTGAAGCACGGGATCCCAGCACCGGTCGTTTTGCAAATCCTTGGGAGAGGCCTTTGTCCAACTATAGACTATAGACAGTATTTGGTTGAAATGCTACAGGCCTATAAACGCAATGAAATATTTTTCTTTCTTTCTTTTAATGCCTGTAGCGTTTCAACTCGTGCGCTCTTTTAAATCACATTTCACCACTCCAGCACTACTAACGTAGGTAGTTAAATATTTTTGATCAGTAACAGTTTTTATTCAATACATGATTTCCTACAATTTTAATAAAGTTTTTCTACAATTTCTTCCTTGACAACCTTGATTTAATCTAATATTGACTCTAATATGCGATTGACTGCCCTGCATTAATTTATTTTAATCTTACAATTTATTTAACTGACATTTATGATTTTGACATTTAATTTGCTCATTATTACTTTTCTTTTAACATAATATACCTACTTATAATCACGCTTTAACATTTGTATGCCGACAAGGCTGATCACGGCTTGAACACATCTTTTGTTTGTACATCATACTCCTTACCTGTGTTTCACAAATAAATTATTTCAATTTGAATTAAAACTAATTCAGTTATTAACTGGCAGAGAATGCCTTTTATTATTGTTTCCCTTATTTATTCCAATATTTGTTACGTTTCAGATCCGGCTAGTGTGCGCAGACGGCACGCGGTACACCAAAGAGATAGAGATAGTGCGCAAGTGCGCGTGCGGCAAGAAGTGCCCCAGAAGCTCGCCCTTCCTGCTCTAGGATACTGACTACCCCCATGGAACCCCATACAGCTCAGAACCCCACACTCCTCCATGGAATCCCATACACAACTGACACCATAAAAATCGCATCCGAAACGGTTCACCCGTTTGAGTGCTACGGTGTCGCCACCTATATACCTCCATAGATATTAAAAAAAACTCATCAAAATCAGTTTAGCCGTTTAAGAGCTACGGTGCCACATACATAAACACACATAGCGATCTTAATAACACCACTCTTTAGCGTAGTGGTGAAAATAGGTGATCATAATAAACTTCCATGGAACTCTATACATCACAGACATCATTTAAAAAAAACTGCATCCACATCGGTTCATCCGTTTAAGAGCTATGGTGCAACACGCTTCTTTTAACGTTCTGTGAATATATCCATGTATCTGATTTTGAGATATGTTTCAACACTTTTTTAGGAATGGCAAAATGATTACTTCTAAATGCCACCTTGCCATTATTTTTAGTAGAAAATCATATCACCATGCATTATTTTAATGATCTAATAATGATGTTTACAAGTGGCCATATTATAATGTTTAATTTAGTCATTATTACAAGTTATAATCCATAATCTTCTATGTTTCAAAATCTAAAACCCTACTCATGTATTGCCATACTTCAAAATCTCTTCAAAAACTACCAAAATGGTAGTTTCCCACAAAACAGGGCCTGAACCAACGAGTTGCCATAGACAATAATTTTGACCCTTTATCTCTGCTTTTGGACAGTTTTAAATTTACACTTAAGCTAAGAATATTGTAGAAGACCATAATTTTAACGAATTTACTGTACGAAAAATAAGTAATACAAAATGTAGTCGTGGCCTAAGTAACATAGATGTTTTAACACTTTTCTAAAGCTGATATAAAACCTTCAGTTCTTTAAAACACTGATTTTATATTGAAGTAATTTTTAGTCAAAAACGTCTGATTTTAAAATACTTATATTTTATGCAACCTACTTACAAAGTCCAGCATTTTATTAACATTTTGTATGAAACCTAGCACCTACGGAATATTTAGTCCTAAAATATACCTTTTAGTATAAATTTGTATACTTAAAACTTTCATACTCAGATATTTAAGAACAAAAAGTATTGCATTTATTGTTTTTTTCTAAGACGCTATTTAAAATAAACCTTTTTTGTTTTATTACAAAAATATGTGTTCAATTTTGTAATTATTAATTAATTATATAAAATATTTATTTTTACTTCTAGTTGTTTAATATTTAGTATTATTAATGTAGAATGATAATAATATTTTAGAATAAGTTATGAAATGAAATAGGATCAGTTTATCATTGAGTCGAACGAAATTACTTTTTATAAAGTTTATTCAGAAGTTATTCTGCCTAAAATATCTAAGATTTTTCCAATATCCTTTTATTGTGATTTGTACTTCAACAATCTTGCCATCTTTACATTTAAGACGCTAATTTTATGTGACACTTTTGTAATATAATGTATTGTATTTATTGCCCTTACGTTGCTACACCGCTTTAGGCGTTATTGTAAATTTTTAGACGTAAGACTAATTTTAAGAATACATTAATATGCATTCCGTATTTATTCACTACCAAAATGGTAGAATTTTTGAACACGGTAACACTGGACAACGCAACTGACGACCTAATACATTTTATAGGAAATTCCTTGTAGTAAATGCAGTTTTAAGAAATACTACGTTTTAGGAATTTCTGTACCTCTAGCATGAACAACTTTCGTCTTCGAATCGTTTGCGTATTCGACAAAATTCAATACTCAACCTTCGAATTAAACGATAACGTGACAATTTTGATTCTCAAAATAAGTTTCGTGCAACTATTTCTCATACTCAGTTCACTTTACGACTAGAGATGGGTAGTGGGTAAAAACCCATTTCACCCGATTGGGTTTAAACTGGGTGATTTGGGTAAAAACCCGGTTTTTACCCATTATCACCCATTCTGGTGGGTGAAAACAAAAATAGCGTTTTTTTAAAGTGAGAAGTGGTATTTGTTGCTAAGGGGGCGTTCTAGTGTTACGTAATGCAATCTGGGGGGAGAGGAGGTCTTGAAAAACGTTACAATGCGTTACAGTGGCGGAAGGGCGGTCGATTTCAAGTTTTCAAGCAGAAGTACTTTGTAGTTGGTGTTGTTATTTGTAACGTTATACCGTAATGTCATCAAAGAGAGAGTTTGGCATCTTTGGCATCCCCCCCTCCATGTCCTTGCCATGATCACAAATTATTGTGTTCCTACTAAATTTCTTTTAAATCGGTTCAACGATTCTTGAAATAACACCATTTTATAAAATAATTGGTCACAACATCATAACGTGATCAATTTTACGATTTGGCCACGATATAAATGCATATTAGTGTTAAATTTGACTTATTACTTATTAATCAATAAACTTAAGTGAGAAAAATTCAATAAAAATAAAGAAAAGATACCAATTGAAATAATTATAAAATTATTTGTTTTCACCCGGTGTAAACACCCACGGGTGGAATGAAACGGGTTTTTATTGGGTTTTTACCCTCATGTGGGTTTTTACCCGGGTGGAAACCCATCTCTATTTACGACACGTTCACAAGGGCGCTGTTGTAGTTTTCGTACTAAATCTTCTGATGGCGATTCGAATACGTAGATTCGAACTCGAAAGTTTTTCGTGCTAGCCGTACTGAAAATAGAGTGATTTATATTATTATCAGTATTAAAGATGTTTAATTTTAATTTAGGGAAATCTATCAGAAATCTGCCATAGTCACTGCCATCGAGGATCTTACTAATGTTGCCACATAAAATAAAGAGGTTTTTTTGGTAGATTTTTCTTAAATTGTTATTTTAAGTGCTAAGGACAGTGGATGCGTTATTGTACCTTGTATAAGCTTTAAGTTCTGTGAGATAAGACTGTTTCTAGTATTTCGTATGTTTTATTTTATTAAAATTTACTTTATAATAGAAATGGTCTTATTAGGTGAATGTGTCGCGGGTGTCAGGCATTGCATGCGCTTCTTATTAATAAATAACGATAATAATTATTGTCTATGACCTTTATAATTTATTTGATGTAATAAAAGATGATGTTAGATATACTGCAGTTTTTTTACATTCTTCATATTATATTGCTGTCGCGACTGTGCGACGGGCACCCGCACTGAGTGTGCGAGCGCGACAGCAACATAATTACGCACGAGCGATAAGGATGGGTAGCTTGGGGTCATTGGACAAAATCCTACGTGCTCACAGACCGGACTATACTAGTCTAGGTCTTTGCCTGCCGAAAATCAAATTAAAGCATTTGAATAAAACAAAGTTAATATAATAATACTTTTTTATATATTTTAAAGAACATATTATTATGCACTTCCGATACTATCACATAATAGTATTATGTAATTAATTATAATATCTGTACCTACATTTATATGTCAACCACCATTTTGTAATTTGACAAAAACGCGAATTTTACAAAATTATAAAAAGAAACTTGTAAAGAACAAAAAATTACATTGAAAGATAGAAAGAAAAAGATAATTTAGTACATAATTTAATTCATATATCTTTTTATTTACAAAATATTGTACATACAATTTACATGATAGTTTAGATACAAAAATTTCCTATGAAAAAATACCTAAACAAAACTATAATCGTAGATTTTTCTACAACGTAAATATAAATATTGTCGATATTCTGTAGCCCTAACTTAGTATAAAATATAAAAGCAGATTGCAGTACAGTTAGCGTCAAATAGTTCGTGACACCCAAAGTGGCCAAAAATGGCAATGCCAGATTTTGTATGGAAGGTGGCGTCTTTTTTTTTTCGCGCGGCCATCGACCAAACTTTGTTTTTCGATTACAAAATTGTGTAATAAACCAAACTTACTATGACATGTATACCTCTAAACTCAGTCTGAACTGAGTTACGAGCGTTAGAAGTTTGATGATTTACATACTAGATTTGCTTTTTGCGGGCAAGTTTTGTAAGAAATTACAACAAAATATTGCGCTACTAGCTTTCCGCCCGCGGCTTCGCCCGCGTGGAATTTTGTCTGTCACAGAAAAACTTTATCGCGCGCGTCCCTGTTTCAAAAACCGGGATAAAAACTATCCTATGTTCTTTCCCGGGACTCAAACTATCTCTATGCCAAATTTCATCAAAATCGGTTGCGAGGTTTAAGCGGGAAAGCGTAACAGACAGACAGACAGACAGACAGACAGACAGACAGAGTTACTTTCGCATTTATAATATTAGTTGGGATTTTTATTGTGCTGATTCTACTCCACACTGATGTCTGGAGCCTTTAATGGATGGTATTGTTTGTTTACACATACAATGTCACTATTTTGTTTCAATTTCTTACAAAACTTGCGCGCAAAAAGCAAATCTACATACTAGATTTGCTTTTTGCGCGCTTTTTTTTAATCATCAAACTTCTAATGTTCGTAACTCAGTTCAGACTGAGTTTAGAGGTATACATGTCATAGTAAGTTTGGTTTATTACACTATTTTGTATCCAAAAAACATAGTTTGGTCGATGGCCGCGCGAAAAAAAATGACGCCAATTTCCGGCATTGTCTTTTGACAAGACAACCTTATTCCAATAGGCTAGATGACAAAATTTCAATTATTTGTCCGTCAGACAGATAATTAGAAAATATTAGACTCATATTTTTCATTTTCTTCCATAATTAAATAATAACAGTGCTACCAGGCCTGTTCATCTCCGCGAGTTTACATCGAAAACAAAACACGCACGATGGCCCACCTACAGGGTACTTTTCGACAAGGTCACATGTATCATTTTACCGAAGTCAGCCCTATAGCTTCGGCGCAGTGCCGATCACTGACGTTTGTCAACAAAATGGTGCTTGACTCTTGAGACAGGCTAAATTACACCATATTGTTAATGACATTGAGCATACATTTTTTTAAATACCTTCGCGAAGTAAAACTTCTGTACGTAGTACTTATTATTATTCTGTGGTGCTACATCGAGTTGAAATGGCGCGTTACGTCACGCTTGAGTAGATTTTTTACTCAAAAGTGACGTCACGCGACATTTCAACTCAACATAATACTGTATATATTCGATTATGAAAAAAAATTAAAAAATGTGTCCAATTTTTTTTTATTATCTGCCTGACGGACTAAATATAATTTCGATTTCATTACCCAGTCATCATCCCTATTGTAACAAAGACGTGCGAACTTTTTGACTACTTTGAGTGTCACGAAGTATTTGAAGCTGACTTTATGAAAGAAGAAATAGACAAACAAAATTTTCTTATCAAAAATATACTTTAGTACAGACAACTTTCATCAATGGTGGTCAACAACTATGTATGGACTTCAGAAACATATACAGAAGTTAAATCTTCCGTTTCAATCAATGCCTGAGGTATGGAATCGGCACGGGAGGGGTGACATTGATATATTACGACGTTATAGAACATACGAACGAGATCTGTGGGTCTAGACAAAGTGCAAATTATAATCGCAAACCAGTCGAAAAGTGGTCGAAAAGCCCCTTTTTTGTATGGAGTTTTGACGGATTCGATTTTCGATTCGATCAAAAAGTGCGTTTTATCTAGGGGGGTTGAAGTGTCGCTGACATTTGACAGCACAAAAGCACCCTCACGTGTCGCTCCAATACATCAGGAACTGACTGAGTTTAGCACTTCTAAAGTACGGTCGCCGAGCAGATAGAATTTCGTCCAATGACCCTAAGCTACCCATCCTTATCGGTCGCGCGTAATTATACGAGCGGCGGCAGCAGTGAGTGTGCAAGCGCAACAGCAATATATTTACTCGCGAGCGATAAGGATGGGTAGCTTGAGGTCATTGGACGAAATTATATGTCCTCGGCGACCGGACTTTGTAATAACATAACGTGCCAAATTGGTTTTCAACCAATTTAGAGGGGCTCTGACTTATGTAAAGTAAAAGTTAAGGATTTTATATGTTTCCAAACTCCAAATATAGTGTCCAGGCACAAAATACATAACAACACCTCGCTAGGCGCTCAAACTTAACGTTTACACACAATATGTACAAATACTTATAGTTGATGGCTCCCAAGACAATTTTGAAACATGATTAATACAAAATACATTAAAAAATGAAAAAAAAATACATTTTTACTTTAGTAAATGTTTTCTGTTTCTTAGTACATAACTTAAAACAAGTTTGTCGACTTTTTTCAATCAATATAGCCGACCTTTTCGTATAATATGGGTTGAAAAGAGACAGCTATATTCTTGATTTCCAAGCCGTAAGATTATTTAATTAAATACACCATTATCCAGTATAATTAAATATCTCTCACTAAAAAATCGTGGAGACTTATTTTTGAATCACTAGCTTTTTTTTGCTAACTCGATGAGTTGAAATTCAAAAATACATCAGCAGCTTTTAATGTTTTCTCTCTCTCTTTGGAAATAATAAAGAAAGGGACAAAATTATAAAGCAATCTGTTAGTTTTATTAGTAAGAGGACAACGTCTTAGCAGTTTTAGGATTTAGTAATCGTTTTTCATTTATTTGTCTCATGCTATCATCTCTGTATGAGTGAGAGAGATATAGTACCTTAAATACAGAGACAGAGAAGCTGAAAACCATACCATAACCCTATCAAATGGTCTTACGCTCTTATTCACAAACGATGCTTGCTTGTGAAGCAACAAATCGAACGCCCAGAGTTGAATAGAGCTGTGATTGGTCCGTGTGTGACCTTGTGCGTCCACGCGCACTGTGAGACCTCATAGTAATGTTTGTGAATACGGGCGTTAGTCTGGTCTGTTGGGTTCAAATTCCTTCAATTTAAAGCATTTGTCACACTAGATATTGTGATCTGAGGTCAGTAGCCTTATTCACGGCGACAACAAAACACTAGTTGCGATCCTATCGAGTAATCGTTCTATCAAAATGACCCTTGTACGGATTTAGAACTGTATTTCAATGGGTCGACTTCTGAACGTCAGCGAGATCTTGACTGTCAAAATACGTGAATTAGGCCACTGGTCAGATGAACGTAATCCGCACCTGTCAGTTTGCGTTCTTTGTTCGTGCCCGCACTTTCAGATCGCATCAATTTAAGATGCATAGAGATTGATAACGTTGTTCAAACATGACCGCAGACCGCATTCAGTGTGGCAAATCCTTAATCGTTGCTTCAAGTACAAAAATAATGTTTTGACCCAAAGTTACTTTATAAAGGCTCTTACGCCCGTATACTTACTTGAAACAGCAAATCAAACGCACAGCGTTGAATAGAGGCGATTGGTTCATGTGTCACTCTGTGCGTCCACGCGCACTGTGAGACCTCATAGTAATGTTTGTGGATACGGGCGTTATTCTAAAACGATACTCGCAATGATTCGCACCTGAGGTTGATTCAATTTCAATAATTAGACCAATCAAAGGCTTGAATCATCATTTCAGTTGCAAGACTGTAAGAGCGCTTTCACATTCAGGCGAATCCATCAGCGCGACAAACGCACGACAGTCGCCGATTTTCATGTTACTTTAAATATGACAATGGATGCCTGCCTTTGCATTATAAAAACGCCGCTGTCGCGCATCTAACACCCCAATGTGAAAGCGGTTTATGTAAGCTGGTCTTAAACAATTACACAAAATAAAAATACTATAATAATTATACAGTTAGAGTAGGCGCACACCGTTGATTTTTAGTTGGCCGATAGTTGTGCCCGATTTTACATTGTATGAAGAATCGGCCAAATCGAATCGGCGTAGTGTGCGCACTCCCATACATGCCCATACTGATCAACTGCCCGACTAAACTATCGGCCGACGAAAAATCAACGGTGTGCGCCTACTCAGACTGTAAGATAATGTAACATTCTATTTTGAAGCGCTGATCGTTAAATTAAATGTTAATGAACAGGGGACGTAGCGTGAGTTTACGTCGTATGTCGACTGCGTAAAAGTGACATTAAATGTATGACGGATTGTACAGCGCCCCTAGCGGGAAACGTTCAAAAACTAAAATTTCCATTCATTTTTTGATGTAGACTCACACTAACCCCTCTGAAGACATGAGACTAAAAATCAAATGAAAGGCACAGAATTAGACAAATAATATTTGCTAACTTATACAAAATGAAATTAAATGACACTTTAAACTTTTCACAAGCAAACACTTGCCTGTACATAGTCTTATGTACATATCCATTACACTAGTATAAAATATAGTTATTTACTATAACTCTGTTAATATACACACATTATATATTCCCGTAGTTTAGTATATTTGTATTGATTTTACCATGATTTATCCGTTAATATTACTGAATTGTCTCACCAACGTACGAAGGACGGTCTTATCAATTTACAAGTAGTTTCTTCAATGTAACGTCTATTTAAATTTTTATGACACATTTTTATATTGAGCTACAATTTATTCGTTAATTTCTAAATCACTTTCAAATCACTTTTCTTTAACACAGAATACTGTGTTTCTCATAACTCTCACTTCGATAATTCATCAGATATTTCAACATCATCATACGGTAAACACACTCTATCTATGTTATAATGGCCAAACGAATATTTTAAATAGTAATACTCATGGTAAATTGAGCAAGGCTCATTATGTTCTTTATTATCCGTGCGCAAAGTTCAAATTCCCAACTGCTGTCCATAATAAATTTCTCTTGGTATACTGAGTTTAACCAATATCTTAACAGTAATAGGTATTTTCAAGTACCTTACTGATTATCAACAAAAAAACGGTAATTTATACTGTTCTTAGTGTCCATTTTCCCCCAGGACAAACTTGACCTTCACTGGTTGGGTTATCGGCGGTCAAGCTGTAGATCCTGGCTGCACAGGAGTTGCAGCGGTGGGAACGAGAGGTGGGAATAGTCCCGTAGTGTCCATTTTTATAAGCTCAAACTATCATTGGCCCACTGTTTTGATGAATTACTCCAGTTTCACTGTTAGTATAGTGTAGCTCTTATTGTGTCAGCAATATGGCACCAAATTGCATAATACTTCTGTCACTGAAGATACTGTTACGATGGATCCATGTACCATATGTTCGGGGATTCCATTCTTCCATATCCCAGTTTAGTACTGTCACCCTATTGGTAGATCTTGTTTTTTGCTGAACGCCTTGGTGATATGATGAGACACTAAACTCATCTTCTTTCAAATGCCGCAAAACCAGACACAAAAAAAGGTTTGTTGACTTATGTATAGGTCAACTATACTTCATTTAATGTTGAACTGTTTTAGTCACTATTCTTTAACACCGCACTTTAACACTGTGCCAGCCATCGTAAGTCACACACGTGGGTTTGATGGCCACTTGTAACCGCACTACTGTCACTGTACACAGCATCGCTGAATCACTGTCGCACACTGCTAGCAAGCAATACGTTGCGCTGGTTCTACAGTCCACTGTCATTAGGCCAGTCCTTCACGAAAGGGGGTTCAGTCACGAAAAATCACAGTCACACAAGGGGGTTATCAATCTATTTTATAAGGGGTTAATTGATCAGTCAGTCACTCACATATTAGGGGTTATCAGTCAGTCATACAAGGGGTTACTCGTCATTCGTTCAAGGGGTTACTCGTAATTCATTCAAGGGGTTATTCATCAGTCAGTCAGTCAAACACAAGTAGTTATAAAGTTGTATAGCAGGTTTTTTTCAGCATTCACACAAGAAGTAATCTGTCAGTAACATGGGCTGTTTTCACTCATTCACACACAAGGGGTTATCACTCAGTCGCATAGTGGCAAGCCAGTCTAACAAGGAAGATTTTGTCACCTCAGAAGTGCGGCGAGAACAGGTTAGTCAGTGGCATAAGGGGTTGTCTATAAGTCACGGAAGGGGATGTCTATATGTCGCACAAGGGGTTGTCACTAAGTCGCACAAGGGGTTGTCACTCAATCGTACAAGGGGTAATCACTAAGTCGCACAAGGGGTTGTCACTAAGTCGCACAGTTTTCAGACAGTGGCCAGCAGTCCAATGCAGCTTATCAGCGCCATTATTTCGTCTGCTTGGGGCACAGAAAGCAGACAGCGGTTGTGTCAGCGCCACAACGCGGCGCGCTGGCAGAAAGGTCTGTCATTAAGTCGCACAAGGGGTTATCCGACAGTCGCTTAAGGGGTTATCACTAAGTCGCACAAGGGGTTGTCACTAAGTCACTCAGTAGATGCACAAGGGGTTATCATTAAGTCACTCAATTGCACAGTTATCACTCATTAACATAGTCCAGCGCCAGTTTAAACACAGTGTCTAGCCATCCAGTCCAGCACATTTTTCCCAGCGTGTCTGGACAGCAGACAGCGGTTGTGTCAGCGCCACAGCGCGGCGCGCTGGCAGTGCGGCAGCGCGCAGGCGGCGCCTCAGCAGTGCGGCGGGAACAGGTGTTATGTCACTCACTCATACAGTCGCACAGGGGGTTGTCTATAAGTCACGCAGCAGTCCAATGTAGCTTATCAGCACCATTACTTCGGATAGTCAGTGGCACAAGGTTCTCTCACACAGTCGTACAAGGGGATGTCTATAAGTCGCACAAGGGGTTGTCACTAAGTCTCACAAGGCGTTTTAAGGGGTTATCACTAAGTCGCACAATTATCACTCATTTACACAGTACAGCGTCGGTTTATAGTCGCACAGTTAACCGACTAGAAATCGTAGCTCATCGACACAGCTGCTGGCACTCCGTGACAGCAGACAGCGGTTGTGTCAGCGCCACAGCGCGGCGCGCTGGCAGTCACTAACTCACACAGTCGCACAGGGAGTTGTCTATAAGTCGCACAAGGGGTTCTAAGGGGTTATCCGTCAGTCGCACAAGGGGTAATCATTAAGTCACTCAGTAATCACTCAATTGCACAGTTATCACTCATTAACACAGTCCAGCGCCAGTTTATTGACAGTGTCTAGCCAGCCAGTCCAACACCGTCTTCTCAGTGTGTCCAGCGTGTCTGGACAGCAGACAGCGGTTGTGTCAGCGCCACAGCGCGGCGCGCTGGCAGTGCGGCAGCGCGCAGGCGGCGCCTCAGCAGTGCGGCGGGAACAGGTGTTATGTCACTCACTCATACAGTCGCACAGGGGTTTGTCTATAAGTCGCACAAGGGGTTACCCGTCAGTCGCACAAGGGGTTGTCACTAAGTCGCACTTTTTTTTCAGACAGTGGCCAGCAGTCCAATGCAGCTTATCAGCGCCATTATTTCGTCTGCTTGGGGCACAGAAAGCAGACAGCGGTTGTGTCAGCGCCACAACGCGGCGCGCTGGCAGAAAGGTCTGTCATTAAGTCGCACAAGGGGTTATCCGACAGTCGCTTAAGGGGTTATCACTAAGTCGCACAAGGGGTTGTCACTAAGTCACTCAGTAGATGCACAAGGGGTTATCATTAAGTCACTCAATTGCACAGTTATCACTCATTAACATAGTCCAGCGCCAGTTTATAGACAGTGTCTAGCCAGCCAGTCCAGCGTACTTTTCCCACAGCTGCTGGCACTCCGTGACAGCAGACAGCGGTTGTGTCAGCGCCACAGCGCGGCGCGCTGACAGTGCGGCAGCGCTCAGGCGGCGCCTCAGCAGTGCGGCGGGAACAGGTGTTATGTCACTCACTCATACAGTCGCACAGGGGGTTGTCTATAATAGTCGTAGTATAAGTCACGCAGCAGTCCAATGTAGCTTATCAGCACCATTACTTCGGATAGTCAGTGGCACAAGGTTCTCTCACACAGTCGTACAAGGGGATGTCTATAAGTCGCACAAGGGGTTGTCACTAAGTCTCACAAGGCGTTTTAAGGGGTTATCACTAAGTCGCACAGTTATCACTCATTTACACAGTCCAGCGCCGGTTTATAGTCGCACAGTTAACCGACTAGAAATCGTAGCTCATCGACACAGCTGCTGGCACTCCGTGACAGCAGACAGCGGTTGTGTCAGCGCCACAGCGCGGCGCGCTGGCAGTGCGGCAGCGCGCAGGCGGCGCCTCAGCAGTGCGGCGGGAACAGGATAGTCAATTGCACAAGTTTCTGTCACTCAGTCTCTTATGGAGTTGTCCGTTAGTCGCACATGGGGTGTCGCACAAGGGGTTGTCACTAAGCCGCACAAGGGGTTATCACTAAGCCGCACAAGGGGTAATCACTAAGTCACTCATTTCCAGCGCCAGTTTATTGACAGTGTCTAGCCATCCAGTCCAACGCTGTCTTCTCAGACTGTCTGGACAGCAGACAGCGGTTGTGTCAGCGCCACAACGCGGCGCGCTGGCAGTGCGGCAGCGCGCAGGCGGCGCCTCAGCAGTGCGGCGGGAACAGGTGTGATGTCACTCGCTCATACAGTCGCACAGGGGTTTGTCACTAAGTCGCGCAAGGGGTTATCGGTCAGTCGCACAAGGGGTTGTCACTAAGTCGCTCAAGGGGTTATTACTAAGTCGCACAAGGGGTTGTCACTAAGTCTCACAAGGCGTTTTAAGGGGTTATCACTAAGTCGCACAGTTATCACTCATTAACACACAGTGTCCATCAGTCCAGCGCCAGTTTAAAAACAGTGTCTAGCCATCCAGTCGAGCGCTGTCTTCTCAGACAGCCTGGACAGCAGACAGCGGTTGTGTCAGCGCCACAGCGCGGCGCGCTGGCAGTGCGGCAGCGCGCAGGCGGCGCCTCAGCAGTGCGGCGGGAACAGGTCGGGCTCAAGGCGCCGCACGCGCACCCGCAGCCGGTAGTGGTACTCCTTGAGGTATGCTCGCAGGCGCAGAGGGAGCGGCAGCTTCTCCACACCTGGGAGACATTTTTTTAAAGATTACTATTGCTATTAGTCATTTGTTTTTTTTTTGCACAAATTACTAACAATCCCGATAGCCTCTCGTACTAAATATGCTTGTGTCACGAGTGAGCTCACCACAATAGTCGAGAAGCAACGGGGACCGAACCCGCGTTCCCCGGATCACGAGTCAGCCAGTTTGACCCCTTCACCGCTCGGCTATCGTGGCTTCCAATTAGAAAGAATATTAGCAAACCCCTCCAGCTATGTCAAATACAGTGTAACCTTGCATAAAGTGCAACCCCGGAAAGGGGGTGAAACTACATCATAAAAGCATATTTTTATTACGGGAACGAGGGTTCGAGCCCCTTCGTCGCTCAACTGTTCTAGCACTCGTGACAAAAGCCCATTTAGCTACCATGAGGTGGACATATTGGAGGAGATATACAGGGTGGAAACGATAAGTGATCTCACTCGATTATTTCTAAACTATACAAGATATCGAAAAACTGATCCTGAAAGTGCTTCACAAGCTCTATCCAACGGTACCAATAATAGGTTACAGAATTAACTGGATCTATCCGAAAATTAAATGTTTTCAGCCTAGCAGGTAACTCGTATAAACAACTCGCTTTGGATCCGATGGCGTCTTAAAACCTGCTTACGGGAATACATACTTGTCTCCATTTATAAAATAAATGAAATAATTTATTTAAAAAACACATGCAAACAGAATATTTAATAATCATAATTTTAACGATTAACTGTTAAATAACTAATTAATGTAATGCTGTTGGTTTCTATAAATAAGTAAAATTATATGGCAGCCGAATCCACTACGTTAAGACTGGAACAGTTTATTGTACCCGCTACATCATTCAGTCATTGGAGCTCCCATTAACACCGCTCAGATTGGCATGGCATATTTGACCAATTGGCCTGCCTCCAGCACAGGGTTAGAAATTATCAAGTTTAATTACGTTTCATGATAATTATCTGATAATTATCGGATAATTATCAACAGTACATACATTTGTCATTGTTTCATAAGAAATTCTGATTCTCTTCTGAAATTCTTTATGTTTTTGGTAGCTGATTGTTGTCAAGTTATCCGCATCGCTAGTCGTATAAAGCTTGGAAAATAGATAAATATTTTGACGCTAGATAACTAGTGATTATTGTGTAGCTAAATAGACAGGTTTTAAAACTATCTATGTTGATTAACGCACACCACTAGACGCAAGTGCGGAAATACACGTACGAAAACGTCGAATACAGTTCATTTTCACGAGCGCATTTTTTTGTTATTATCACGATAACTATCGTGATAATTAATTATCATTGATAATTATCCTTTTGAACCCTGCTCCAGCACTTGCTATCGTTATTAGGAGGTCGGTCTACGTTGTGGGTGGACGGCCCACGCAGCGCTTTCATTCGTACTAATAATAATTGAAATTTATACGTACCGTCGTAGGTGGTGTGCGAGACGATCACAGCTCGGGCCAGCTGCTGCAGCGGGAAGGGCGCCGCGCGCGGCAGCGGCGCCGTCAGCATCGGCTCGAAGAACATCACGCACGCCGGATCCTGCGACATATTACATCATTTATTTATTTGTTTAAGGGCTGATTTTTCAATCCTCAGATATCTTTTATCTGAAGAATAACCTGTCATTTTGACATATTTCCCATACTGAAACTGTCAATGTGCCAAACTTATTCTTCATATAAAAGTTATCTGACGATTGAAAAATCAGCCATAAGACGTACAAAACAGGTTACAGCCAAAATATGATTTACAAATACATCATTATACAGGCTGTCCCAGAATGGGTGAATCAAACTGCTAGGGGAGGTAGCTCTACTAATGTCCTATCCCTAAAAATATGAAAAAAAAAATAAAGCGCATCCTTATGCGCCCTTATGTGTCCCTACATAAAAAATATTTGTAGTATCTGGCTATAATCGTACCGCCAACATCGTATTTTATAAATATGAAACTAGCTTACCACCCGCGGCTTCGCCCACGTGAAAAAAGGGCTGTTTTTAGGGTTTACCCGGAATTTGTTCTATTTTTTCTCGCCGTAAAAACCATCTTTGGACTTCAACAAACATTAAAAAAAAAGGATTGGTAAAATTGGACCAGGCGTTGTTGAGTTATGCTACGGTAATAATATCATATAGTATTACCAGAGTAAATACAAACGCACACACTGACAAAATTCGGCGCATCTCCCCGCTAATCCACGTTAAATTTTGTCAGTGTGTGCGTGCGCGCCGCATACGTGTTGGCGCGCTCACATACAAACCGCGTTCGGTGCGTTTCTATGAAGATAACCTACTCATTTGTATTTACTTTGGTATTACCGTGGTTATGCGCTTACCAAACACATTTTGCGATTCATTTTTATATTAAAGAAGATAATAATAAAGCACCCACAAACCTTATAATGCTCAATAAGCCCAGTGACAGTAGGCGCGGCGAAAACAGCGGGATCGTGGGAATCAAAGCTGAACCGATGCTGATAGTGCTCGATGCGCGCGTGAAGCGAGCGGCCGTACTTGCGGAACGAGACGGAGAATAGGTGCTCCTCTTGCGCCGAGTCGCGGAGGAGGAACGTGCCTGCAATGATAAGATAAGATAATAATAAATAATAATAATTAATTGTTTATTTGTCACCACATACAATACATATAAAACAATAAGAATATTATTAACAATCAAGAAATTGTGGCAGGTTAATACCTGAATTAGGAAAATTCCTGTTGCTCAGAATATTAACCCTCCACCCCATACAAGAAGTATTAAAGTTTATATAAATTACTGAGCATAAAATAATCTGTACAATAAATTAAATTAAATTAAAATCTTCTAATCTTATACTTAATAATATAAGACATTAGATATACACATACTAACTGATAAATTTTACTCAGCATAATCGTTCGTTTCAGGCCTTTCCCAAGGTTTTCCAGTGAATTCAACATAATAAATATTACAAAAAAGTTTCAGTACACATTTCTTAAAAATATGCTGGAGAAAGTAGAACATTCGTACTAGAGAATATGGAACGTTCGTCCCGGAGAAAATGGAACGTTCGTCCGGGAGAAATAAGAACATTCGTCCGGCAGAAATAAGAACATTGGTCCGGCAGAAATAAGAACATTCGTCCGGGAGAAATAAGAACATTCGTCCGGGAGAAATAAGAACATTCGTCCGGGAGAAATAAGAACATTCGTCCGGGAGAAATAAGAACATTCGTTCAGGAGAAAATGGAACGTTCGTCAAGGAGAAAATGGAACGTTCGTCCTTGAAAAGGAGAAAGTAGAACGTTCGTCCTTGAAAAGGAGAAAGTAGAACGTTCGTCCTTGAAAAGGAGAAAGTAGAACGTTCGTCCTTGAAAAGGAGAAAGTAGAACGTTCGT
The DNA here is from genome assembly GCF_004193835.3 of Ostrinia furnacalis. Lineage (NCBI taxonomy): Eukaryota > Metazoa > Arthropoda > Insecta > Lepidoptera > Crambidae > Ostrinia > Ostrinia furnacalis. Next base: position 183,947 of record NW_021131106.1, read on the forward strand.
CCTTGAAAAGGAGAAAGTAGAACGTTCGTCCTTGAAAAGGAGAAAGTGGAACATTCGTCCCTGAGAAAGAGAAAACGGAACATTCGTCCTAGAGAAAGAGAAAACGGAACATTCGTCCTCGAGAAAGAGAAAACGGAACATTCGTCCTCGAGAAAGAGAAAACGGAACATTCGTCCTCGAGAAAGAGAAAACCGAACATTCGTCCCTGAGAAAGAGAAAACCGAACATTCGTCCCTGAGAAAGAGAAAATGGAACAACGTCCTGGAAAAATTAAATGTCTGTTCGTCTAAATTCTTTATAATTTATTCTACTTATTTATTTATAACTAGCTAACCCGGCGAACTCTGTTCCGCCTTAAAGGCAATAAATAAGCCTTCGCAATTTTTCCTTACTTGCTCACCGTTTAGACCTACCCTGGACTACGACAAACATTTTAAAACCAAAATCAGCTCAATCGGCCCCGACGTTCTCGAGTTTTGATCAGACTAACGAACAGCAATTCATTTTTATTTAGATAGATAGATAAATTGCACATAAAACAGTGTAATAAGGCGGACTTAATGCCTTTCGGCAAGGTTGTAATGATGATGTATTGTCATACCCTCGGGCTTGTTATCCAGCAGCCGCTCCGCCTCGTAGCGATCCATCTTGCCCCAGTAGAACGAACACGCCGTGATCTGCTGGAGGTCCGGTACCAAGCAATGGATGTAGTCCACCTGTAAAATAGACAATGATTGTAAGCCACCAGCGTATAGATGACCCACGCTGAACTGTCCCACCAAACTCAATGACAGGGGGGCGCTACCATCGTTCAACTATATGGTTTCCAACATGGCAAAAATCTAAACCAGCGATCCGGTATTGACGGTGGCGCCCCACTGTCAATGTCATCGACAGGACAGTCCAGCCCCCTTAGACAAAACGCACTTTTTGATCGAATCGAAAATCGAATCCGTCAAAACTCCATACAAAAAAGGGGCTTTTCGACCACTTTTCGACTGGTTTGCGATTATAATTTGCACTTTGTCTAGACCCACAGTATTTTGGAACTATATGCACGGAATACTTTTTAACTGACAGGATGTCAAACGAAGTTTTTAATGTAAATCAAACCTAAGAGAAAAACCTCTACCACGGAGGTTTTACGCGTCGGCAACAATGATGATTTATAAAATCAATAGAATGGACCGAAACAAAGGGCAGGGCAATTTCTCCACACCATTCTGACATATTCCAGGTCTCCTGGCATTTCCCCAGACCCACAAGTCATTTTACCCTCCTTCCCCCAGACATTTTTTCTACACCCCCTGACTTTTCCATACCCTGACATATTTATCTTCCTTGTGACATTATTCTCCCTTTCCCCTGAATTTTTTTTACGCTCCCATGATATCTTCTTACGCCCCTTTGTCATTTATCTACACTCCCCCTCCTACATGGGAAATTCTACTACACAGGTTTCGTTTTTCCTTCTATACTATAGAACCTTAAAAGAACCTTTAAAGAGATAAGTAGGATAGATACGGTCTTGGTCCCTGCTATTAATTTTAATTTTATTTTATTGACAAAGATATACTCAAAACATCTTTACAAAACAAATAATGCATGCAAAGATGACAAGACCAATACAATACAGTTTTTTCAAATTCAAATTCTTTATTTGCTTATAAATAGGGTAAATACATAAGTGGTGGATGGTATTTTATAAAAGTGCAGTCCTATTTAGCCAATGTCAGTTAGCATGCAAATTATAGATTAGGTAAATGTTGATTGGTATTACATATTATTATTATTAAATGTCGATTGATGTTACATACTATTAAATGTCGATTGGTATTACATAATTATTAAATGTCGATTAACATTAAATATCTTATTAATATTGATTTTCAGTAGTAAGTATCCACATTTATAGTAGAATACAATATTAGTCAGTATTACATTAAGAGTCATGACGTCACAAACACAAACAATCAAATACAAGCAAATTAAACCCTGCATCGACTAATGATTATAAATTATTATTCCTTATATTTTAAAAATTCAATCGAGTAAAAGCTTCTTTCCAAAAGCCACGTGCGCAAAGCTGACTTGAATCGATTTATATGCAGTTCTTTAAAGCGATTTGGTATCTTGTTATAAATTGTTTTACACATAGAATAACAGTATCCTTCTAAAAGTGAGTAAGATAGATAAAATATACAGACCTGGGTGTGCACTTTCGCCGGCGGCTGCGGCTGCGGCGCCGCGTGCGCCCGTAACAACAACGCGCGGATTTCCTCGCCACACACCACCTGTGCAAGGAGAATAATCATTTATAGTCCGATTTTTAATTCGACGGAATTCTGACAGCTGTCATTTTTTGACAATTCAGATGTAATAAGCCTTTTTTGCTTTGAATTATTAATAAATAATATGAAATGAAATTTCATCAACTACAACTTACAAGAATGAACTATTGTTTGTTTCGTGAGAATTCAATATACACTAATTATTATGTACATTTTAGAGAATAAATAGAAAAAAAAACGTGTTTTTAACACAGTAAAACAACATATTAACATAAACGAAAATATGTATTGATCCTCAATCATCATTATCGTCATCATAATCAACTTGGATTATAAAATTGGCATCTTGTTAAGAGCGTTGTCACATTTTTCATGCAGAAATCGAGAATTTGGCAGATTTCGAAATGATTTTAGTCATATAATTTATTGTTATAGCTTCTTTTGACTTATATCATCGTAATTATCATACGTTTTTACGGAATGTCTATTGACAAAATCTCGTTCAAATTGGATTTTTGCCTACGAAAACAGCGAATTTCGAAAGCCCGATTTCCAGATAACTCGCGAAGGCACAACTTTGAACTAATATTACAACAAATTTATTTCTAAGNTAAAACATAAATTCTTTCAAACCCATCAACTTATTACTTTACTCAATTTAAAGATTAAAAACTTGTCGCGGGATTTACTAGTGTAAAAAATACATTAATTACGTAACTTGATTTTGCTAAAAGTCTGATCTGAGAAAAAATCAAATAGGTAAATTATACATTATTTCTTTATTATTATGTATGATGTACTGTCTTAGGTACGATACAACTACGGATTAAGATCGTTTAGTCGACGCAGCGTTGAAATTGTACAGATAAATGCAGTTTGCGCACTCACTACGCGACGTCAAGCAATAAAAACCTAAAATTCGAATGCCAACTTTTTGCAACAACGCTCTTAAATTGATTATTTTATGAAGCTAAGATTTTATTAACAAAAGGATTTTCATAAAAAAGGTTTGTAACCCATGGATTATTGGCCAGGGAGTCCAGTAATAGAAAAATAATTTCCCAATTTTTTTTGTAACTTCTAAAATATGATAATAAAAATTCAAATAACCATTTTGAAATGATCAGTACATTTTTAAGCCTTAGTTTTTTAAGTGAAACCTTAAATTCAAGAAAGGATTATTTTTTAATTTGTGAAAATGCTCTCCATCCTTAGTGGGAATGTTTCAATGTTGGAAACACTTCTGAAATGTCAAAATTCCGTCGAATTAAAAATCAGAGTTTACATGGGAAATACACAGGAAATATCGATATCAAGGTGTTCGCGCACGGCGCATTCCACCGTTTCCACCCCTCGCCGGAGGTACGCGCAACACTAATGCCTCCAAACAGGAAGTGCAGTACCGCACTAGCGAGACGCCGGCCATTTATTTTATTTATTTATTTATTTAAGGACAGCTAACAAGACATACACAATTAACAGGAAAAAAAAACATAGAAAACAATACGTGTTTATAGTGTAGCCTTAATTAAAAGCTGCCACGACATGTGCATAGATTGCGTGGAAGCGTAGTATCGACTACTGGCCATTTTCAAACCAACTCTCGAGCGCGAAACTCACTTTTTTCCACTTTTGCTCTTTATACCATGTAAAACCTTCAACCTAGAAGATTATAGACTGAATCCTTAAAAAAGGACTTTCATTTAAAATCCTTAGCATAAGGTTAAAATCAAATCGTTTATTTATCAAGTCAATAGTTGTCAAGCTAAACACCCATAGTGTGAAATTGTCCAAAGATTTATTTATTTATTTATGAAAGTAGGCTCTCAAAGAGCACTTTTAAAGTCCCAACTCTATCACTTCGGAACAGTAATATGCAGTGCTGAGAAGAAGCGTTATCATGATTTCTATGCTCATCGATTTGAATTTGGGACATTCTAAATGCCAAAGCCAGATTTTGTATGGAAGGTGGCGTCTTTTTTTTTTCGCGCGGCCATCGACCAAACTTTGTTTTTTGATTACAAAATAGTGTAATAAACCAAACTTACTATGACATGTATACCTCTAAACTCAGTCTGAACTGAGTTACGAGCATTAGAAGTTTGATGATTCTCATACTAGATTTGCTTTTTGCGCGCAAGTTTTGTAAGAAATTGCAACAAAATATTGCGCTATTTTTTTATTGAGCTGATTCTGCTCCACACTGATGTCTGGAGCCTATAATGGATGGTATTGTTTGTTTACACATACAATGTCACTATTTTGTTGCAATTTCTTACAAAACTTGCGCGCAGAAAGCAAATCTAGTATGTAAAATCATCAAACTTCTAACGCTTGTAACTCAGTTCAGACTGAGTTTAGAGGTATACATGTCATAGTAAGTTTGGTTTATTACACTATTTTGTGATCAAAAAACAAGGTTTGGTCGATGGCCGCGCGAAAAAAAAAGACGCCACCTTCCATACAAAATCTGGCATTGCCATTTAGTTTAGGGGTTGTAATTCACACACTGAAAACCAGCGTCGTGGCCTCCCTCACCGGGGGCCACGGCATATGCTGAGTGGAGTCCATTGCGATGGGCATCGCTGTGCGACAGGGTGGCACTGCTTAGTTTACTTGCTCATTCATTGTATGTTTTATGTCACCTCTGTCTTTGCTTTTTTTTTTATTTTACGTCTTTTGTGATGTCCATGGCAATAAATGTTTCTTTCTTTCTTTTTAATTCAGTCAGTCACCTGGAAATGCGGATGCAGTCGGATGGAGCCGTCCGCCGGCTGAGCCAAGTCGTTGCGGCGCTCCGAAGACGCTTCTCCGTCCGCCCTGCAAGGACAATGATACGATAAAGAATGATGACACTAATTAAACTTTTCAGTAAATTACCACAAACTGTTGTAGAATTGCCCATTCATAAAGGACATCATCCACGTTTCATATATTTTTGGTCCAAAATCAAAAGTGCCGGCCAACAAAAAAAAGTGCTGTATTCTGACAGAATACGTCCGCCTTAGCATTTGTTACTATGGCACCAAAGCCGTAGCTCCACTGTGCGTCGAGTATTTGAGATCTAAAAGTCATCGACTATTCATAGTGGTGCTACAGCTTTGGTGCCATAGTAATAAATGCTAAGGCGGACGTATTCTATCAGAATACAGCACTTTTATTTTTTGGCCGGCACTTTTGATTTTGGACCAAAATGGATGATGTCCTTTAAAGCACATATCAAAAGCACCTTAATGAAAAAGGGCTACTATAAAGTTGATGATTATATAAAAGATAAAAATGTTTGGAATGTTTAACTACCTAGCTCGCATCAATACTTATGACTATAATTTGTATATTTTAAAGACTGTAAAACCTTGAAAAGGAGGCTGACAAATAGTGACTGAGTTTCTTGCGCTGCTTCTTCTCAGCACTGGCCCATTTATTGTCCCGAAGCAGTGGTAGGGTTAATATTGGGACGTGTAAAAGTGTTTTTTAAAAGCCCATTTGCAAAAATAAATGAATTTTAATGTGATCCGCAAGAAATCTTTTTATAGAGTAACTAGCTTTCCGCCCGTGGCTTCGCCCGCGTGGAATTTTGTCTGTCACAGAAAAACTTTATCACCAGGATAAAAACTATCCTATGTCCTTTCCCGGGACTCGAAACTATCTCTATGCCAAATTTCATCAAAATCGGTAGGCGTGAAAGCGACACAGACAGACAGAGTTACTTTCGCATTTATAATACTAAGTAGGGATTATTTCTACGTTTGCGTGAGAGAAAAGATAATATTCGTCCTTCAGAAAGTGAAACGTCCATCCATCCATAAAGAATATTTGTCACTGGAAGAAATGTCTTTACATTGAGTTAAGCTAACCCAAGCTTTCAAGCATATTTTTTAATTCCTTCTTAATGCTGAGCGGGCGCGTTTTTGGCACAAAAATATGCGTGTATACTTACTTTTAAGTCCCTTTGTTCTTTTTAGATTTTCTTTTTGTCAAAGTTTTTCTTATCCTTAACACGACGCCAATGGGTTCATTTAATAAACGCTGATTAATCACATAATATTAAGATTACGATTGTAATATATTTAGTACGGAAAGGTTTAGAAGGGTATACTTACGTGCGAGGCGCGACAGATAGCACGTAAACCTCCGCTGTGGGCTCGCCGTTGGTACGACGAAAAGCGTCACCGTCTGGGAAAAAATATTTATTATTATTTATTATTAAATAAATATGCCTTGTCGTAAAGGTAGCAGGGAAGCGCTGGACGCAGGCCGCTACCAATCGATCAACGTGGAAAGCATTGGGGGAGGCCTATGTTCAGCAGTGGACGTCCTATGGCTGAAATGATGATGATGATGTTGCCTTGTCTACGCACGGACATTGCCCGCGGGCAGCGAGCGGGCGGCGAGCGTTCGGCGAACGAACGAGCAATGTTCGGTTCGCGAGCGAACATCCACGAAGACGACCCTGACGCACTCTCTTCAACGACTTTGCACTAAACGGTCTCCTTGTCATTGTAAATTATATCGAATAGATTCTAATTTCATGATAATTATCGTGATAATAACAGATGAATAATTATCGGTTGATAATAACAAAAAAAAATGCGCTCGGGAAAATGACCTGTATTCGAAGTTTTCGAACGTGTATTTCCGCACTTGCGTCCAGTGGTGGGCGTTAACGACATCACGATAATAGGGATGTTGCCTGGGTCAAAAAGCAAGAGTTTTAATTAGTCCGTCAGTTAACTTATCAAAAAATACTCTACACGTATTTTTTACTTTTTCAAACTAATGAAAATTTAAAGATATGAAGCGCGCCAAAGTTCATAAGAAGAGGCCCGTGACGTCAATGCGTGCATAAGTGCCGCACGTTGTGACGTTGTGCGGAACTTCAACGCACCATAACTATGTAATTATTTGTTAGATTGACAAATAAAAATATATGTGTCCAATATTTTTTGATATTAAACATGACGGACTAAAAAAATTTTTTTTAAGAAACTAGCCTATTATCATGATAATTATTAGAGATNCAGGATAATTTGGAATCAAAGACTTCGTTCTAGGTATCTTCTATTGTTTTATCACTTATAAGCCATCAATACTGCAATAGAACAAAAAACAAATAAAAATTGCCATGAAAAAAAAACTAACGTAACTGGTATTGTGGGGGCCGCGCGGACCCCAACACGTGCATATCTTCGTCCTGGTGAATGATGCAGTGCTGAAACGCCTGCACCAGACGCGAGTAGTGCCGAAATGAGAATACCAAAAATGTTGGCTGCCCACGATGCGTAGCTACTTAGAAATCAAAGAAAACGTCATGCGTGGGGGCCGCGCGGCCCCCACGATACCAGTTAAGGGTTAATATGGCGCGGTCAAAATATAATTTGTGACTGGGGCTCTCTAGAACGGCTTTAGGTGTATATTGATAATATGGTTCTGCTTTAGGGGGCAGTAATTTATATTTAACTAGCTTTCCGCCCGCGGCTTCGCCCGCGTGGAATTTTGTCTGTCACAGAAAAACTTTATCGCGCGCGTCCCTGTTTCAAAAACCGGGATAAAAACTATCCTATGTTCTTTCCCGGGACTCAAACTATCTCTATGCCAAATTTCATCAAAATCGGTTGCGAGGTTTAAGCGGGAAAGCGTAACAGACAGACAGACAGACAGACAGACAGACAGAGTTACTTTCGCATTTATAATATTAGTTGGGATAGCAAGTTTTTGATGGACATAGTATGCGATTTGATTGTGTCAGTGAGTATAATCGTTTTGGGTCAAAACTGGACATGCGTTTATTATATGCTGTATGGTTTCTGGTTGTCTATGACATTTCCTGCATCGATCATCTAGTGCACTTGGGTCTTTGATTATGAATTTCCTATAATTTTTGGTTTTTACTTATTATTATTATTATCCCATACTAACTAAGTAACAAGCAAAGTACTTGTAAAAATGGTACGCAATCTTTTTTGCGACTAGGTTTCTTAGAGTGTTATACCATTTTGGAATCTTGGATAGTTGCGTCAACTTTATAAAAAACTTGCCGCAGTAGTGTTCATACTTTTTTTTTACAAAACGATGAGTCAAAGTGGAGTGAAAGTAAAAATCGTTGAAAATTTTAAGGAAATAACATATTTTGATTAACTTTTGTGTAAAAACTGCAAGGATTCTGGGGGTTTTAAGAGTTGGGGTGAACAGCAGCACTACTTACGTTGCCGATACAAACAAAAAAATAGAAATATTTGAAAAATGGTGGTCGTGGTAATGTAAAATACACACACCGGCAGATTTAGAGGAACGGAAAAAAAAGCATCAATATCATCATTATTTTAGGAAAAAAATGCCTAATTATGACATTATTTTTTAATTTAATTCTAAATATGAAAAAAATAATTGCCAACAGTATATTTTTTTAATTATTTTGTTTAAATTACCCCATCAACAGTTTCGTTGAGTGTTTTGAATTGAATGAAGCTTTTGCTAATTTGGATTTCTTTTACGTGAAAGATGTTTTTTTCTGAGAATATTGTTGTGTAAGCATTCAGTTACTTATAAGGGTTTATTATGCCCAGCTTAGCACCGTCAGAAATCATTAAGGCAGATGAAATGAGAAGTAACGGCCATGCATACAAATCGGCTGCCGTAAGACGTCGTTGATCAGTATCGACCACCCATGGCAGTAACCAACGGTACAGATTGATCATTTCTGTCGTTAGGAGGAGGGTTCAAGTCAGAAAAAGGCGTACTTCGCGACGGGATGACCGTTTTTTACAACTTCGAGTTTTCAGAAAGTCGCGGTTACCTGCTGTTCAAGCCAGAAATAACCTTAAAGACACTCGAGGAGTAAGAGTGACTGAGCCCACAGTTCACAGGAGATTTACTGAAGTTGGTATAGGGTCGTGCATACCCGAGAAAGCTCCAACTTGTGACACAGCACCGAAAAAACATATTGAACTTTTCACGTGAATATCGTGATTGGGTCTTGAACGACTGGAGGCATGATCTCTTCNAATCGCATGTCTCTATCCCAATCATATCAGGATATACCGCTTAGTTTAAAAGTTATTACGTTTTCTTTACAATAAGTAATTGGAAGAAAAAAAATTCTATAAAAAATAAAAAAAATCTCAAAAATTTTTTGACCTCTTTTTTGTCGATAAAAATAGGTCTAGTTTCATCTATTTTCATATGTACACTTTAACGTGACTCACACTGTATATTAAAGTAAGAATAAAAAAAAAACATCCGCATTTATTTTTATAAGTTTGTTATATCCTAAGTATTTCCAGTGTTCTTTTGGAAGACTTTGCAAAAACAACAGTTTATTTAAACGTTTGCCTTTCAGCCTATTTCTTTGTTGATTGACACAAACAAACTCGCCAACCGACATTGACCGACATCACGCGTGACGCGACATTGACATAACAGTTTTTTTTTATTGTCACTAGAGACACTACACTCACTGCACTCGTACGCAGTGTTGCCAACATTTTTAAAATACAAGTTGGGTTGTCCGTATAAGTAAAATTTTAGTGGTCAGACTTGAGTTTTATGAAATTTTAATTGGTTATCATCGATTCGATGTTTTAACACTGATAACTTAAAAACATCGATACATCGAGTATTTCAATAGCTTTTCAAAACATCGGATCCATTCGATGTATCGCATTGTAAACATCGATGTTTTCAATACATCGATGTATATCGAATATCCCTACATTTAATTGAACGACAACAAGTTACTATTTTTACCGATCATAAACCTTTACAATTTGCATTCAATAAAGTAGAAACGAACAGCGAAACTCCAAGACGTACAAGGCAGTTATTATTTATTAGCGAATTCACGACGGATATTATGATAGATCGCCCGGAGTNAATTTCGTTATTTATTGTGTAACTTAAAAAATAATTAAGATTGATTTTTTCCTTATTTTTCCTAAAGTAGTCATCACTATGTCCATCCTACGGCGCCGGCTTATCCTTGAATTTTGGAACACGTTTTTACCATAAAATACTATATTTTTTTTAAATGTACTGTATTTTTTACACCTTATTTTGGAAAATACTATATTTCGCTGATGAAATGTTGGCAACGCTACACGGACCGGACGCAATAGATTACGCGGAATTAGCGATAGCGCAAGAATGTGACTCTGAACTGACGCAAGTTTTGAACAGTAATAATAAAAACATATTGTTAAAAAAAAATAGTAATTCCAAATTGTAGAGAAATTATTTATTGTGAAAATTCAACTAAAAGTTGTAGACCATACTTGCCTCAAAGTTTTAGAAAAACTGTATTTAATAATATTCATAACATAAGCCACCCAGGGGTAAGGGCAACGCGAAAGTTAGTAGCGAAACGATTCTTTTGGCCAGGATTAAATAGAGATGTAGGACAATGGGCAAAGACTTGTATACAGTGTCAAAAGGCAAAGATAAATAGGCATACGATATCGGAACTTCAACAATTTTCTACTACTGAACGTTTATCACATGTTCATTTAGACATTGTAGGACCGTGACCACCGTGTAAGGATGGCCATAGATATTTAGTAACTATGATAGATCGTTTTACACGATGGCCAGAGGTTATACCAGTTTCAGAGATAACAGCGGAAATAGTCGCAAAAGTATTTTATGAAAATTGGATTTGTAGATTTGGTACGTTTTTCAAGGTAACAACAGATCAGGGGAGACAATTCGAAAGTAATTTATTTACACAGTTATTGAAAATAATTATATGATCAAACGAATTTACCAAGTGAAGTTCGATCTGAATTATCCTGTTTTCGCCGAAGAGATTTATTTTACCGTGTAGTACCCCTGTACGACAAGCCAATCCGCACACAATATTCAGCGTAGTAGTAGTAAAAAACAAAAGAGCGGGCAACCCCACCCCTACCACGCTGTGGGCTCGGTGTCCGAGCGGTATCATTATGTTTAGAGAAGAGATGACATTGACGTTTACCTCCAGGGAAGAAGATATAGAAATCTTCGGGTTGGGAGGGACCTTAAATCTCTTCAGCGAAAACAGGATAATTCAGATCGAACTTCACTTGGTAAGTTCGTTTGATCATATAATTATCCTGTTTTCGCCTCCGAGATTTATTTTACCGTGTAGATGTTTAGAGCATGGATCAATGTCCATGTTAAATGGTTAAGAGAGTAAATGTCAATGTACTAAATACATAATAAAGCAATATTTTTGTATTATAATCGTATTGCATCACTTATTCATAACAATAACAAGTATCACGGTCTCAACAAGATTTTGTTCATTATAGAGTATTATTATATACATTTATTTGTACTTCTATTAACTGTTAAGTACGACTACTGATTGTAAAAAGTTGCCAAGACAGTTGACAGAGCATCCTGTCTATCCAGCACACTGGCTAATTGTGTCAACGTTGACAGCGGCGCAAACCGCAGGCAATACTGCCGCGTGTCGCGTGCTGTGTGGGCCGAACACCCTCGTGTCGACACTCCTTTCCTATATTTATCCAGTTTCATCTCAGAACTGAGCTTGACGACGGTAGTGGTTAACACCGAATCGATCACAGTGACTGCAAGGCTAACACTCTGATTGTTGTAAAACATAAGCTCACTTGCATTTTAATTAATAAATAAATAATGTGGTTAATTAAAACTTATTAATTTATTTGGATACAGTTTGACCAGTATTCCAAAACAGTATTAATTTGGATTCCAAGTAACACTGTTGCGAGGAAAAAGTTTGGTTTCTATTTAATAGCACCTTTTAATAGCAATCTTTTGATTCTTGAAACCTGACCTATAAATTATATTATTTATTTAAATAATTATATATTTCAATAAATTATATGATTTCACTAACGATATTGCTAAGCGGTGGTTATTTAATGTTATTATAGGATGCACCCGACTTTAGAATATGCTAAGAAAATAGAGTAAGGTAGGTACAATGATGTAATTGAGCATTGTAAAAATATTTATTTGTCAGTCATTTAGTGTAGTGGTTTCAAAACGGACTACTATGCCGAGAGGTCCCGGGTTCGATCCCCGGCCGGGCAGAAATTGAATTGATACATTTTAATTTCTGTGATGGGTCTAGGTGTTACTATGTATAATATGTACTTATGTATATAAAAACGGTATTTAAGTATGTTTATATCCGTTGTCTAGGACCCATAGCTTTGCTCAGTGTTTGGGACTAGGAGCGTAGTGTAAAATGTCGAAGGAAGGATATTTATTTATTATTTGCGGAGTGTATAGCGGAGTCTGGTACGTTTTGTTTGATCCACGACTGCCAAATACAAAACTTACTGCAAAGGAAAGGTAAGCTTAAATGGGCAATATGGTACTACTGATGTACCTGTTGCCCCAGCATTCTATTTTTTTTTTTTTTTTTTTATTATTATTATTTTTTTTTTTTTTTATTTATTTATTTTTTAGTGAAAAAACGTATTAACGTCTAAAAAAAAAAGGGTCGCCATTCTAAGGCGAATTAATTGGAATTAATTCATGTTAATCGTGTAGAAATCTCTACGCCAGACGATAAAATATGAATTATGACTAAATATCAAACAAAGTTCAAGAAACAAAAAATAGGTTTATGTCATGTACAGAAACCAAAGCGTCTAACATTTTCTGAGACAATATTAAACCAAGTTCCTACTCCGTGTCTTTATTCAGACACCTTGATTCAGTCAGCTTCAGTATTATGACTGTGATGATTGAATTTTTATAATCATGCTAAGAAAAAATAACAAAATACTAATTCTCAATTTATACTTCATAGAAAGGGAAGAAAGACTCATTCATTATTATGAGTTTGTGGCAGCGTTATCAATTCGTAAAATAAAATCGCATTATTTTTTGGTATTATTAAAAAATGTCCTTAATCTAAACTAAAGGTTACAAGTAGTGGTAGTACTGGTAGGTACCTACATAATACATAGTTTATTTTATGTGGTTGATTCGTTCTTTGACTGACCAAAGTCCACTAGTCCGGTTGTTATTACAAGCGGCCCGATTTATTTTTTGATGCGTCAATAATTTTCTATTACATTGATTACAATGTAATTATTATTGTGTTATATTTATAAAGGCATAGTTATTATCGCTTTAACGCATAATAAGATACTTTGCTTGTCTAAAAGATTTAGCAAGATAAGAAATGATTCAATGTATTTCATGATGTCGCATCTCTTCTTATGAGAATTCTAACGTTATACATACATAATTTATACGAACCAATTGTAAAACAGTACATGGAGTTAAAACTGACATTTTGTTTTTAGTAAATAAATAATAATAATGATGATGAGGCCTTACTTTGTAAGACTATCAATAGTATTATTAGCATTAATCATACATTGATTAGTTAATAATTTTTTTCCAATACAAGAAAAAATGACGTCATCTTATGTACCGATACCGATACAGTTTAAGGAAGCTCTTAGATTTTATCTATTGTAGATTTTNCTTGATAATGATCGGAATAGCAGTGTTATTGGGAATAATCATAATTGGAGCAGTGTTGAAATATTATCGTCACCGATTTAGAAGATGGTTAGACAGGCAAGTGAATAATGCGTTGGGAATGTCAGCGGCCGCCCACGCGGTACCACCGCAGCGTTCGCAACCACACGTAGCCAGCCATGTGTAACTGGATACGATAAGGATTTAGTGAGAAGCAATGATATTATATAAAAACAAAAGCAGATATGTTATAAGCGCTCGCGCTGTGAATACTCAAATACGTTCCAATTGGGACGTCTTGTGTTTAGTCTTCGTGTGGCCTGCGTCGTGCGTAATCGCATGCGTCGTACCACACCGTAAGTTCCTGTGTTCTTACCAAAATAAATAAAAAATGCCATCGTGTGTGTTTCGAAAGTGTACCAATTATGACTCTAAAGTAAACAAAATACAAGGGATCTCTTACCACATGTGATTATGCAAAATTATTTAGTACTAGCTGACCCGGCGAACTTCGTACCGCCTTAGCGTAGAGATTTTCTTAATATTTTTTTCCGTAAGAACCATCCTTGGACTTCCACAAACATTAAAAAAAAAGAATTATCGAAATCGGTTCAGCCGTTCACACGTGATGCCGTGACAACGCGAAACGGGTTTCATTTTTATATATATAGATTTATATTTTCAATTATTTATNGGGGCCGGGACTTTGTGGGCCGGTGCCTCAGGGGGACTTGGGTTAGGCGCCTGATGGGTAGGTGCTGCCTTTGGCGTGGCCTTAGGGGCTGGGTGGGGTTGAGGAGCCTGCTGGGGCGCGGGTGGGGCCACAGCTGTTTGGGCGGGTGCGGCAGTAAGGCTGGCAGCCTGGGTGTAGGCCAGAGGCCTAGCCCAAGCATTTTTTTTTTTTTTATTTGTTTCTATGCACCTCTGACGATTGCATATCAGAGCCTTTTTTATTATGCAATTTTCAATTTTTTATCTGGTGTGTTTTTAAAAGTTTTAGTTTTGATTTTTTACCAGTGTTTATTTTCTTTAATGTTTGATAATTTTTAAAGATAATAATATGTTCTAAAATGCTTGTTTTTATTTTTTCTATTTAGCTTTATTAAAGTTCTGTTTTAGATGCCAATTTGCTATCCAATGCTCGAATTCAGGATCTCTTTGCTGTTTTTATTACATTTAATATTGTCTCTTAAATTTGTTTTCTGTTTGTTTTTCTGTTTTAAAATTGCTGTTCTATTTAGCTACTCATTTTGAACTGCTTTGGTAATGTTTGTCTATTGTAATCTTATATTACTTAGATAACATTGGTCTTCAATTATGTATTTATTTGTATGTGCTTGTGCTGTACTGTTCAAAATGAGTTTGGCTGCAAATAGCTTCAATTTAGTCATTAAATTGCTATCTATTTGATTTATTATTTTGAATTTTGAATTTAGATTAGTCGTAGAATTTATAATTTCTAATTTACATGCCAAAAGGGTGTCGTTATAATTTTTATTTTTATTTGTTATATAATTTTCATTCCTAATATGTGTTTCTTTTTCAGAAGTACAACGACGACGATCGAGGCAGTTGAAGACCAAGATAGTTGTGAGCTGGATGGAGTTATCGCCCGGGGCAACCTTAGCAGTACGCCACTGTGGATCTGGCCAACGCATCCCACCGCCTGCGCACTGGGCAGTCGTTGCTGAATGCGTTGTGTTGGACGTGCTCCGCTTTGGCTCGCTGACAGTTCCGGCACGACGGTGCCCCGCCAGCGAGCTTCTCGGCGCAGTCGGTGCTCAGGTGTGGCCCTCCACAGTGGCTGCAGACATCCGCGGGCTCCGTGCAGAATCGCTTGCTGTGGCCGTAACCCAGACACTTGGTGCACTGCACCAGCGGTGACTGGTCGGCCACTCGGATGTGCTGCAAGTCGATGTGCACGGTTCCCGCCTCAGTCGCTCTCTGCCAGATTGCCGGCGATACGCTCACAACTATATGGTGGGTATGGGGGTTTCTGGCCTTCTTTTTATAGCGTATCTGGACGCGGTCCTCCCCTTCGCGGAGTTCATGAAAAATGCCCCTATTCTGATTTCTCAGAGCCTTCAGGACGTCNCGTTGTATAGATTCAATGCGCTGGGATGGCGCACTATAGACTGGGTTCCAGGCGACGCTTGCGAATTCCAGATGGCTACGCACAAGGGTATTGAAAAGAATCTTTTTAGTTTGAATATTTCTGAAACTTCTCGCATTTCTTTTCAGAAAACCGAGCATACGAGCCGCGCTTCTTATTGCTTTCTCCGTATGAGCAGTGAGTTTCAATTTGCTGTCAAGTATCACGCCTAAGTCTCTGACTTCCTTAACTTCTGTTAGGGTGACACAATTCAAGGTGTAGGTGGTGTCAACAGGGTGTTTCTTTTTTGTGTAACTGATATGGTTTTAATTTTGATATTGACCCAGAGATCCTCACAGTTGGATTCCCAGTTTGACATTCGCATTGAAGGTAATTGTTTAGATACTGCTATTAACACGCCGCCGCCATCCTTCTTGGAGCTTGATGTGCTTGACCGATCCCTACGGTAAACTACATATCTAGTATCTATAAATTCACTGTCGGTTATGTTAGAGTTAAGCCACGTCTCAGTGAAAACAATAATCATATAGTTATTCAATAGTATGTTTTTGTACACTTCATTCGTCTTCGTTCTGATGCCACGTGTATTTTGATAGTATATATTGAATTTCACAATTAAACGCTGTAACATTCTTGCTAATACTTAGTCTATTTGATTGACGCTACACTATCCATATTACGGATGAGCAGTGCCTCGCTGAATTCATCTTTTCGGATAAAAATTCTGCCGTTGCGCACCCATGTGAATTTGTATTTGCATTCCTTGGCTTTCAGTCGTGTGGCAGCGTGCAAAGCTTTGTTTGTTGGAGATAGATGTTCTGAGACGAAAACCGGTTTGCGAGCGCCTGATAGGCCAAGATGTTGGGTACTTAATTTGTCCTTGGTGTTCTTTTTGTTAAAGGCTGAGACAGAAGCGAGCACAGCATCACGTTGCCTGGGGGCGCGCAGCTTCACTATTACCGCACGGGGTCTGTTGCTGTCTTTGCTTAGCTTGGCTACCCGTGTTACGTGAAGGATCTCGTCAGCAGGCACTGGAGCATCCACGGTCTTCACGAGTTGTTCGATAACTTTGGTCAGGTTTTCCTGTCTATGTTCTGGAATGCCATTTATTTCGATGTTACTGTCTCTCATATTTTGTTCAGCCAAGTGGATTCTGTGCGTCAAGTCGCTAACCGTCATCTTCAATCTGTCGTTGTCCTTCTTCAAGCTGTCAACCACTGCGTTTCTTTCGTCTATAGCCAATTTTAAATCGTCGTACTGTCTGTTAAAGAACGTTAGGGATTCCTTCAGTTCCCTAATTTGCTCAGACATACTTTTTATCTCCGCTGTCACAAGCTCTTTGATCGTAGACTGAAGAGTACCAGCAAGTTCTTGTTGTAGTATGCTTCTGAGTTTAGTTTCTGTGATGTAGTCGTTATCATGCTTAGTTGCCTTTGGCGAGTGCTCGATGGGACTAGCCGATGGCCCTGAACCGCGTTTGGTTCTAAGAGTGACATTTTCGGAGTCTGAGTGCTGGCCTAGATCACCAGTACCACCGGTGACGCCAGTCTCTCCGGTGTCTTCTGAATCGTGACGAGGACCAGATCGGATGGGGGTGTTAGTATTACCCATTTTGGGTTGCTTACTGCAACATTCAGGACATTTCCAGTTCCGTTTGCGATCTTTGTCATGCACGTAAAAGCTATTGAAGCGTTTTATTGATACGTTGGCGCAGCTTAGGTCGTACTTCATCCTGCATAAAGCGCATTCCAAGAATTCGGAGTTAGGTATATTGTTCCGGCAGCCGGAACATTTGCCATAATTGTTAGGTGCCATGGTGCAATTCTTGTTATTAGCAAAAAAAAAAATATAAGCGTAGTTTTATAGAAAGCCGAAAGCAAAATGGGCGAAAGAAAAAGAAAAATTGTTATCTTTCCGCTGGATTCGAACCCGGGCGTCCAAGCTGAGAGCCGTGCGAGAGCCACAACACCAACAGTCTCGTTACGTAAGCCGGCGAAAATTCCGTAGCGCCAAAGCTGCAGCCAAAGCGACGAGCGGGTTACGGCGCCAGTCGTACTTTCTAATTTCAAGGTCACAAACACGGCACAGTAGTGAACTGATTGATTTTTTGCACACAAAAACGTTTATTTTCGAATATAAATCCTTTTATTGTCACTTTTAACTGTTACTTCTCACTTATTTTGATGCACAGTTCGATACTTTTAGCGTTGGTGAGTTCTTTGACGTAAAGTAAACACTGTTTTAGCAGGTTTTGACTACACTGGAGAATAAAATGATTAGCGTGGACTGCAACCCGACTGAACGCTCGGGCGGTCGCGCTCGGTAATAAAAAAATAACTTTACATAAGTTTACCTTTACTCGAGTTGAAATCCATTTGCCTTTAATAAAAACATTCGTGTCATCCTTATTATGCATAATTTAGTTCAAATAAATATCACAAAACTTATTTTTAACACATTTGAACACTAATAAATGTAATTTTAATGCAATTTTCTAAAACTCCGTCTATTCTCGCTCACAAAATACTAACTTTTTATTTGACATTTTAGAGCTCATTCGAGTGCAAAGTGTGTTTCGGAATGAGGCTGGAATTTCCTTACAGAATGCCACTCAAAACGTCATCCCATACAAAATCTCACGATCAATTAGTTCAACCCGCTGCCGCGCCGACAAGCGTAGCGCTAGAGTAAATTCGTGCCGACGATCGAGTTTATAGAATGCAAATCTAAAAACTCATCGCGGATTTAGTTGCGATGTCTAGGTGAAGGTTTTATAGAATCGCACTGCAGTTAAGTGATTTTGGTGGCGGCGCGCGGCATTATTGAATCGACTTTGGTCGAGGGAGGACGGTGATCACGAATCCTGTGAGTATTTTATTATTTTTGTAATTATTGTAATTAAAACTAATTATTTTCTTTAAGTAATTTTTGTTTTATGGAATAAAATCAGTGTACGTGCTCCAACCTGTGTTTTCGTTAATTTGTGATGAGTGATGACAAAAGGGATGACGTCAGCAGAGCTGACGTCACCCCTTTTAAAAACCCTGCTGACCCAAATCCTCCGTTATACACGAAACAGACGATACAATATTATAATTTTTATCTCATCATCCATTTTCATTTTATCACTATTGAAGCAGAATAAACGTAATCATTTATATACCTAGCATCTATTTGTTTCAATTTCCTTACCTGATCCATCCCTTCAGTTTAAGAAAATAATTTCAAGATACTAAAAATTCTATTCAGAGTCTAATTCATCTGTATCAGAAGAATTACTAAATGTAAGACTGATCCAGGGTTTTATTCTATCCGCTGCCCATACGTTACAGTAACCTCTTTGTGTAATAGTAGAGCCTTCAATGCTGGAGACTTCATACCTATCGTTTTCCAAGACCTTAGTAATTTTAAATGGCCCAGAGAATTTTGGCAAGAGTTTTTTACTTTTTCCGTCATTATGTGGAGTAGGTTTTAAAATTTTAACAAGGTCACCTATCTGATATACTCTCGCATTAATTTTATTTTTATCATACCTAGTCTTTTGTATCTGTTGATCTTTCGCAATGTAGGAACTTGCTTCTGCTCTGACCTCTTGCATATCAGTTACAGAACGGGTGTCCTCTAGAATATTAGCAAAAATGTTATCCCCTTTACTGAGTAATTGAATTCCAAACAGAACTTCCGAAGGTGCCTTGCCTATCCCTTTATTTAACGTGTTATTTAATCCCCATTGAAGCTTTCCTAAGGCTTTATCCCAATTCTTTTCTCCTAATTTGTCTGTATATGCAGTCAAACTATCAAGTATGATTCTATTGTATCGCTCAACCTGCCCATTTGCGCGAGGTGAGGATACAGCATTTAAAATGTGACGTATTTTGTTATCATTGCAATAGGCCTTAAATTCGTGAGATGTAAAAGATGTTCCCTGATCGGATATGAGCCTGTTTGGGTAACCAAACGTTGAAAAGATATCTTCTAAAGCATATATGGTGGGTTTAGATTTGAGATTGCGAAGAGGTTTTATCAAACAGAACTTGGTGAAAGAATCCACCAGGACTAATAAGTGTGAAAAACCTTTGCTACTTTTGACGAAGGGACCTAAATGGTCAATGTGTACAGTGTCGAATGGTCTATCAACCTTGTGAATCGGATGCAGCAAACCCTCCTTAGGCCCACTCGGTTCTTTACTGTATGCACATTCTATACACGACCGGACATATTTAGTGATAAAACGTCTCATTTTTGGAAACCAAAAATCCTTTTGTATTTTTGCCAAAGTTTTTTCTACGCTGAAATGACCAATGTCATCATGATTTAGCTTACAAATTTGAAATCTAGCACTTTTAGGTACAACCCACTTTAATTGATCATTTACTTTACGATATAATCGATTGTTTTTGATTACGTAGTTTTTCTTAATTTCCATAACATCAGAAAGATTTTTGTCTTCCAAAATTGAGCGTACGCGTTTTTGTTCAGAGTCATTTAATTTTAAATTGTATACTCAGTAACAATTAAATAATAACTCAATCCTCCTGGGTAATGCTAAACACAGAGGTCACAGTTTCACTCTGCACCGATTCACCAGGCTGTGGGTTCCTGCTTAATGCATCGACATGAGACATTGTATGACCAGGCTTATAAATTATATCAAAATCGTATTCCTGCAATATAATCCACCACCTCGCAATTCGTGGTATAAGGTCCCGTTTGACAAAAGAGGCTCTCAACGCACTGCAATCCGTTACTACCGTAAATTTGACTCCTAAAAGATACACGCGGAACCGTTGTAGAGAAGCTACGACTGCCAACGTTTCCAATTTGTAAGCATGGTAATTTTGTTCGTCAGCTGTAGTTTTCCTACTAAAATAGGCAATTGGTCTAAGAGGCATATCTTCACTATCCTTCTGCAATAAGATACCACCGAGTCCAAACTTACTGGCATCAGTATGTAAAAAAGTTATTTTTCCGGGGTCATAGATTCCTAACAATGGTCTTTGCACTAGAGCTTCTTTAAGTTCACGAAATGAGTTTTCCTGTTCAGTTTCCCATCGCCAGGGTACATTCTTTTGAGTTAAGTCAGTAAGTGGGCGGGCAATAGTGGCAAAATTCTTTATAAATTTTCTGAAATAGCTAGCTAGTCCGATGAATTGACGAATTTCGTGAGCGTTTCGAGGTGTAGGAAATTTTTCAACGGCGTCTATTTTTAATTTACCCGGTTTAATTCCACTTTGGCTTACTTCATACCCTAAGTATTCCAAATTTTCTTTAAAAAAATTACATTTCTTTATATTTAAAGTTAATCCGGCTTCTTCAATAAGATCAAACGTTTTTTCTAACCTTTCAAATTCTTCAGTAAAATCTTTTCCTGGTATTAAAATATCGTCCATGTAAGCCAAAGCAGACTTGAAACGGGTATTTCCCAACACTTTGTTGATCGTACGTTGAAATATAGACGGTGAATTAACAAGGCCAAAGGGCATCTTCTTAAACTGGTATAGACCGTCCGGAGTCACAAAAGCAGTGAGATCTACAGTCTGCACGCACAGGGATCTGATAATATCCGCTAGCTAGATCTAAGCTTGAAAAATATTTATTGCCATTCAGTAAGTCTAATTGATCATCTATGCGGGGCATTGGAAAGTGGTCTTTAACAGTTTTTCTGTTAAGTGCCCTAAAGTCCACACATAGCCTACAACCACCATCTTTCTTTGAAACTAGAATGATAGGGCTGGCGTATGAAGAGTTAGACTCTTCCACGATATCATTATCAATGAGCTCTTGAACCATTTCTCTAACTTTTTCGCGTTCCGAAAAACTCAACCGGTATGGTCTGTAGACTACAGGAGTGTGATCAGAAAGAACTATATCCATTTCTGACACACTGGTACATCCTAATTCGCTTAAATTTTTCGCGAAACAACGTCTATGTTTGTTAATTAGATTAATAACTGCATCCTTTTGTTCTTTACTTAAAGCATCATTAATATTAACTTCCTCATCGGTTATAGGTTCAAGCTCCAAGGGCAGAGATATTTTATTCACATTCATATTTTCATTATTAGTTATTAAGTCGTAGTCGAGCACAGTTTGTGCTCGTGCAAAAATGCTATCAGACTTTAAGTGTAAAGGCTCTGAAGACATTTACATACTGCTATTTGACATGATCCCTGTTGCAGACCGTAGACACCACCAACTACAAAATAATCCTTGTTTCCTATACACCGGATGCTATCTTTTACAAAAATAGGACTTGTAGTCCTTGTCTCATCGATACAGTCTATTAAATCAACATTATCAAGAGATACATCTGAGGTAATTCTTAATACAACTTTCCTATTTGGGCTATCTTCCACCGGCAAGCTTGTAAGATCAGACTGAGATATATCGCGCTTTAGAAAGTCCAAACTATCACTTGTTTTAATTACAATCAAGTCATCGCGTTCTGTGAAATTTTGACCTATGAGTAAAGTTTTAGATAACAGAGTATCTTCAACTACATATGCCTCAAGATCTGCACATACATTACCTACTCGTATATTGAACCTAGTTTTTCCCACCGGTACGTAGACACTGTTACCAAACCCTCTAATATTAGGCAAATTCTCTTTGGTTATATTTAAAGAATTATTTTCTGCAAATTCTTTGCGTATAAGTGTGCAGTCGCTTCCAAAGTCAACAAAAGCATCAGTAAAGAAAGAAAGAAAGAAAGAAAGAAAATAACTTTATTTTGGCAACAACAAATTCAGGCAACATAGACATGCACAAAAAAAAATTATAACTAAGNGACATGGAGGTGTCTGGTGGCGGCTAAGGACGAATACTACAGGCAACAGCCAATGGCGATGTCCCGCGTTCCCTCATAATCACTTATATGGATCATGGCAGAAATAGTCAGGTTTTTAGTGGGTGTAGGGGCTACCCACCTTCTGGTAGGAAGAACCCCAAATAACCCACTAGCTGCCCCCGCAGCTGGTGGGTATGAAATGTTATGCGTTTTCCGGATAAAAAAAGAATAGTAAACAGGAAAAGTTTGTTTTGAATAGAACCGATTTGAAAAAATCTCTCACAATTAAAATTCAAAAATTTTTCTGCTGAACATAGGCTGTATTAAATATTCTCAAAATAGTAAAAAACCATTGATAATTTACTATTTGATAAAGAATTTACGTTTTTATTATTGATTAGGACTAATGTATACCATTATTTATAACTAGCTGACCCGGCGAACTTTGTTCCGCCTTAATGGCAATAAATAAGCAGACTTTTTTTTTTTAATTTCGAACGGGATAAAAAGTATCCTATGTCCTTCTCCTGGCTCTAAACTACCTCCCTGACAATTTTCAGCTAAATCGGTTCAGCCGTTCTTGAGTTATAAGCGAAGTAACTAACACGACTTTCTTTTATATATATAGATTATGGAGTCGGTGTTGGAAGATTTGAAGATTTTATAGTTTCCTTGAGCTGTCACTTGACAGCCTGGCATACTTTTACGATGGTGGATCAAAGTATTTTGGTTTGACTATAGAGCGTGAGAACACGCACACAGTCATAATTATTTTAGTGTGAATAAAACTAGCATCGAAATTACCTAAACTTGACATGCCACGCTAGACGTAAACGCTCTTAAGTAAAAATAATAATATACTATAACTAAATATAATAATTTTCTTACATTCGGCCCTTCCTGACATAAGTTTGTCCTCAAACTTACAAAACCCAAGTAGGCTATATTATCATGCATGATTAAATCAATATACAAGAAAGTAGAAAACTTTTAAGACATAAATAAATCCTTCCTTGTTAACTAATCAAACACTTAATATCATTGGAAACTTCAATAATGTTAACAAGTAACAAGTAGGTGGTTCTATCGACACCAAAGTAAGCGAGTGGATCTGTCGACACTCAACAATACAATGTTTAACTGGTGGTTCTATCGACACCAAAATAAGCGAGTGGATCTGTCGACACTCAACAATACATTGTTTAACTGGTGGATCTATCGACACCAGAATTCAAAGAGTGGATCTATCGACACTCATGCCATTCACTAGGTCTCAAATGAGAGTGGATCTATCGACACTCATGTTATTAAGTTACTGGGCCTCAAATGAGAGTGGATCTATCGACACTCTCCGAATACATCATCACATAATAGCTCTATAACACTTAAATCTCAAGTGGGTCTATCGACACTTGAGAAGTTAAGTATCAGAATTAATAACAGACATAATATTAACTTTCTTTATTGGATATAATAAGAGAACACTAATGAACAACCTCTTTACTAAGTAACCTCTTTTATCTTATTTAGTTCACAGTCATAATTCTTATATTACATGTTATTTATTTCCTTGCTGTTACATGTGCGATAAAGTATATTCAAATCACATCAAATCAAATTAATTAATGTAGTTATCTATTTTTTTTTATACTTTATTGTACACAAAACAGACGATACAATAAAATATATCATCTTCATCTCATCATCCATTTTCATTTTATCACTATTTAAGCAGAATAAACGAAATCATATACCTAGCATCTATTTATTTTAATTTCCTTACCTGATCCATCCCTTTAGTTTAGGAAAATAATTTCAAGGCACTAAAAATTCTACTCACGAGTCTAATAGATGAATTAGTATCAGAAGAATTACTAAATGTAAGACTGATCCAGGGTTTTATTCTATCCGCAAGCTAGATCTAAGCTTGAAAAATATTTATTGCCATTCAGTAAGTCTTAATTGATCGTCTATGCGGGGCATTGGAAAGTGGTCTTTAACAGTTTTTCTGTTAAGTGCCCCAAAGTCCACACATAGCATGCACCACCATCTTTCTTTGAAACTAGAATGATAGGGCTGGCGTATGAAGAGTTAGACTCTTCCACAATATCATTATCAATGAGCTCTTGAACCATCTCTCTTAACTTTTTCGCGTTCCGAAAAACTCAACCGGTATGGTCTGTAGACTACCGGAGTGTGATCAGAAAGAACTATACCCATTTCTGACACACTGGTACAAACTAATTCGCTTAAATTTTTCGCGAAATAACGTCTATGTTTGTTGATTAGATTAATGACCGCATCCTTTTGTTCTTTACATAAAGCTTCATTAATATTAACTTCCTCATCGATTATAGGTTCAAGCTCCAAGGGAAGAAATATTTTATTCACATTCATATTATTTTCATTATTAGTTATTAAGTCGTAGTCAAGCACAGTTTGTGCTCGTGCAAAAATGCTGTCAGACTTTAAGTGTGAAGGCTCTGAAGACGTATTACATACTGCTATTTGACATGATCCCTGTTGCAAACCGTAGACACCACCAATTACAAAATAATCCTTATTTCCTATACACCGGATGCTATCTTTTACAAAAATAGGACTTGTAGTCCTTGTCTCATCGATACAGTCTATTAAACCAACATTATCAAGAGATACATCCGAGGTAATTCTTAATACAACTTTCCTATTTGGGCTATCTTCCACCGGCAAGCTTGTAAGATCAGACTGAGATATATCGCGCTTTAGAAAGTCCAAACTATCACTTGTTTTAATTACAATCAACTCATCGCGTTCTGTGAAATTTTGACCTATGAGTAAAGTTTTGGATAACAGAGCATCTTCAACTACATATGCCTCAAGATCTGCACATACATTACCTACTCGTATATTGAACCTAGTTTTTTCCACCGGTACGTAGAAACTGTTACCAAACCCTCTAATATTAGGCAAATTCTCTTTAGCTATAATTAAAGAATTCTTTTCTGCAAATTCTTTGCGTATAAGTGTGCAGTCGCTTCCAAAGTCAACAAAAGCATCAGTCATAATTGAATTATTTATCTCTACAGTCCTGTTGTATTTTGAATCAGATTTGGTAGTTTCAGTAAACAAAGTTCGTTTTTCAGAATTTTGGTTATTGCTACGCTGTCGACATTCGGTCGTATTGTGTCCTATGCGATTACAGTTATTGCATTTCAACATAGGTTTTGGGCATATAGTTGAAATATGCCCCTTTTCTTTACAATTATAACAAATTATATCGTTTATATTGAGGTTTGGATTAGACACGTTGTGTTGACCGGTTTTATTGTCATTGGAAGCGATTGGACCTGACCTAAACTTAAACCTGGCATTTGTTTCTCTACACAAATCTTTTAGAAACTTTAAAAGATCCTCAGGGTCTTGAAACCTCGCAGAGGACGCACTCGCTCTAATCATCCTATCGTCAATCCCGTGAATCAGGCAATCAACTGCCTTTTTATTATTTATGTCGCATGCGTTTAAAAGTGTCATTTTCTCATAATAGTATTCGTCTATAGACTCTCCTAGCCTCATACGTCGTTCTAACATCTCTGTCAGCAACGCACCATAGTTACTTTCGGATGGAAAAGCCCTAATAAGCCTATCTTGCCACTCAGGCCAGCTCAAAAGGATAGACTGCAATCCTTCGTACCATTTTCGAGCATTCCCTCCTAATTTAGGCAAGGCGTAATGGGCAGTTTGTTCGTCTGACCAGTGATAAATATGTGCGCATTGATTTACTTTAGCTAACCAGTTCTCTATTCTTTGGTTTTTCTGAGATGGATCAAATACGGGAATTATATTTTTATCATAATTCATATGACCACTATTGGATTTAGTAAAATTTTGTAGCAACTGAGCAAGCTGATTTACATCTAGAGACATATTTATATTAGAATTTAAACTACATGACCTTGTGCCGTCGTTGTCGTCATTCCGGAGAGGTGATGCTGGTCGCGCCGATGTCTCGGGGCCATCTCGGTGCACTGGCGCAGCTCGCAGCGACGTGGAGTCTGAAAGGGCCGTTGCAGTTGCCGTAGTGTTTGCTGGTGATTCCATTTGGTTGGTATCATCTCTCCTTTCCTGAAACCGTTACGTTATCCCGTATCATTATCTAAGGAAAATACTTGTGTAAGCCGAACAAAGGTTGAAACTACATAATTAGGCAATTAAAGAAAAAGAAAGAAAACAAAGATATTCGGGAAATATCAACGAAAAAGAAACTAATTACTTACTACAAGCCATTTTGAGTATATTTTAATTTTATTAAGAACCATTATTATCTAGCAAATTAGCATTAGAACTAAATAAACAAAAAAAAAGGCAAGGGGACTTTTGATACTTGTACTATGGGGACAAAACAAGTTGTAAATATGTACATATTACTCGTACATCTGTATGTATCTAAAGAATTCGAATAGTTGAATTCTTTAGAATTCAGGGTATAAATAGAAAATACTCAGACCCATTTCAATCAATATGTTCATGCACATAAATGTTTGTACTGTGCGAGAATCGAACCCGCGAACTCGAGTAGTCTGTTACGAACCACTACAGAAAAACGTCCGACAAAAGACAGTAAAATTTCAATATTTATAGTCTTTTGTGTGCAACAAAAAGAAGAGAGAAGAATTGAGAGAAAAAAAAATCTACATTTAAGATTATTATAAAAAATACCACACATTCACGTTCAGGTAAGTATAAAATGCACTAGTACTCGCCTGATGCGTATTTTCGC
Source organism: Ostrinia furnacalis (assembly GCF_004193835.3). Taxonomy (NCBI): domain Eukaryota; kingdom Metazoa; phylum Arthropoda; class Insecta; order Lepidoptera; family Crambidae; genus Ostrinia; species Ostrinia furnacalis. The sequence goes on from NW_021131106.1 coordinate 211,360, forward strand.
CATCGCGTACCACCACCGCAGGTGTCCGCTCACGAAAAGCGCAGTCTTGGCGACGTCGGCTCCTGTGCTTGGATTTCGATGAGCTTTTCTTGTGACGCCGTCGGTGATCACGGCGACGTCGATGACGCTTCTTATGCGTAGGTCGCGTTGTCGAGTCCGACGAGGCATCAGTGCTTGACGAACTCGTTCTTGAACATCTTCGACGACTTCTTTTGCGTCCACGAGTAGATTTATGCTGAACATTATCGTTTCTGGGCGACTCGGAGTTCATCCCGCTTCTGATATAAGGGAATCAGAAGCAGAGAAACAAATATTGCGAATTCAATATCCGAACTTTATTATTTTCTACTATTTTTACACAGTCGGGCAGAGTTCTCTCTTAATTAGTGTCTCATACCAGAATGTCTCTAAATGCACGAACCTCCTCTTATATAACCTTTCCCCTCCCAACTTACTGAGACTTGTTCTACAACGTGACGAGTCAGTACAACAACCGTATTTTATAAACTTCCGTTTTAAATATTATTTTTATACAAATCAAATAAATCTCTATGCAAATTATACTTAAGTAAAAATAATAATATACTATAACTAAATATAATAATTTTCTTACACAATGATTCTGTACTTCAAAGCTTAAATTAAACAAATAAAAAGGAAAGTGAAGTGATAATATCAGCAAAATTAAGCTGTCTACATTTATAAATTGTAAAATAACTGAAGTTTACTGCTAAAATATTTAGCCATTTACGTCTACCTTTTGAGATGTCATTTTAATATTCACAGTAGTCGTTTTCATTATTTTATTTATTACCCAAAAGCAGACACCAATCTCTTACAAAATAAGTTATTCGATTGATATTCTTTGAATATAATAATTTCAACCTTAACATTTTACGAGTGCTCATCAAAAGAAGGATCTTATAAAGGTCTAAGACAAAGCCTTAAGGACGCGCAGAGTTTCATAAAATTCGCTATTATTTTTTAAGTTTCTTTTTACTGTCTCAAAGAAACGCGTGTAATTTTTACCGTTTACATTTCATTATTCAACCAAGCGTCTGTTGCAGTAACAATTTTTGAAATAAAATGTTGGGTAACTACCGAGTTTAATATTATTTTTGTTTAAAGATAGATATTGCAGTTATAATAATATGTTTTCGTGGTGAGATCTGTGTCTTAGTAAGTACACGAATAGATTTGAACTCCAAAGATTGTAAGAGCTCACATCTGTTTTGAGAGCTCGCAAACTCGCACAGTTGTGATTTTAGTAGACACGTTCATAGAAGAAAACTTAACTGAAACAGATTTTGTGCGAATGCTCTTATTATAGTTATGTAAATGTTAATAATTCTTAACATCTTTGTCAAAATACGAATATAAATGCCTTCTCATTGCAGAAGTTTTGTACCTGAAAATTGAATCGGTTGCCCGCTTTGAGCCGGAGCAGCAGAGCCCATATGGCTGCGATGGCCGCGTACGGCCTCACTCTCATTTGCCCTATTGCAAAGGGAATGCGCAACTCCGCAGCGTCGCGATTAGATCTACCTGACTTCGCCGATACGCCTTATTTGGAACCAAATGGATATCAATTTAGCTTTAACCCGGGATTGGTTCATGGTTTTAATAATGTGAATGTTTGACTGTTTGTGTTGCTTAAAATTTAATTAATAATGTCTCAAAATAATAAAAACAGATTCGTGTACCTATTATTTCCGTGGGTTTTTGTGTCCTTTGTAGATATTACACAGATACCTAATGAATGATAATTAATTCTGGTTATTAAATTTAATGTATAAAATATTTGAGCAATATAAAAATGCTCATGTATTAAATGTCTTAATTGCCCGACAACACCATGCAGGTGAAACCCCAAAACAAAAGCTAGTCGTTGAAAATTACCAAAGTTTTTTTGAAAATCGTCCAACTTTCCCCATATGTTGCCCCCACGTGCCATAAACTCCAATCGGTCTAAATGCAAAGTGGGTAATCCGCCGCCGCATTTTTATGTCGGAGAAAATTGTTTATCGCGAATTAGCAGAGATGGTCCGGGAGATTTACGCTGATTGCGTGTGTCGGGCGGACGACGCTCCCGGTAATTGTTTTCGCCCTTTTTTCAGAGGTTTTCGCGAAATTTTCGGAAAGTGCGTTCCGGGTCCTTATTTATTGATAGCTCGTCTGTTGGCGGGTACCGATAAATGGCAATTATTTGGGATCGGCGTGATCCACCGTAAGCATATTTAACAAAACTAAAAAAATAACTTCTGATTTTGGTTAATTGGTCACCAATCTATAATAATAATAAAATCAATCTTTATAATCGCTACCATCAGACTTTTTAGACAACATTGCAATACATTTTGAATAATCTTGCATACATCTGACACTTAGTCAGTTTCAGAGCTTCACAAAAAGGCACTATGTTACATTTACAGAATATAGTTTTCTTTAAAAAAACCGCAAAAGGTAATGGTTGGCTTGGCAGCAGTTTAAATTTTGAGAAAAAGTTGGCAACCGTTTTTAAGAGAATGCATTTTTCGTGATACTTTTTAATAAATCCTTGATTGTTTTTGAAGAGCTATTCTCGGAGCTATTTTGAGTATAATTGAAAATTATTACAATACTTTGGTTTTGGTGACGCCTTTACTGTACGAGGCAGAAAACGCAGCTGGTCCTATGAAGACCACAAATTGCCTTTCATGTGTTATTAGCAATTTCCAAAATATTCATTTTTTGAATGTACTTTCAGACTACTTTATGTACAGCGCGCGTGCTCGCCTGCCATATTTCTCCGCGCCTGTCCCGGTCCGCGACGGGTCCGTTGTTCTAGAGAAATAAACACGTAAGTGTTTTTACTAAGAGAAGTTAAGTGATGTATAATGGCCATATATTGATATCGATAGTCGATCATCAAAATCTAAATTTGTAGACTATTAAGACTGTTATAACATAACTACATAGAATACTGAAACAGAGAATTGAAGAAAGACTACGACCATCCATGTTTCTTTGCGCAAATAACGCGCAAATATTAGCTCCGATTTGAAAAAAAATATTTTTGTGTTGGAGACTTTAGGCATATTAACACCACTCTACCCTCGATAGGGGCGCAGCAGTAAAGAAAAATGTTGCAAAAAAGAGATATTATTATTCAAACTGTTTTCACGAGTAGAAAGTCTCTTGCACAGCTAGATAAATAACTTTTATTTATTTATCTATTATCTAGCTGTGGTAAGTAACTAAAAATTAATATTTTAGGATCTACATTACCGATACTAAATTCATAGTTCTAATACATCACTAGATAATTTTTCAGAAATCATTTCACATGTTTTACGGTCGGCTGGTGGCTGTCGGATTCGTTTTATGAAACAGTACGTCACGGCTTAAACCTTGTTGGGAGATATGAGTGTGCTTCCTTTCGGTTCCAGCCGTGAACGTTGCTCCGATTTATGAAAATGAGAAATAAAGATGATGTATTTTTATGCGCTTTCGCGGTGGATTCTTTTTAGACGATTTTTAAACGTTAAACATAAATGAAGTTAAAGTAACGCTCAGAGAGATGTCTCCTAATTTACATGTAACATCTTTGTTTGGATTTTATTCAAAACCCACTTACTTATTGGATTATTAATGAAATTATTTAATTCATTAACGTTAAACATAATATTTTGTTCGACTAACCCAATAAGATTTGGAATAGGTGAATGTAATTTTTAAACGTAACGGTGAACCTTAATGATTGTTTTACCAGTTTGTAGTGAAGAACTAAGCTATCTACCCATTTTTTTTTTTTTCAGATTCTTGTGATGGCTAGAGATATTCCATTCTCATTCCTTTTTGAACAGCCTTCTTATTTGTGTTCAATTATTTGAAGTGTAAAACAATTCAGCGATGGAAGTATTCTTACCTATATCCTATTAATTTGTAATTCCTTATGAAGAGCGATCTCAGTTAACAAACTCAATCGCTTTTCATCTGATAAATTGAGTTCTTTATTGTCTGCGCGGACCCTTTTTACGTAAATAAATTACCTTCTTAAATTCTCGCTTGATATACCTTTAATACCCGAGGAAAATACCTATCTTCTATCTTAAATCATCAATTTATGAATTCATGAATGTTTGTTTTCAGCTAATTTTATTCTAATATCGTGTTGGTTAAAACAACAGAACCGAGTCCACAATTGGTACCTAGTGTCAGGACCCAAACTTGATATTAGGTACTAAAAATTATCGCACCCCGCTGCCTAACGTTTTCCACGAAAACTTAGTAGGTAGTATTAGAGGCCGGTAGATCTATTCTCATAAATAAAACACCGAATACTCAACATTCACATTATATTGCCTTAGTTTTAAATACAATTCAATACTTAGCACAAAAGCGCGGGGAGTCGTCCCCGCGCGTCCCTTTATTCTAATGTTTGCTTGTTTGACATTGACATTACGTCAATGTCACTATGACAACAGGTCACTGGCCACAACGATACCGTTATTTTAACGTTTTAGATTTTTCACAATTAACAGTACGTAGGCCTAACACTTTATCTGCAAGTACATACTTAAATGAAATGTTCACTGAAACCTATATTACGAATGTTACAACATTGCTCAGAGGCACTGATCAAGCAAGTTCATTGAATATTCCAACAATGTAGGTACACAGACAAGCTGGTAATTAATGTGAAACATTCCGATGTATTACTCCTTCGAATCAGTATTTTGGCGCACAATAAAATTCTAGGAATACCTACTGTGGAAAAGCTATCATAGCATAGACTGGATGTGGATAGCTGGTGTGGATAGAAACATTCAACTTTACCATCATGGGCCTTTAAAGATACAACATGATATAAAAAATTATGATAAAAAAATGTGGAAAATATGTATCATTTCATTCAAACAAAGCTTAGGCTGATAGGGCCACAGATAAAAATGTTCAGTAATAAATACTTATTTCTTTCTTTTTTTCTTTCAATATTTGCTTGAACCTAGAATTTTTGATACGAGGTTTTAATCCAATCGATCAGGTCGGGCATCCATAGACAAGACATTTTCATCTGTGGGTCTAGACAAAGTGCAAATTATAATCGCAAACCAGTCGAAAAGTGGTCGAAAAGCCCCTTTTTTGTATGGAGTTTTGACGGATTCGATTTTCGATTCGATCAAAAAGTGCGTTTTGTCTAGGGGGGCTGGACTGTGAAATGAATTGTCATCGGATGCCGATTCTTCCCTTTTAGGCTAAGAACTCACGGCGCGATTTTCACCCGCGCCCGCGGCGGTGGTGGAATTGCGGTTTTATTTCAAAACTCACGGGAGCGGTTATTTGCGCGGTTACGCAGCCGCCGATCATCGCCCGTAAACATGGCGGGTAATAATCGCAAGACGGGCAATTAACGATGCCACTGCAGCGGTCGCCCGCCAATTGATCGCAGAGCGCGCGGGCGCAAACCGCAGAGGCTGCGGTTAACGCGGCCCGTGCGATTCTACTAGTTGCCCGCGCGTCGGTGAAGCGGGACCCGCATAGGTACAACTGCGCACACTGCGGGCGCAAGCCGCGTCGTGAGTTGTGCATTAGTTTTTACATAAGTATCTGCATTCTACAGAAGCTGCGGGCACGCAACCGCCACGGGCGCGGGTGAAAATCCCGCCGTGAGTTCTTAGCCTTAAATGGTATGGTGTCGCGGTATGGCAGCCCTAAAAAAAATGAATCTTTCCATTTGTTTTATCTAAAATTACTTTATCAATTTTCGCGTTACCTGAAATCATCGCCCGATATTTCCGGGCCATTATCCGAAAACACGTGAAATACGCGGGTGATTACTGGTATTGTGCGCGCTAATACTCGTATAGCGTGACGCGCGTCGGCGGGTCGCTGGGCCTCCATTACGATACGCAACTACCCGCATAGTGCTGTGCGCTCGATCGGATTGGACTCGAGCTTGCGGTTTGAGATCGTGAGTAGGTATATTCGATCCCGTGTGATACTCGAGTCGAAGAGACAGAGTAGGTAAGTAAGTATTTATTTGCTATATTTATTATTTGTAATTTTTTACTCCTAATATAGGGCCTGGGGTGTGTTATTGTTAAGGTTTGTAACATTTTTTCTGACTACATAGTTATAAACGTTTATTGCATAATTATTATTAGATATACTCACTCAAATAAAGGCGCACTCAAATCTAAACAACCAACGTCGTACAGCACTAGTGCAAGCATTAAGAATCAATAAAGCCATTATCACATTAGTGTTGTTCCTGTAACGGTAGCCGAAGCGATGTGATTACTTAGGGCCTCAATTAAGGCCGACCTAATTTTAGGGCGAGTTGTTTCACACGGACACTAATCGTGTTATACTTACGAGACAATAATGTAACTTACAATAGTGTACTCTATTTCAGTATTTCTTTTTTTATTATTGTTTCTTTTTAATCGTATTTGTTCTAAGCCGTGGCCATCCTTCTCGATCAACACCTCAAGAGAAGTGGGGATGGCTAAAAACCAGCGCCGTCTAGGACATAGTCCTTGGCAGCACAAGCTGAGCCACCTCCAGTTGATTTTACCTTTTTATTATAAGTTTTCTTTTTCTATTTATTTTTTTGTAAAAGCAATAAACATTTATTATTTATTTATTTATTTTCTTGTCACAATTTTATTTTTTCATTTATTTCAAAGTTTAATGTCAAATAAATGTATACATAAGGCGAACTTAATGCACTAAAACATTCTCGACCAGTTTACCTTTGGGTTGAACAGTGTTCTTACCATGAGTTTACGTTAGGTGTGCTCGCTAGCGACTGCGTAAAAAAATGACATTCATTGTATGACATATTGTGCAGCGCCCCTAGCGGCTACTTTCAAGAAACAAAATCTTCATAGAGATTTTTGACGTACTCGCTAGCGAGCACACCTAACGTAAACTCATGGTAGGTACACAGAAAAGTTTGTTGACTATTTAGTTTTTCAATATTTTCAAAATTTAAAAAATACTTAAGTTTATAGTGCAGTACCTAACCGTAACGACCCATCCCAATCAGCAAGTCAAAAGCGGTACATATTTAATCCGCCGATACAAATAACCGTGTCCGGCTCGTCGCATGCCGGCCGTTCCGATTGATCAAACATTTATGTGCATTTCGCCGATGAATAAGTTATCCCTCGGCTCCACAGTCCACTTAGCTTCGGGGACGAGGTGCTTCTTGCAGTAAATGCTTAGTTCGATTCTTCTATTGGTTTAAGTTAGGTATCAACCCAAAGGTGAGAGTAAATACAGTAAATATTAAGTTTGAACTTAGAGGAACACGGGTGTAAATAGTGACTCTAAAGCTTTCTCACGGGAGTGGAGTTCAAGCATACATTTATGGTCGCACTGAGGAGAATACGAGATACTTAAATCCATAAATTGTACTTAGTCCTGGCAATAAGAAGAAGCGAGAACAACCTTTTAGTTAGATTTAAGTACAAGTCCACTAAGCAGCAACAGTTAGCTAACAAATTATTTGTGTTTATTGAACCTTTTCAGACTTCTCAAAAAATACAGCACTTACGTCACGTATAAACACGGAATACTAAGGCTGAGTTGCACCACCTAACTTTAATGGTAACTTTGACGATAGCCGGTGCTGTTTATATGGAGTTTGACCGATTTTTGACGTTTGTTAAAGTTAAAGTATGATGGTGCAACCCAGCCTAATACTATTAATATTCCATGCTCATGCATAATCGTTGAGTATTATGACTAATTGGCTATCTGTAAACGTTGACCAGCCACTTGGCACAAACAGCGCTAACAAGATCGCAGCGTTCAGCGGACGCAAGCGCGCTCGCGCGTGCGCCCGATAGTATGGCCAGTTGGTTCGCTGATCGCGCACGATTAATGCACTCGAGGCCATTCGATTGGTTGGGCTTACGATTATCGAGTAGGTACCTATTTGAATTGTTTTAATTATTGGCACTCAGGTACAAACTTACTTTTACTTATTCAAGCGCAAAATCGAGGGCTTTTACATTTGTACATCTGTTTTATTATTGCTGACCTAATTAAGTGTAATAAGAAACCAGAAGTTTGATTTAATGTAAGAAACTAAAAGGCCAGTAGAATAAGATTTTAAATGGGAAATAATTCCTACAAAAGATTTTATTGTTTTAAGGGCTTCATTGGTTGCCCATTAAGACTCTCCTAGGTTTTCGACTTCGACGGAGCTGTGCGTCGTAAGTGGTGGGGGCCCACGAAAGGGGCGCTTTTTCGGTCTTTTGGAAGGCATTATTGTTATTTATCATTTTATTGCATCAGGTGTAAGCAGTAAGATTTTTAAAAAATTGTTTCAGAATAGATTAAGTATGTACCATCGGCAACAGTTTTAACTGTCCATTGCCTGTCATGTCGTCTCGTTCTATCTCAAAGAATCACCATTTGATGAGAGCAAGAGCAAAAACGGAAATGGATAGTTAACAGTGTGGCCGTGTGTACCTTGGAATTAATACTATTATTATACACCTTACTTAAGCTTGACGCAATATTGAATACCACAAATAAATAAATAACCTTATCCCTGGTTTTACTCTGCTAGTCCTAAACCAAGCAATCTTATACTACATCACCGCCTTTCATGCGCGTTACTATCGTCATTACAGCAACACTTATCTCTAAAATATTCATCAAAGGCAGCTGATCGATCTCGCAAATGCGGGCTCGTTTGTCTTTCAGTAAAAAATCACTTGTATGAGGGCTGTTTCGGCGGAAAATAGCCGGCGCTCGGGAAGGGACAATCCGTCATAAATAATGCCGGATTTAAAGATAAGCTGTTGTCCATCATAATATCAGTTGCGTATAAATATAACACACCACTTTATTTTCCTTTTACGAAGCCTTTATCAATACATGATAATAAGTATTCCGTTCATCATAATATCCCTGCAGCATAATAGTAATTGTAATCATGATTAATATGTGTACCCGGTTGCAGAATAACTTGCTGCTAACTGTACATCCTAGCGAATTATTATTAAAATACCAAAGACCGTTTCAAACGGCAGCGCAAAATTATTTTTGTTAGTGAGGGTAGTCGTAGATCTTCCGCATCTAACGGCCGGTCACGCGCGCCTTCTCAGTTCGCGGTCACAGCACGGGCGGGGTTCGCGCGCAGCCACGGCCCGTTGTATCGGTTGATAATAATACCTGTTTTTTATTGCGTTAGTTAGTAAATGTATTTTAGAAAATTAAATGTCGAGTCAGTATTTCACTATAGCGCAATATAGCGTGACCTGTGCTTATAGTCGTACTCGGTGCATCTAGTGCTAGTGTGTTTGTGATGTTCCACAATAATTGTTGTCTACATTGGCATAGGTAGGTACGCAGATGCGGTGGAAATTAATTACCTCAAGTTACAAGGTACTTACGTTGAATTTTCTACTACCTTATCTCCTGACTTTGTAAACAGGGAATACAAGTTTGTAGTTTTATCGATAATTATTATAATTTGTGACTGTTGGTAATGTATTTTTCAATTGTGACTACAGAAGGTAGGTACACTAGTCAAAAGTTCAAGTAGTAGACAGAAATGGAGCCAACTTTCTATAGTATAACTATTAATAATTTTAAAGTTTCCCTTCACGACGTTTTACATGACCCAAATAAGGCCATTGTATTCTTAAGAGCTATTTAATGATCACTTGGAACTAGTACTTTCGTTAGTTACTCGAATAATCACGTTGCTTATCCTAAAACTTAATAAACAAAGTTCTTAACGAGTTTCTTCGTAAAATTATATGAGTCCCAGTTTTATAGCAAAACATAATAAGTATTCGAAGAAACATTTTTTATAACTCGTCATAAACTCTTTAAAAATCTTTACTATAAAGCAATTTTTTTTTGTTACAGGTAAGTGCAATCTCCACGTAAAAGGTCGGTGTCTTCATATTTGATAACTTTGTCCATCATTAATAAAACTACAAGCTTGAGTTGTTTAACCCAACGTTGTCAACTTTCTGTGCTTTATTTTAGGTCTGAAGACTGAAATATCGATATTTTACTATCGATTTTTTACGTTTACGTACCTACCTAATAATGTTTCTTTCACTGCAAGCGACGGATTTTTTTATTATTTATTATTTCTCTTATTACGTTACCTTATTTTGGTCGTGTTTCGGCGTTAACTAAGTACTTATTCAAAATGGACTGAAAAATAGCGAAAAAACGGCTCGATCTTGAACCCCTCGGAGCTGTGTCAAGTGCATCAGTTTAAATATTCATCCGCCATTAAGCCGGACGAGTATGCGGCGGCGTGAACGGAATATAATAAGTACCATTTGTTTGCCTTTTTTATAATTTACGATGTCTACTAAACCTGAGAAGTAGGCGATAAGATGTTGTGATTCTTTTAGAGCTGGAAACATCGTGAAGTTATAAATAACTTGTTTCAGAAAAAGTTTTATATTCTGCTAAAATAAATGTGTAGAAATTAGAAGTACGTGAATTATGTCTGACACCTACTTAATTAATTTATATTTTGGGAACTTAGGATGTTGTACCTTTACGGTTTCTTTACCTAATTATGAAAGTATTTTAAGCCGACAATAATTTCAGCCAATCTAACATTCTGTCGATCACTACAAAGCCGAGCCGTATGTTAGTGGTCAAGCCACGTCTCATTGTTAAAGGTACAAACATTTTTACAATAAATTTTAGTTAGGAGGTAGGTACTTTAAAAATCTGTAAAAGAAGACGAACAAAGTAAATAAATAAATGGTTAAGCGCGAACTTCTCGGCGCAGTCCTCCGCCGAGACAAGTGCATTAGTTAAATATTCATGCGGCATTAGGCCGCGAATATGCGCCCGCGCGCCGCTCAACCTTTCGGCTCTGTATAATCGAGGACTGGATATTTTTAGCACTAAAACGGGATTTACACTAAAATTATTTCTAACTAAATAAATGAAACATAAAACAGTATGTATTTTATTACTTTATATTATTCATACAACGACAGGGATTACTCAAGGCTAAAACGAATACGGGACTGAGATCGGCGAACGCAAGCGAACAATCATGATCGGCACTTTTACTTTACGAGAATTTAGAAACTCGTACATTCAATGATTGTGTCATTAGGTACCATTCTGTCACACAACCGAGTTAGGTAGGTAGTACTACCTAATACTACACCATGACGTAGTAAAATTACTTTCTATTCGTGCGATTAAAGAAAGGAAAAAGTGATGATACATTACTCGTATTTACCGTCAGATTGTGTGAAAGCAGTGATTACTTTGTGTGTTTATTTATTGAGGCATACCAACAACATTAGATATACGAGGGTGGTCTGAAAAGTTTCCGACCTAACATAGATACAAGATTTTTTTTCTTAAAATTTATTTTTATTTTTCTACATAGTCTCATCTACAGTAATTAGTCGGCGCCAAATCTCGGATTTATTGCGCCTAAACTGCGCCAACAGAGCATTGGAAATGTTCATTCGAACACGTCGTTGGTCTGACGTTAGCAAACGCGGCACCCAACGCGCGGACAGCTTTCTCATGCCTAAATCTTGATTTAATATGTGACAAACACGTTCTTTGGACATTTTCATTGCCTCTGCTATCTCTCTCACTTTAATTCGGCGGTCGTCTAACACCATTTAGTGAACTTTAGCGATGTTATCGTCAGTAGTTACAGTTTTTGGACGTCCCGAACGTTCATCATCTCCCAAGCTCTTACGGCCACGTTTAAATTCGGCTGCCCAAAATTTTACTGTGGTAAATGACGGTGAAGAGTCCCCGTACACAGAATCTAACTCATCTTTGATTTGCGTAGGGGTATTCCCTTTCAAAAACAAATATTTTATGACAGCTCGATACTCGATTTTTTCCATTTTCACAAAAATACTCACATCGACTCACTCAAACGACTTTCAAATAAAAACCGCGCGTCAAAAATGGCTGAAACTTTGAAGTGTTGCTGTCAAAAGATGCACAATTACATTCCCTGACTTTAATTGATGTGTGCTGCCATCTTCACGTTGAGGTCGGAAACTTTTCAGACCACCCTCGTAAAGTAATTACATGAAAGTGTCTTCTTCTTCTTCTTTGCCTGGCCCATTCCCGTTTTATTTGGGGTCGGCCCTCCGCGTCACGCGTCTTCGGGCGGCTCGGTCCTGGGTTGTCTTACTGCTAGCCTAATATGAAAGTGTGTTGTAGAATAAATAAATTATGTCGTTTACATGTACTAGGTAGTGAATGTTGAATCGACCACTGTCTTACTCATCGATAAAACTGCAGAAGATTGCCCACGATTGGCCACTTCAAACACAGATAAAAACCGATCGGGGCATGAAAACTTTCAAAGATAATTTATTCTGAGTTGGAAAGTATAAGAATAATAGTGTCTCCGTCAGCGACGGGACCGCAGCAGGGCTGGCGCACCCTTCGTATGCTTATACTTCAACTTAATTACTGCGTGCGCAAACATACTTGAATTAATTAAGTTACTCATAACTTTTTAACCCTTCGTAAGTTTCTGAAATTATGATGCGTATTATCACCAAAGTCTGGAAAAATCGTAGCTTGTTATTAATTGTTAAATAATACGAGTATCTCTTTAACACTTCCGGAGCAGCTATGTACTTAGGGTGAGTTGCACCACCTGACTTTGACCGTAACTTTAACGATAACCGGTGGTTTTTGTATGGAGTTTGACAGATTTTTGACGTTTGTCAAAGTTAAAATAAGATGGTGCAACCCAGCCTTAGTTTCAACCGTCGCTTACCATCTTTGCGGTTGACGAAAAAGTAATTTACATTACTGCTTAATTAATTTAAAAATAAAAATAGCATAAGTAGTGGATTTAGGTATTATTTTTGAGATATTTGAAACTCAAATCATTTTAATCTCATAAATCTAGAGCTTAGTGTTGCCCAGTGCCAGTCCATCAAAGCCAGTCTGGGCATCATTTAAAAACCCTTTTTATTCATGTGAGTATTTTTCTAATCTGTTTGTAACTAGCAGTTTAATTACAATTAAAACACATTTAGTTACGGTATAAAGTGTGTACCTATAATATTTTTTTTTTTTTTTNTTTTTTTTTTTTTTTTTATCCACAACGAGGAAGCTCTTGGCCTGTATCTCACCTATCTATTATTACAGTGTAAGTATTTTTTATTTTTTATTATGGGTAGGTACTAATTTATCCCTACTTTTGGTGTTTCCTGATTGTAATGTGCGTTTCTTTATACTGTTCTCAGACAGATTCGAACCTGTAACTGTGTCCGATAGGTACTCTGAATTCTGCTTTTTTGTAATGTTCTTACAACTGATTGCCCACCCCTGGCAGCTATTAATTAAACTCCGTCTTTGTCCGCCGGCATTGAGATGTATTTAGTCAAGACCCTTCAGATAGTGGGGTTGCAAGCCAACTGCACCACGCCAGTGTATTATGAAATGGTAGTTAAAATCTTGACTACAGTTTGTGTGAGTTAGATTATTATCCTTACTATCTACAACTTTATCAACCTAGGTATCTTTCCATTGTTATCATCATCATCATCATCATCTCAGCCATAGGACGTCCACTGCTGAACATAAGCCTCTCCCAATGCATTCCATGTTGCATTGTTATAAATTTATGTAAATTAAATGACTATTTAGTCCGTAAGACAGATAATGAAAAAATATTTAACAAATTTTTTTTTTCATAATTAAATTTATTAGTAACAGTAGTATTTTGAGTTGAAATCTACATAGGCGTGACGTCGCGCGCCATTTTAACTCGATGTAGCACTGTTAAATATTATGAAAGAAAACAGAAAATACGAGTCTAATATTTTCTTAATGTCTGTCTGACGGACAAATAATTGAAATTTTGTCGTCTAGCCTATTGTTGTTGAGCATTTTTGTGTTGTATTCGGTGCTATTTCATATTGTTTCTCTGCAAAATGTATAACATAAACCTAATGAAACCCCCTGAAATTCTACCATAACAAAGTTTAATAAATAAAACAAACATAGCGAATGCTCTAAAGGCAAGCCAACACCGTAAAGTACGTAGATATATCTACGTAGTTTTACTGTATTTTTGACTTAAGTGTGAGATTAAACTAAAAGTATTGAGCGGTTTTCTCATAAGCCCTCTACAGAGTACGGGCAGAGCGCTAAGAGGGCGCGCTAACTGCTGGTGCTACGTGCATCTGAATTTATTAAGACGTAGGTGCGCCTTGATTAAACCGTAGCCGCTTTTTGCCCGGATTTAATGGACTCGCGCGAGCTCGAGCGTGTTTACGAGTTAGCGTTTAACCTCTCCCGCGGTAAACATGCTTATTTAATTTTGAGTTTAACAGGACTTCGCGAAACAAGCTTCGTAACGAGCCAGACAGCTCACTAATAAGTGATAATGGTATCCAATATCATGTTACTTTGTAGATCTTTTTTGCTTTTTTCCTTTCTTGGTAATTGTTTTATATCTTTAATAGACTAGAACTAGAATGTTTTATTTATAGACTTCATTTAAGTGGTGTTGATGATATTCATATTATTATTACAAGATTTTGTAGAAACTTTTTTTGGTTCTGCTTTTGTTCTTGGTTCAAAAACTGATTAATTAAATAACGATGGCGTTAATAACACATAGAGGAAGAATATTTTTATTATTCGTTACCAATGATAAACTGCAAGCATCTGATTCTAAGTAAGTATAGTTTATTCGGGCCCGTATCGCCCGTTGAGTGGGCATCACATTACGCCCACGACAATAATCGCGACCCTTAATCAAAGGGCCCACACTCACTTCTCAAGTGGTAGTTACCTTTTTAGATAAACTAAATGCTTCTTTTTCAAAATATTTATCTTATTTATTTATTTTTGTATAATGCTTATTAATTTCGTGTCCAATAAACTTTCCTTTATTTTTATCAAAAACCACGTATCCAGGTATTACGATCCAATGGTAATACCTATCTACATAATAACGTAAAATTCTATTTTGGCTTTCAAAACTCTTGAAAATTTTTAATATAATATATTTGTTTTCAATTTTAATGCCATTTTGAGACACACGAACACTGATAGTGCCAAAACTATCAAATATAATCCCTACAAGTAATTGACGAAAATTTTTAGCCACTTGTGGCGCCACTACTACGTCACTGATTCATCTGATCTCATTTTGGCTTCAGCCGGCCCTCGTCTGCAAGCCGGAGATCAGTCATCCGCGCGCGACACGTGTCGAACGCCCGCTTTATTGGCCCGAGATGGACATAACAGCCTGGAGGTTACGAAAACAGACCAATAAAATTAATATTGCGGTGGATTGATATCGTATTGCCTTCGGGAAGATTTATTACGACCTTATTTTTGGTGAGGCGCTCGAGGAAAATATATTAAAACGTGGCTAACGGCCGCAGACATAGCGTTGAGTTGGAAACTTATGAATCTGTAACCAATGATGCTGTGAGGACGTGAGTGGTTATTTAAAATATAGCTTTCCGCCTGCGGCTTCGCCCGCGTGGACTACATTATAGCCTATAGTGGACCCGTCTATTTTTTGCATATTATTATGATAATGTAGCTTTCGAATGGTGACAGAATTTTTAAAAATGGTCCAGTAGTTTTTGAGCCTATTCATTACAACCAAACAACAAAGTTTTCCTCTTTATTAGTGTAGAAGAAAAGAACGGGTGGGATCAAAGCCCATGTGTATTTATGGATTAATAATTTTAATGGAAATCATTGGGAGAGGCTTATGTTCATCAATGACGTCCTGTGATTGAAATGATGATGATAAATTCTGTTAAAGAAAATATGATCCGTTTTCCGGGAAATGCTGATGGCACGTGACTGCCAGGTCAGCTATGTTATCAGAAATGTAATATCAACTGCTCCTTGAACTGAAGCATTTTTCTGATGCTTCCCCATTCGGAATTGCCGACGTATTGGCAGGTTTATGTGAATAATACAGAGACCCTGACTCCGCAGGGCGGGTCCCAAGGGACCAGCGCAATCTCGAGGCGGCCAGGGAGCTCGCTGGGCATATGGGATACTACCTTTACTAGTGTGATACTATTCCGTCAGGGACACACTACGAGTACATCGTAAAAACTCATAAAAAAAAACTCATAAAACTCATTTATTTTTGCAAATAAGCTTTTAAAAAGCACTTTTACACGTCCCAGTATTAACCCTGTAGATCTGTTTACTTATTTACATTAATTTTTATGTCAATTTTAACTTACCACGTGCACAGTGCGCACCGTATATGGGACTCTGCGCACCGTGTGCGATAGGTACGCGAACCACTGGGGCGGGTAGCCCTTGCCTAAAAAACCCTATGTCCATTTCAATGGAAGTTATTGGTTAGCACATTTTAAGTTTTTTCATGAGGTACAAAGTAAGAAACATCCATCTTCATGACATTTCACGTAAATAATTATAGGTAGGTACTTAATTGTTATTCTAAATAAAATAAAAACTAAAATGCCTTCTGCTAACCTGTTCAATTTAGCCATGATTACTGGTCAAGAGCAATAACAGCCAGTCCGAGCGATAGCAAGCCATTTCCTCGTGCCCGCCGGGGGACAGTGGGGGCCTCCCCGTATAATTAGTCACCATTCGCTAATCAAATAAAATTCTCGTTGCGAGACGAATGTAGAGCTTCGATTTGTACTAAAAGCTGAGCACTGAAGAGAAATTATTTATTCAACATTTTGTTGAAAAAAGTAAAAAGGAATCTGATTCCAAAGCCTACGCTTATTTACATGTAAGCAAGTTTATTTCAAGAAAATAAATTTAGATAATCAGCTTTAATTTTCGATTAAGTATACTTAATTAGTAATCTAATTGCTCACCTTGTATCTTTTTTTAGATGACCATATTGGTATTAGGTTCCAAATTAATTAACGGACTTGAATTAAGTTTGATTTCCAAGTTCAATTAACCCATTTAGACCGATAATTATTTTTGTAAATAAATATCGTTTTTTCAGCAAAAACTTACAAAGGGAAGCCTAAAAATCGTGAAAAAAATATTTAAAAAAATAGGGGGCCGTGGGGAGCCCGTACCATATAGGGTACAGTAGGTCTATAAGCAAGCAAAACATAGTCGTTGTTCAAAGAAGATTTTTATTTATTTTTGTATGATATGAAATAAAAATAAAATCACATGATCACTAGTATCACACTTGGCATATCTTGTAAGACGTTTTCTGTGATACTAACCACATTTGGTTCTTTTTTCCTACCTTCTCCTAAGTTAGTGAGGATAGCTGAAGAAGACCTGGCTTCTTCTGATTTGTTACGTTTAGTGCTATCCATAATCGCATTTAGCAACACGGTGATGGAAATTTAGCAAATCCATCGAAGAAAACTCTGAGGGTTATTATTTACATTGACAATATCTTTATCGCCTAAATCTTCGTCAATCTGATCATCATTAGCGGTCATCTGATAAGACAGCAGTAGAAAAATACCAAGACTGCTTTATGTTTGCTGAAATTATCAAATTTTTCATGAGTTGTGGCAATATAGTGAAGCATCAATAGCCCAAAACAAATAAAAATAATAAATATTAATAATATTTTTAGCATGATTTGCTCATGCATAGACCTACTGTACCTTATACGGTACACCTATTTTAGACTGGAATAAACCGTATAAAAATAATCGGAATAATATTTTTTTGTAGTCATGATATCTATTGTACTCTATTTTTAAAATAAAATTGATAAATAATATAATTTACCATGAGTAATAAGAAATTATACCTTCTTAAATACATTGTAAATATTTTTTTGGTTTTCTGCCGAGGAATTTCATAAATATTTCCGAAACCACTTGTTAAAACATATTTTAAAATATTTTTATGTAAAATAATCACTTTAAGCTTACCGTCACAATCATTTTTACAAATTAACAACAGTTTGGTACTTCGAAATATTTTCAAAAAGATACCGTACCACATAAGGTACGGTAGGGCTAAATGGGTTAAGAACGACTTCACTCTTTCTCTCACAACTGTAATTTAT
Organism: Ostrinia furnacalis; assembly: GCF_004193835.3. Lineage (NCBI taxonomy): Eukaryota > Metazoa > Arthropoda > Insecta > Lepidoptera > Crambidae > Ostrinia > Ostrinia furnacalis. The sequence goes on from NW_021131106.1 coordinate 229,361, forward strand.
TTTGTCTAAATGGTAGACTTTCTTTAAAAGTAAAAATCCTTATCGGCTGTAAGAGGCTGCACTTTCGCGCTCAATAAATAAGAACCGCTAAAACAAATCCGTTCCTCCGGGCGGGAGGAACCGCACTCGCAGCCGAGCTTGACACAAGAGAGGGATACGCTAGTAACATCACTTCGTTTTGCGTTGCAATAAAAAATACTCTTATTAGACTTTAGTAAGAGTAGATATTATTTGCAATATTGGTATAAAATACACTTATTATGAGCCCCTCAAGCCCTCAATGCTTTGGCAAATAGAGGTTCAAAGTTAAAAGAAAATGCGTGATAGAGCTATTGGTTAGATAGTGTTTTAGCTTGGTATTATTTCTCAACTTTTTAAAAGTTGATTTTTCTATAAGGTATGTTGTCCTTTTCGACATAGTTTTCTAGGAAGTATTTATTTCTGATCCAAAATAAATTAAAATTAACTTTGCAGTTCATGTAAAGGGCTACTGACAGACACAGCTTCATTCAAATTTTATGGCTCGACCTCCCTCAGTTTATGCTTAAAAGTTAACTTAATCTTTTGCTTGCGTTAACCCATAAGCGAGCTTACCAAATCCACGTGCAGTATCCCAGGAAAGTGGGAAATCAGTGGAAATGCATTCTGTACTGGGTGCAATAGAGATTTTTCTCGCGAATGCAGCGGATTATACGCGCTCGGAGCACTCGTAGGTGTTGCGGGTGATTCGAAAAAAGGGGATTGCCGGGAAAGGTTGAAAACTGAATACTTATTGAAAACATGAGTGGCTTTTTACTGAAAAAAATCAGGTTTTGTTGAGCGCATGCCACTTTGCCATTTGTTTTTATAAAGTCTCTTGCATTATTTATTGACTTCCAATTGGGAATCAAATATCATTATTACATACTAAAATGAAACATACAATACATGTAACCATAGCTGGGCACCGTTAATCAAATAGTTAACTTCGTTAATCGTTAAACCGTTAATAAAAAAATTAACTTCGTTAAACGTTAAAACGTTACATTTAGCAAGATTTAACGCAAGTTAACGTTAATCGTTAATCCGTTAACACATGATAATAAAACAAAAAAGTAATTGTACAAGGTTCAAATAATTTCGAAAGCTTGTATCGCGCACTGAATTTATTCCTCTTTTATGTTTGCGTTACAAGCTTACGAAATTATTTGAACCTTGCATAGTTACAATTATTTTCAACCGACTTCAAAAAGGAGGAGGTTCTCAATTCGACCCGTATGTTTTTTTTTTTTTTTTTTCTATGTTACGCGATAACTCCGTCAATTATGAACCGATTTGAACAAATCTTTTTTCGGCGTATAGGTAATACCTCAAGGGTGGTCCCATTTAAATTTAATAATAAAAAAACAACCCCCAAGGGTGGAAAATTGGGGATGAACTTTTTTATACGCAATATCTCCGCCAATTATAAACCAATTTGAACGATTATTTTTTTGTTGAATAGGTATTATCAAAAGGGTGGTTTCATGCGAATTTGAAGAAAATATTTCACCCCCAAGGGTGGAAAATTGGGGATGAACTTTTTTATACGCAATATCTCCGCCGATTATGAACCAATTTTTTTTGGTCTCAGTGTACTGCCTACCTTCAGTGGTAACATCAAGGTAATAATTGGTTAACTAAAAAGCAAGAAATAAGTAAAATTTTATAAAAAAATAAAACCGACTCCAAAAAACCTACACTAAAACGTAGAAAAATAATTACTAATTACCTACTTATTTATTAGGACGAATTATTAATATTTATGTAGGTATACCATGATTGATACTTTTGGAGTCGGTGCATGCAAACTATTGCAAACTTTACATGTTTCATAATCTTGGCACCGACTCCAGAAGTATCAATCATGGTATACCTACATTTTTTCGTTTTAGTAACAACTGCATTTCAGAATAAAAGCTTGTTTTAAAAAAAAGTATTTTATTATTATAATTTTATTTTACACTTTTTAGTAGTAGACTAAGAGCTAGTGAACGCCAGACCTACGTCATTTTATAAAAGCTGAAAGTTTGTCAGCGTATGCTCCCGCTAAAGGATAGAATGTTGGTGAATCATGAATAGTTTGGGTCATCGTGGCTTTAGCAGCTATCCTGAAAAAACTGTCTGGCAAGGAGTTGCAACTGTCAAAACTGTCTGGCTGATGAGGAAACTACTTCTAATTATTGCCCTAATATTTTATATAAAAATCAGCTTTTATGGTATAACGTAAGCCTAACTTTTACGGTGGCTTTTTCTGTATAATATACTTATAGAAAATATACTTATAGAAAATATACTTATAGAAAATTTCTATAATTCTACTTACGTTATACCATAAAATCTGATTTTTATGTATAACTAGCGGCCGCCCGCGACTTCGTCGTACGCATGGATCCCGTTTTACCCCCTTCATCTCCTTACGCGGTTTAGATTTTTTCATACAAATGTTTTTTCCCGCTACCTCCCGTTCTCGTGGGAATTTTGCAATATCCTGTTGTAACTAAGCTTTAAGTTTACTAAGGTAACTGCATGCCAAATTTCAAGCGTCTAACTTAAGTGGTTTAGATTATTCATACAAAAGGATTTTCCCGCTAATTCCCGTTCCCGTGGGAATTCCTAAGTATACAATAACCTGCCCAGGAATATGAAGAATAATTGTACCAAGTTTCGTTAAAATCCGTCTAGTAGTTTTTGTTTCTATAAGGAACATACAGACAGACAGACAGACAAACATTTTACTGATTGCATTTTTGGCATCAGTATCGATCACTAATCACCCCCTGATAGTTATTTTTAAAATATATTTCATGTATAGAATTGACCTCTATAGATTTATTATAAGTACAGATATTTGGGCAATGATTAGAAGTTGTTTCGACATCAGCTACACAGTTTTGACAGTTCCAACTCCTTTCCAGACAGTTTTTTTAGGATAGCTGCCAAAGCAACGATGACCCAAACTTCATAATCCACCAACATTCTAACCTATATTGGGAGCATACGCTGACAAACTTTCAGTTTTAAAAAAATGACGTAGGTCTGGCGTTCACCAGCTCTTAGTCTATAGTATCTCAATCTCAGAGCCTTGGTTTAATTACAATACAGTTTAGCACCAAAGTGCTCGAAAAGACAAATCCAAAGTCGATAGGTTTCCACCGTTTTGTTTAGGAATTCCTATGGCCACCCCTGACTTCATCATCAGTACTCTGGATAGGGCTGCCAGGTCCCAAGACACAAAAGCCGGACTTTGTGCTTCATTTGGCCGGACATTTCACCCTAAAAGCTGGACATGTGAGGGGGGGAGGGGGGTGCAAAGCTCACGAGTGAGTACTATCATCATCGGTTGCCCAACCATCCTGATGCGTGCGCTCCATATTATTCTATGGCTCGACTTTCGCCTGGCGCGGCAGCCAAATAAAAGGCCTAACAAAAGCCGGACAGGCCGGACAAGGCAATATTTGACCGGACAAGACCGTAAAAAGCCAAACATGGCGAAAGCCGGACACCTGGCAACCCTACCTGGACTTCATCTAGTACTAAAGTGCTCGAAAAGACAAATCCAACGAACCCAAATTCGATGCGATGCCGCCGTTTCATTTAGGAGTTCCTATGGCCACCTCCTGACTCCATCATCAGACCAGCTTAATGGTATACTATACCAAATTTTAGCTCAATCGGTTGAGAACTGGTCTTAAATTCAGTTGCAAGATTTGTCCCACAGATACTAAAAAGTGAAATATAAAGCTTGTAAATGAATAAAAAATAACATTTTTATATCGTTTCGTTCTGGTTACAAAAACTGTTGTTTTGGGTTCTGGAAGTACTTGTCAGAACTCGTTTTTCTAGTGTTTTTCAGCGTGGCTGCTGTATCTTTTTGGTAAATAGTAGGTACTGGATTAACGATTAACGGACTTAGGATAATTTAACGGAAGTTAACGAGTCCGTTAACATTTTTTAAAGTTAACTTAAAAGTTAATCCGTTAATAGAAATGTTAACTTCGTTAATTAACGATTAACGGATTAACGAGTTAATGCCCAGCTATGCATGTAACCTATAATTAAGGCAGCACTTAGATTAAGTTATATACGTTGTAAATATTGATTATCTTCCAGTGTATGTCTTGTTGGTTGTCCTATTAAATAAATAAAATAAAATAAAATAACAAACATGGATGATGAGGAAAAAGGAAAGACCGATTGCTAGGATCTTTGCGTTCCAAACGATTCCAGCAATCGGTCAAAGTATGTACATCACTTACGCCAAGGGTGGCTCCCAATAAATATTAAAAACCTACGAGTATTGCCAGTCTGTAGCCATCGGTAAACAAACACATTTTATAGTCTTTACTCAATACGTCTTCATATCAATCGTATAGATTTCTTAGGATTTTCTAAGCTTGGCTTTTTAACAGTTAGTCGGCGACATATAGAAGACATTCGACGAGAGCTCCCTTAACGGCTATAAACAGACAACCTTTTACGCATCCAACACATTCTGGGCTCTACCCCGTTGCTTTTAAGTTGCGAATCGTTCGTGTGAGTGTGTGGAAATAGTGGAAAGTATTAAAATAAAGCTTAAACCCGGCCGGAGGGCACTTAAGCGGTTCAGGCTGAATTATTAGCAATGGCGGCGTTTTGCTCACGGTGTGCGTGACGTCAGAGTGTCTGTCATAGCGGCGTTTTGCTCGCGTGTGTGACGTCAGAGTGTATGTCATGGCTCACACTAGTGTGCTTTTACCGGCGTGTGCAGGAAATGTGGGCTGGAGTGCTTGATCACATCCCAAACATGTGAGAGAGTTGTGATAAACCTACTTGGTTGTGTACATGCGACTGTGCCATCTTAGGTCAAAACGTTAGGATTTAGGTCAGAATGTTAATTTCCACGAGTTATTTCGTAGAAGTGTAGGTACCTTTAATGCCAATCAGTTACTATGGAACTACCATAGACAAAGTAAAAAAAAAACATGCGCTTCTTATTAATCACTCCGACACAATTCATCAGAGGTCAAATTAAAACTGCAGTAAACAGGTACGTAGGGCTTCTCACATTCTTTATTGGCGTACTTAATTTTAAACAATTCGTTGCTCGTAACCGTAACACTACAACCTGCAGTGTTTTTACTCATACCTACACGTTACTTCAAAAGAGTTTCATACCCCTATATTGTGCATTTCATTATTTCTTAAAAATCACCGGAATCGAAATCAAAAAGTGTCTAAATTGTATAGTTTTTGTGAAATACTTCCGGCGCTATTAAGTACTTCCGGCGGAAGTCTAGCGCGTTAATGAAATTAGTTCGTTAATTACGCGCGAGCCGTTGTTAAGCCTCTTCCACTCGGACCCGCTGCCAACGGGTATCGTTACGTGGCGATTCTTTATTTATTTTAATTACTTTTAATACCAGTTTCTAAAGTCTATAGAAATTAAATGGAATACGTTCACTAACGCTTACAGACGTACTGAGTTGAGTTCACAACAGTTTTTTTCTTACACCGCCTCTGTGGTCTAGTGGTAAAACCACCTGCTTCAGACGCAGAGATCCCAGGTTCGATTCCCAGTAGGGGCAAATTTTTCTGTTCTGTTTGGTTGGTGGTAGGACTTGTTCTAATTCCGCCTGGCTAGCTACCACCATCTTAGCTAAGTCTGTCGCCATAATAACAATGTTAACAGCATTGTTGTGTTCCGGCAGTTAGAGGTAAGATAGATAGTTCCTCCGTGGTTGAGGATTCCGGGTGAAGCTCGCTTCCACCTTCAGCCTGATCATCACTTACCATCAGGTGAGATACAGGCCAAGACCTTCCTCGTTGTGGATAAAAAAAAAAACTACTCCACTACTTATTCTTAAACTGGTAATAGTTAAGTAGGTAATATACCTGAATGATTTGTTACAGTTTTTCTTAATTTGTTCTTCTAGATTAGGGTTTTCGTCGTTGGATAGATACCTATTATTTTATTTATTACCAAGCCTTTAGAATAGAATAACCTTATAAGAATCAGTAATGAAAGAAAATACCTACCACGTCAAAAATGACAGCTACCCTCCGCCAATCAGCCCCAAAAGTAATTCGTGCGCCCAACTGCAGCGGCTTCCGGTTCCGCAATAACTTCCTGGCGTCGCCTATTAACGCCGCTAGTTGCGTGCGATGCCGAATAACGCCCCCGTTATTACGTTATTAGCGGCATTTCCACGTTATTGATTTTATTTATCCTCATTTGCCAGTTTTGGAGCCATAAATTGAGTAAGATTGCATGAGTTGCCAAAAAATATATTTAAGTATAACAGTTAAGGGAAAGTACGAATTCTTTTATGTTTTTAGTTAATGATATAAACATAAAATAATAATATGAATTTTACGATCTGGAAGTAAACTTAATTGTCGATTTTAATAGCTTAATTTCACTTGAAATTGTTCTATGAGCTGGACAAGCTTTTAAATTAAATTTTAAAAACGTAATATCAAATGATCAAAAAATTTATGTGAAAACCCATAACCAGCTTAGTTACAATATTAAATGCAATGTAACATGAACATTGAACATGACAAATAAATGGGTCACACTAATATTGAATATAGTTGAACGGGCTCCGGGCACGCACGATTGAAACGAATCATTTACCATTTAATTGCAATCTTAATTGCTTTGGAAAAAAATACAGAAAAAAGCAATTTATAAATGTATTTCTGAGCGATTAGACTTACTCGTATAGTTTATTTTATTTCATCCATTTTTAATACTAATAATATTAATTACTTCGTGGTACAGTCAGTTTCTGCCAATAGCCTGTGGCCAATTTCTAAGGCTGGGTTGCACCATCTTACTTTAACTTTGACAAACGTCAAAAATCTGTCAAACTCCATACAAAATACACCGTTATAGTTACGGTCAAAGTTAGGTAGTGCAACTCAGCCTAAGTAATGTATCCTATCAATTGACTCAAAGATATTGTACCTACTATCCCACTATCCTCCACATTTTTTTTCTATCTGTGGTTACAGGTTAACAATTTCCGTTATTGTTTGCATGCAAGATTGCCAATTTCTGTATTGCCGTGGACATTTATATTCAATGTTGAATTTCTCAATTCCAATGAAAGGGTCCGCTTACGAATGCATCACAATCGGGGCGGGGGCTTGTTTTAATGGAGCGATTAAAATGTCCATTGTAATAGGATAGGGGCGGGGTGGCGGGTAATCAAAGAATTAATTGATCGCCGATACCTTCGCGTGGTTCATTAAAAAGAAAATTAAAGAAACCGTTTGCCTCTGCTTTTGGGGTAATTGTTTCGGAGTGTAAAGGTTGGACTTGTGGTGTATGGGTTTGAAAGACAGGTTTTTGAAGGCTGGATAATTGGTAAACTTAGACTTGGACACTGTTTTAAAGTGACATTTCCATACTAAACGTCACTTTAAAACAGTGTTGTTTACTTTTTATTAATAAAGGGTAAAATTCTTAAGAGTTTTCAAATTCAAATTTTACGTTCATTAAGTTCTCCTGATACGAGGTTTACGTTAGAATCAGTGAATTATAAAAAAATCATCCTTCGCACAATATAACCAATTTTTTGTCACAAAAAAAAGTTTGCTCCTTTACTATTACTGAGACTTGATATTCATCCTAATGGATATTTTCAGAATTTATTTTAATGTACATTTATTTATTTCCTTGAAATACAAACATCAATTTTATTAACTGTATGAGTTTCCAAGAATGTGAAATACGGAAAAACAGCTTGTTGGGATAACATAACAGTTTTACAAGGAATCAATTTACTGCCAGTGTTTTCAATGATAGAAAAGGTTTTTATGTAATTAACAGCCTTGGGATTAAATTGTAGAAGTAAAGTTGGTATAGTACCTATTTCCAGCTACCTGCTCTAAGGTACCTAGAGCCATTTTTAATGGCAGGACCCTTGATATTGCAAATAGCTTGCAGTCCCGCTTTATCATCCCATAGAAACATGAAAGGTTGGTTCGGTTATGGGCGATATGCAAATTTTACGAGCGTATTAAACCTTTACGCGTGACGTATGGGCTTATCGGCCTTATCGCGGGCGCTAACTCACGCCGCGCGGTCCGTGACGAGGCTAGATAAGACTCGAGGGGACGAGATAGTTCAAGTTCAGGCTTCTTAAAAGGCTGGTACCTTGTACTGGAATAAAAGTGCTATATCTGCAGTTGAATAGGTTTAATAGGTACCTACTAAACAAATAAAGTTTGATGGTATTATTAGTTCTGATAACACTTTCTCACTACCCTTTCTTCATCATTAATTTCAGCCATAGGACGTCCACTGCTGAACATAGGCCTCCCCCAGTACTTTCCACGTTGATCGATTGGTAGCGGCCTGCATCTAGCGCTTCCCTGCTACCTTTACGGTTTAATATGTACCTACTAAACAAATAAAGTTTGATAGTATTAGTAGTTCTGATAGACCCTCACTACACCTTCATCGTCATCATTTCAGCCATAGGACGTCCACTGCTGAACGTAGGCCTCCCCCAATGACTTCCATATCGCCCGGTTGGTAGCGGCCTGCATCCAGCGTCTTCCTGCTGACTTTATGAGGTCGTCGGTCCACCTTGTTGGTGAACGCCCCATGCTGCGTTTTCTATACGTGGCTTTCACTTTTGCTGTCTCATGGGCCGAAGGCTCTGCGTACTAGGTGCCCATTGCCACTTCAGCTTGCTAATCCGTCGGGCTATGTCAGCGATCTTAGTTCGTTTACAGATCTCCTCATTTCTGTTTCGATCTCATAAAGAAACACCGAGAATAGCCCTTTCTACTACACCTTGGAAAATACAAAACGTTTACCTTTTATCTTTATTTCAAGCCCGTCGCGTGCGTGTCCAGGGCCCTTTATCAAAACATTATTTCGTCATTCCTGTAATGCCCCGATATCCCCCGCACACCTGATATAAATCTCCCGGGAACACATGGGCCCGTTCGCCCCTAATTATGCCATAGATAAATTACGTGTTTGCCAGAAGTTTGGCATCAACAAACAAACCTTTGGCTGAAAAATACCCCAATCAACATGTTATGGTGCGATGAGTTACGAGTCGTGGACCAACAAAAGAGCCGCGTGTTTTCCAGATATCCCCGACTCTTTTGGCAAGAACAATTGGTACGAGCTACTGGTTTGATTGCTCTCAGAAATCGGGAATGTGCGCTACCTCGATAACATTGCTACATGGCAATCAACTACATTTGATTCGATTATTTTCCACGCAAAGTACTTAATGCGCACATGATTTATAGCGATTATAAATAATCTTCAATTTGTCAAGGCTTCACCTGTAATAGTAGAAAATTGTTTACCTATAAATCAAACTCGGAAATCTTTTTTATTGAATTGTAAGGGCAGGTGTATATAAAATTAGGTGAAAGTCAAAATGTATGTAATGTCAAAAAAGAGTTGGTCTTATCCTTTACATATTGTCTGATGTCTCATAATCGTTTAGCCCTACCAGAGTTTCGAAACCAACATTTGGCAAGTGCTAAGAAGAAGCCCGGCAACAATTTCAGCCACCACTATCTACCGGTTGAAATAAGTATAAATTAAATTATAGGGTTTCAAAATCTATTTTTTTGTTACTAGAATAGTACCTAAACGTAAACCCACGTCAGACTATAAATCACATTCATAAGAAAACGCAGGCCACTTATACAAACACGAGGTACCCAAAAGGTCCGAAGGTGACAAACGGGCGGTATTACCAAAACTGCCGCATTCTCCGGCGGGTGGGAATGTGCCGGCTTATGAATAAGGCTAAAATTTCTTGGCCGGATCGCGCATGGAAGAATCCGAAGGTCAAGAGTTCAACATACTTGTCGTGTGGACGGCCTTGCGGTCAGCGATACGGCGTTGGTACGATGAAACTGTTTACGGGATGAGTGGGGGATTTTTCCATGCTAGGATTATTTGAAAATACCTATCATGTAGTTGGTGATTGTTGAAAGGTCTTTTAAAATGAATCCACCTCAATAGCTTAAACAAAAGTGCTTAACTAACCAATTTGTTTTACTTTTTTTTAATTTTTACGCCGATTAACTCTCAACTTTGTTCTCTAACTGTACAAACTAAGATTTTTCTACGGAAATAATTTTATCAAAAGGCTACATTTGTTTTAGAGGTTCTGCTAAATATTTATGTATACGAAACCTTCGTTTTCCACAGTGGCCTCTCGAAGGGAACGCACATGGTAACCCACAATATCGATTTCCTTAGGGTTTTGTTCTAAAGAGTAGTAGACGGAATTGCAAGAAAAGATGTTAAAAACTATCCGCTTTGCTTTTGCCATTACTACTTACTAGGAAAGCAGTCTACAGGATGATTGCAGCACGTTGGGGCATGTCTACACTCAATATTACGACTGCAAAAACTTCAAGACGCAGTTTACACCAGGCCCAGCGTGGTTTTAATACAATGTAGAGTCACTCAGTAAACTCAGAATTTCTGAGCTAATTTTTCTATGGAAAGGTATCTAAATTAGTTGGTTTAAATTTCATGTTATGTGTACTTCTTCTTCTTCGCTACACTCTTGGCAGAGTGCATGACCGTCATCACACCTAGTAGCTAGCTTTACAATCCGTTGTCATCCTCCTGCAGCCTTTCTTATGATTATGTGCTTTAATGCGTTACCTACCTGAATAAAAAATAATGATTTCTTGTTTTCTACTGGTAGGTGTGACATGTTCAGTTATTTAGGATTTTCATAACTTTTTAAAGCCATCATTTCATAAATTTCAATGGATAAGAAATGTGTGATGTAGTCTATTTATTGCTTACTTTAGATGCGAAATAATCAGATTGCCTGCACAATCGAAGTGCGAGCCTACTTTACGTATTTCTAATAGTTTTAAACTCTTCCGCATTGTAAGAAGTACTCGCTAAATGCTCAGAAGTGGCACGTACAGAGCTAACGGGCGAACTTAACGCTTTTCCTTTGTTTTATCTTTTGCTCAGACTTAGCTCCCGACCGAAATGCACTAAGAGGCTTTGCACAAAGAAATCATCGCCATTTCAGCTAAAGTGAAAAGATTTAACTTTTTTTAAAGGAACAACTCAGTAATTCAATATTTTAAACGTATAATCTCATTTTTTGAGGAAACATAAACCGTGATTTAATATCAAAAATTGAAATGAAAATGATTCTTTAATTAAAAAAGTTTTCATTACAGTACTTTCGTCAAAGTTAATTGATTTAATTTGGCGGTTATAATTCCTACACAAGTCAAAGCCCTCGGCCCGTCTTGTCTTTTGATTTATTAAACCTAACTGTTGCGTAAAGAACCATGATTGAGTGCATACTCGTTTTCTCTTGTTTGTATGGGTTCACATCTTGAACTACATATGTGTTGCCCCACCCTATTAGTAAAAAAATACCTTTACCTTACATTATTATTAGTACTAAAATCTAACTTAATTATGGAAAAGAATAGATTATTGTGGGAGACTGATGCCTAAACTAAGCTAAAAGTATTTCAGGTCATCAGGTCAGTTACTTGTTTGTAAATAACCTCCTCATACGATGAGAATTTGAAAATCGTATTACCTAATTCATTTGTTTTATTGATATTGAAACTATTACTGCCTTCTACTTATCTTAACAAGTTTCCAGAATGTCTGCACGACTGCGTGCGTATGAAAGTCACCCCGAAACAACATTCTAGACAAAACAAGCTGCTGCTAGCTCGCAAACAAATCCTTAAACAACAACAAACTGGCTCGGCCCAGTCTCTTCGGAGTTCCAGAGCCTTACCGTATTCACAAACATATTATTATACTACTACCGGCCGCCCGCGACTTCGTACGCGTGGACCCCGTTTTACTCCCTTAGGGGTCCGTTCCCGTGGGAATTTTAGTGCACCTCTACGGTACCTAAGCTACGTCCCTTCCAAATTTCAAGTGCCTACGTTTAGCCGTTTAGGCTGTTCGTTGATAGGTATGTCAGTCAGTTTCTCCTTTTAATATTTAGATGAGGTCTCCCAGTGTGCGCGGACGCACAAGGTGACACACTAACCAATCACAGAGCTCTTTTAAGCGCTCAAATAAAATCAAAAATATTTTATTCAATTTAGACCACTGGTGGCACTTATGAACGTCAAAATAAAAAAAGGTAGCCCTTGTGGGGCACTTTACATATCTCCTTATCTTTTGGGCCCTACCAGCGCTTCGAGACAAACATATGCAAGTGTGTACGTTCGATTTGTTGCTTCACTTACATCGTTTTTGAATACGGGCCTTAGAGATCTCCAGCTATAAACTGGGAGGCCCCAAGACCCAGCTTTGAATTGTTAATACGCTAAGTGATTGTTCTACAGATCCTGATTCTCGTTATTGGGTTTGCAGCAACTTAGATATGTAGGAACGCTACATTTTTCATACTGAGCTATGTGTATAGATAAGTGGGTTGGCCAACCCGTGGGATTTCAGGGACGGCGTACAAAGGCCGTTGCTCTAGTTTAGTGTCAGTAAATTTCTCTAACATTTTAGGCATTTCACAAAAATATCGGTTGTCTTTGCAGTTTTTTTTTCTAGATGGAATCTAGGTAATCTTTTTATGGTGTTGCAAAATTATGTTACTCACTCTCTTCTCAACTCTTTTTATGTCACTGTCAGTTTGTCGTTAAGGTCTTGTTTGTCTAAATCCTCAGGATTTTTTTTAATTGACAATATATTCAGTGTAATGAACTGCACGCAGAAAGAGTTAATGAATGCTACTGACAACGCCACTCTTGTAGCGGAGCCCAAAACTCCGCTACAAGAGTGTGACACTGTACAGGTTTGTTGTCGACACGACAAGAAGAAGTATAAATTCGAAAGTTGCCATAGGGAAATCCGTTAAATTAATGATAGGTCATGAGTGAAGGCCAACTAAAAACGATTTCGCAAACGAGGCTTGGAATCAAACCCTCATCACGGCATCGTCGTCACCGTGCAGCTTAGCGTCAACGTTTCATCCGCATAAATAGTTTTCCCCACTAATCCCCATCGAAAATTGAAAAACTGTCCATTTACCCTCATCTTCGCACAATGTCGGTGATGCACAAGGTACGTGGAAGTAGTGAGCTCGGGCTTCGTAACTTATGCAGGTACTTTATAAGTCTACTAGCTGTGCCCCGCAGTGTTACCCGCGGCAAAACGTAACCTGTGTCGGCCAAATCGAATCGGTGTAATGTGCGCACTTCCATACATGCCCATACTGATCAACTGCCCGACCAAACTATCGGCCGACGAAAAATCGATGGTCTGCGCCTAGGCTTAGTGTGATTTACCTGTAGATTCTACCATATCGGTCTATATGTAAGCTGTGGTTGTAGATTCGTGTTATTTTAGCGGATATTTTATCATGAGTAAGAAATTTTTTATTACCTGGATACACAACATATTGTTTTTCTAGAGTCCTGAAAACCCAATCATGTGAAGCTTTCAATTATGTAAAAAAAAATGTTTAGGTTAAATTGTAATAGATAAATAATAATGTTACAGAAACTGTAGTTTGGTTGACAGTGATTGTATCCAACTGTTGAGTTAACCTATAAATAGACGTAATGTATGCAAGTGCGTACACTTGCGGTCACAGCGAGCGAGGCTGCTCTAACAGCATGTATTATGCGGGAGGTTTTCATTAAAGGTCAGCCATGTTTGTTAAATATTCATGGAGGGTGAGCCGCGACGCGAGAAATATGCGATATCGCCGCGTCTACGCGCGAGAGCCGACGTTAAACCGATTGGTGAGGTATTAATAACTTCACAAGGCTCAGAAAGCTTATTTTATCTTATAGTAGGTACTAGGTTCAGCGCTTAATTCTGTGAATGCCGGAGCTATGGGAGGGAGCGGCATGCAAGGGTGTTTTTGTAACGTCAAAGTCAACTAGACTTTAGATCTCCGTCAGATTTATACAGGGTGTCCCAGAATGGGTGAATCAAACTGATAGGGGAGGTAGCTCTACTAATGTACTATCCCTAAAAATATGAAAAAAATAAAATAAAGCGCATAAGGACACAAAAGATTTTTTTTTAAAGTGAAAATAAATCAGCTTTGTCTAAGTATCTGGCTATAATTTCTGCGTTTGGAGTTTATTTGTACTTTTTTCTTACTAATATTAATTGTACATGATCGCTTCGTTTATCTGTAAACAAACTTTTGAAAATAACTTGACTAGATTTCGAGTTTATAGCACTTTATTAAAAAAAAAAAATCCGGACTCAATTTTTTTTTTCATATTTTTTAGGGATAGTACTTTAGTAGAGCCCTAACAGTTTGATTCACCCATTCTGGGACATCCTGTATGCTCTGTCACGTCATAATATTATGTTTATGTCACCTCTCCCGTGCCGCTCCCTTACCTCAGCCACTGACTGAAATAATCGCGAGACATATAGTTACTAGTGGCTTCGCCCGTGTTGAATTTGGCCTGTCACAGAAATTGTTCAAAGCGTGTCAAGGTGTCACGGTGTCACGCTTTTTTCATAACTGTTGGTTATGTCAATGTCATGTGATGCAATCATATTGACATTTTGTATTGACATACGTCCAGACTCCAGAGTAACAAGAAATAAACTGTTTTTTTTTAATGGAAGCCTTAATTTCAGTTCTATTACTTTTGCTCTGCTAAATGTAGTTGAAATTTTTAACAGTTTAATTAGGATGAACATCGCTAATAAATGTGGTTGACCTTTTTGCACAGGAGGTATAAAGTACGCGCGTAAACAAACTTAATTTGAGCTCCCTTTGACAGTATTATAATCTCGAATTATCCTGCTTTCGCCTCCGAGATTTATTTTACCATGTAGTACCCCTGTACGACAACCCAATCCGCACACAATATTCAGCGTAGTAGTATTAAAAAACAAAAGAGCGGGCAACCCCACCCCTACCACGCTGTGGGCTCGGTGTCCGAGCGGTCTCATTCCTTTGTGCGCACGCGCAACGACCGCACGCAGTATAAGAAAAATGCTTAAGTGACGTCACCAGGACGTTTTTACCGACAAAAAACGTAATTATTTTAAGTTGTGCAGTGTAGTGACGAGAATTAGACCCAACAAGAATTTACAAGGAGATTTAAATAAGAAGATAGCAATACTACAGTTCACACTAAAAAGAGAGGTAGGGCCACAGAGAGCGAGATAGATATAAGTAGGTATTTGACTCAAGTTTTGTTCCCAACTTTGCCCTCCATTTTTGTCTGTAGCTTCATGATCTATCCATATCTGTGGTTGCACCATCTTAGTTTAACTTTGACAAACGTCTAAAATCTGTCAANCGTTTGATCATTCAATCTTTGTTAATTTCGCATGAGCAGAACAAAGGGATTGTTTTAGAGACACTTAAACGCTCGGGGACGCATTATTAGGTGGCTTTATATGATCATCTTTATTTTGATAGGCTTTTAAGCAGTTCCAAAGTTTAATGAACGTACCTTAAGCGTACGCATTATGTAATATTAATTATGGCTATATTTTATGAAAATGCATAAGTAAGATTATGTTCATTTTGTTATTGTTATTTTACATAGTTGTATACTAGACAACAGATGTTCATGCACAAAATGATTGTGTATTTTGTACGGGAATCGAACCCGTAACCTCCTTCTCAACTAACTATACTGGGCCAAATCGGCCGCCTTATTTTAAGTGTTTACCTTGCGCTCTCTTAAACTCTTATGACCTAGTTTTCTTTAAAACTAGAGTGAATACGTAGTGCTTACTGTGTGGGCTTATATTGCCATCACTTACTCTATCACGACACGTGTCTAAATATCGCCAACACAAGTCTAAATCGAAAAATAAAAGAATAATGTTGTAATTTTCGTATTTTTACTAAAGACAACTGTTTTGAGAAACAATTCTTATTTGTATTGCCATTACTGGTACGTGTAACTTAAAAACTCTTTCGATCTACGTGAGGTTTTATCAATCGCTCGCATGAGGGATGGCCCTCCCCGCAGGAGGGATCCGGAGTAATTGAGTAATAACTCACTCCCTCCCGTCTACACCTGATAGTTTCCTATCGAGCACTCCACTCCTACGCTAGTAGCTCGTGTGATGGTAAAGTAATACATATTGGAAAAAATCTTGCGATACTCATACTAAAATAGCAACACAACCCGACTCAATAGGCTCTTGTGTTCTCTTACGACCTTATTTATTAAGAAAAATGCAATATATTACTGATGTTGGATATAAACCTTTTATGGCTTTTACGAGGATGCTTTAAAATAAAATTTACAACCATCAAGCCTTGTAAGAGGATGCATGTCGTATCAACTCCGGGCCCCTGCATGTTATGGGGAATAAGGGTGGAATATTAATAAGCAATGAATATTAATAAAACCAACCCATTCCCGGCTTTCTTGTATCCTGGATTTCACAAATTGATATTTAGGGATGATCATGAAACCGCAGAATCCATTTGGTCGTGTTGTATAAAGAATTTAATAAGCAGGGTAGATAGATAAATTAGTGACAATTGACTATAACCTCATTTTTATCAAAAAAGGGAAGATGGCGTGCAAGAACGTGTAGAATTTAGTTCGTTTCAACGTAGTAATTTCCACTTTATGGGTCATTGCGAAAAAATTAAAAAATATTCTTTGTTAGTATTGTACTTAATAGGTATTCATTATACGGTTGGAGTCCGCGGTTCAACTACAATACCCATTACATTTACTATCATGGTACCTATTAACAGAGCTTGGGTTTTAAATACGGCTCATTGCCGGGCACAGGTCAGCGGCCGCTGTGAGATGGCTTTTATAGAAAAAATAATTTATTTTTTTCATTCTAGGATTAGTGTGCAATAATATTTTCTGGAAAATGTTTACTTTTCTTATAATCGCATGTGTGTGAAAAAAAACTGCGGTGCAATAGTACATGGCAATATACGAGTAATATAGCAGTCATTGCTTATAACTGCATGCAAGCTTATAAGTGTCTTAAAGCTACTAATTATGCTTTGATTGCCAACTGACAAAGTGACTAATATGGATACAGCTTTAAATTCTGTAACGTAGTCCAAGATGCTTATCGGGAGCCTTGGCACGTGTTCAAGCCGCGCGTAAACAAGCGCCAGTAATAACTCCCGCGGCACTGACTCCGCCGTTGTTCCTCTGAAGTCTATCGATAGCAGGCACCTTGGCTGCATACCTATCGATTTATAAGGCAAGGCAATATTCCTTTTTATATGGGTGCCCATCAATCTGCAATGACTGACTTAGACGCGCACAAAGGTCTGCTTTTGAGTTTCAAGTACCTACTCTTCGAAAAGGACTGTGCAAAATTGCATACTATAATGCATAAAATTGATCATATTAACTACTTTAGATGTTCGATCAGTTTACGAATACAATTAGAGAAAAGTAAGAAAACGTGATTTGTGGTGCTCTTTAGGCGAGGGTCATGAACTCATGACCATCATTGTCAGAAATAATGGTGATAATGACTGCGTTAAATAAATGTGTAGTACTGTGTCTAACTTAATTGCTTAAACTACATAATTATTATTAGAAATAAAACGAAACGATTAACCACTGAAACTATCTTAAATGATAATTTTATTTAACAGTACTTACCTCTAAAAAACGATAACATTTATATCGATATTTTAAGACACTCCCCGTGCCCGTCTGTCGCCGACATCGCCTCACTAACCCATATTAGATTAAGGTTCACTACAGAACGTCGTCTCGGAACATGAAGCGATCTTAACGTCCCTTTGCATTCCATTATGCTAAACCCAAGTATTGGACAATGCTCTTCAAACCGCAAGGCGGAGTTTTAACTTCGTCCGCGAGGAAATCACTTGAAGTCTTGCTTACTTTAGTCCGTATTTTGTACTTTAAGCTAGTTCAAACTTCTGAAGGACGATGGAACATCAAACTAAGCACATTTTAGTTCAAAATGTTAGTGGCGACTTTGCTTTATTGTTAACATCAAAAAACTTTTCCAACAGCTTTTATCAGTCCTTAAAAAGTAATTAATATTACATCCTTTTAAAAAGATTTTCACTGGATAGACATGACTCGATTCATTTAGCAGAAATTTTTAATTTGTACAAAATATTCCTGGAAGTTCCAATTATAATATTTTTAAAAGATGTTAGAAGAAATTTAGTTTTTTTGCTATTTTGATTTAATTACTCATCATCGTAAGCTTTTTGATAACTGACAGATAGCTTTTAGGTTTGAACTGTAAAGCTTCAGCCAAACCAACGCGTGCAGATCGCGTCGGCGATGGCGATCACTGCACGTGCATAGGCCAATGACAGGACGCGCATCGTGTCATTGATCGCGCGTTCTGCAAGCGTTGGTTTGGCTGAAACTGAAGGATCGAAGCATCAAAATCGTTGTCAGGGCCCCGCTGCTTATGACAACTGTCACCTACTTAGCTATCGGCTTTGCGCCTGGCTGCTTCACCCTAATGCCCCAAATTCACTGGTTAAGATTGCCCAGCACTACGGACTTTGGCAGTTTTCCACCGCCATTATAGCGAATACCTTCGCCGCGCCCGCATGATAAATACGTCCCGTTTTAATTCCACTTTACCCGTACGAGATAAAAGTTCGTTAGTTCCAATTCCAAGCTCTGGATAATACCAGCATGAACTTTGGCGCTATAATTCTCTTTTTAGCGCCGCTGATTGGGCAACGAAAGGTGGTCAGTTGCAAGGTAGCAAACGTGCTAGTTCGCATGGTCCACTTCAGACTACTATTCTTTGAAACCTGAATAATTATGTACTTACTTCTAGTCCTGTCTAACAGGACTGTTAGTAATTTTGTGCAATAAAAATTAATAATATTCTTAAATATTTTGTTCTGAGTTACTAGATTATTTAAAACCGTTGGTACAAATTGTTTTGATCCCAATACGAGTAAATTATCTAATAATTTTAATGATGAATTTAGTCAAATTATTTTTAAAATACGCCGCTTCTAACATGAACTTTAGTGCTTTTAAAAGCGAGTTAAACTCCGCCATAAGCAAAAACAGAAACAAATGAATACCATACAATAATTTCAGGTGAATATTTCTAGAGAGGCGGATCTCACAAAGAGCAGAGTGGACGTTACTCTGCCGTGTCCGCGGCGGCATTACCGATATTAATTACAGTCGTCGCCTGCAGAGGGCGCGCGAAGTTGCGGGCTAATGCCCATTACTGCTGCATGCATCTCGCGGTGAAATGTTGACACTATCCATTCTGTTTAAATACTTAATATTATGTAGGTGGTAGTGTTTTCATAGGTCAGGTATGTCACGTGAAGTTTTTGTTGAAATAAGTGTTAATAGATGAGTGATAAATATAGAGCAAAACATTCAATAAGAAGCATAACCAATTAAAATTATTCCTGGAATTATACCAAGGTTTAACTAATATAGAGTTTTAAATGCTAGCAACTGCTGTCAAGCGATAAGCACTTGCGGCACTCCAGTGTCCAACGAATAAAAGTCGCATACATCAGGTCGAATGCAAATGCATCCCCCTAAGAAAAAGCGGAGGGTGGCGCTATCGCTGAGAAACGGCTGCCATCTGTCAGCGCGTCTCCGACGGCTGCTTAAACTCCTACCCTCCATTTGTCGCTAGCATTTTACCAATTTTCTACCACTTGTGATGGTAAATCTATTCTTTATGAACCCACGGATGCTTTTTAGTATTATTTTTTAATAACTTGATTGGCCACGTGGGGATTTGTCAAAAGCTTTATAATTACGGCCAGATTAGGTCATTCCCTAGACTATAACTTCCACTATATGATTAGTCTAGTACCTAATCATCAAAGATAAGCGTGAGGAAAAACAGAGTTCAGAGTGTACCTTTCAGGCTAGGACGTTAAAATTTGATTCAGTCGCTTTTCTGTTCATAAAGAAGAATATGATCCCAATTCGGTTCCTATGTTACAGTCAAAACTCATAATTCGGTCAAAACTTGTTGTGACTTTATTGACCGATTATGAGTTTTGACTGTAAAACCTACATTGTTTACGGGTCGACGACGCCTACACAAAAGCCATGAGACAATACCCTCATTTCATTTGGGGACGTAGTTACCTAGTTTCTCAGGAGAGCATATCTACGTTCAGATGTATGGGCGAAGTTCGCTATCGCGTGAGTAACGGGCGCCATTCGTCACTGCGATCCGGCCGCGACTGCTGCGCGACGGATAGTCCGCATTTGTTCCGGTTTACTTTACCTTGATGGAAAACGCGGGAAATCTGTGTGCTTAGTGCGAGTTTACTTTGAACGTCGTCGCTAGCGAGTGCGTCAAAAAAATCTAAAAGATTCTGTATCTGTCATACATTTCATGTCATTTTTACGCAGTCGCTAGCGATGATGTTTGATGGAGACTCGAAATTGATGGAGTTTTTTTTATGCACAACAGGGCAGGTTTACAGTCTAGGTGAAATCTTTAGATTGATGTTTATGTTGTTAAAGCAGAATAGGTATTAGATATGATCCTGCATTATTATCTTATTTTACATAAGTTTCATCAGGAGTAGACAATATTTGATCAGAAATAATACACACAACTTACCTAGTATATTAAATTCCGTTAAATCAACACACCTCTCAAGATATTTATAAATTACTAGCTTTCCGCCCGCGGCTTCGCCCGCGTGGAATTTTGTCTGTCACAGAAAAACATTCTCGCGCGCGTCCCTGTTTCAAAAACCGAGATAAAAACTATTCTATGTCCTTTCCCGGAATTCAAACTATCTCTATGCCAAATTTCATCAAAATCGGTTCAGTGTTTTAGGCGTGATGAAAGAGAGACAGACAGACAGAGTTACTTTCGCATTTATAATATTAGTATAGACTAGTTCAAGATGTTTAACCCTTTATAGGACGGCCCATACAAAGTGGCCAATAAACTGGACAGTCACTTTACGGCCGATAATTCAATGATTTTTGTAACAATGTCGAACCTTATGATCATAAACGATAGCCAATAAAGCACGCTGGCCTAGAAACGAGCCAGCGCTCAAGGACGTCGCACGCAATCAAAAATTCGCGCTCTTTTTTAAGGTGGCCTGTCAACTGGCCACTGTGCACACCCGTACTAGTATTTGCTGCCATTGCAAGCAGACGATACATATTTCCGAGTGTAGTTCAATGTAAAAACATATCTTCGTAAAGAAGATGAGTAAAATAATAATGTTATAGTATATACTTTATCATCACGTGAAAATATAGTCGAAAACCGTAAAATAAACATGTTATTTTTGCAATTAAAAACAGACTAGTGTGTTGAAAAAGCCTTGTGTAGAAATTACACATGTGAATTTGAGGTGGTCTCATATTTATATGTTTTAATTTTTACACACAAATTATATCGTTTTATACTGAGTATATTATTAATTTTTATAATACAATAACATAATAAGCCCAAATATACGGGTTCGGTAGTTATACCCCATTATTATAACTGTTTAGGTATTTTTTCATACAAAATTATGTATATTTGTGGATAATGTATATAATAATCCTGGGTTTATTGAGTTTTCATTCACGTTTTTTTATTTTATAACATAATATTGTCTCTAAATTATTATATAATGTTTACTTTACTTGACAAAACTTTTAATTTTGTTTTTTTTCATGTTATTTTTGGCTCAGAAGAAGAAATACAATCATTTTATTTGATACTTTGTTGAATATTATGTTTTTAGCCTAATTAAAGATTGATAACTAAATACGCAATTATTTTATTTAGTTTAATATGTAATTTACATAAAAATAACCGGTTTTTTTTATAAGTGTCCAGTTTACTGGCCAGTGATTTCACATGAATATTGGTGATTTTAGTGATGCAGAACGGTCAATGGTCAGTATACTGACCACTAGTTTTTTTGTATTTTCTCGTAAAATATCTAGTTTCTGATAATTTTATTAATACATGTTGTTATAAATAACGCTATAGAATATATATCCACTTAGAAATATAGCGAATTCAAAAAAAAGTTAGGGTGTGCGTTAAAGGGTTAAAAATTCGTACATTATAATAAGCTATGCATAAACAAACATACTATCTTTTATGACAAAAGACTCTTATTAGGATTCAATAATATTCACATTTTTTATCTACACATAAGATTTATTTTTATCTAGAAGTCATTCACAGATACAATGATATTTTCGGGTAAATAGTAAGGCTAGATATAAAAAAGTTACGTGACTTCTAAGTAAAAAAGAACTTATAACCCTTATCAAAAGCGGCATCGACGTAACAGTTCGCGATAAAATAGAAGTCGTATTTGGATACGTAACGAAACAGGCTATAAACATCGGGCATTAATATCGGGACGAGATTAGGCGTCGTGTCACGTCACACAGCCTTCCGGGCGGAGCGTGTCGCGGCCGTTTGCATACGTTCTGGGCGGGCGGACACACGGCCACACTTTAAGAAGGCAGAGCAGGTTCTGTGCAACAAGTAATCCTGAAAAATCCTGAAATGTTTACCTTATTCCATGTGCTCCTCTCCGTTTGTAAATTAGTCGTTAGTCATTACTCAAATATCGCGTTTGAATCGAGCCTGTCACACGACATTCAATACATTCGCAGAGGAGGCCAGAAGAGTCAAATTCCCTAAATTCCAAGAAAAATCTTGAATCTGAAAGAGAACGAAAAATAGTCATATCTTAGTGAAAGAAGTTTAATTTCTCCTAAAACACTCTGACCAAAATTTTTTGTAAAGTCCTTTGCTGACAAAGTTGTAGGCGTTTTAGGGTTTAGTAGTTTAAAGCAATTGTTGGTCAAAAAGTCATGTTTCATGATCCAATCAAACGTAGGATTTTATAAAAACATCTCCGAGCCCACTGGAAGCATACTGTATTGTGGGAAAAACTAGATATCATCCGGTCACGTTCCGCGACACGCAGCGGATGGGTGTGAATGTCCGATATAATAATACACAATGCTTTAGATGGGAACTTTTTTCATTTACATACACGTAAGGTGTGAATTGGTTTTCTTTGTGTACAGTAAAAAGTTTGTTAAGCTTATGAATGACTATAAGTATTGATGCCATTTATGATAAACTAGCTGACCCGGCGAACTTCGTACCGCCTTAGCGTAGAGATTTTCTTAATATTTTTTTCCGTAAGAACCATCCTTGGACTTCCACAAACATTTAAAAAAAAGAATTATCGAAATCGGTTCAGCCGTTCACACGTGATGCCGTGACAACGCGAAACGGGTTTCATTTTTATATATATAGATACTAGCTGTGCCCGTGACTTAGTACGCGCGAAAATCGTTTGAGTAATTTTTCCCGTTTTCGTAACATTTTTCAATGATGCTCTGCTTCTATTGGTGACTAATTTGGTAGTAGCGTGATATTTAGTATATTATGGTCTTGGGAATTTGTAATTTTTCTTCTTTTATGTATGTACTGTATCACTAGGTAGGTACTGATCCTGCGAATTTCGTAGCTTACCTCCAACAGTTCAATGTCTCTCTAACATAAGTGTATTTGCTGTGTATCACCATGTTATTTCGATATGTATGTTTGTATTACAAAAGAGATAAATACTCGTAGCCCTCGTAAATATGCATTGGATCTCCATTTGTCAGGCATAAAATCGAGCCAATACGTTCCGCGGTGGCTCCGAGTTTTCCCTTCCTGTTTTCTTTGCCCTGTCTTTCTTTCCTTTGTCTCCTGATCCGCCGACGGGTCCCCAATACATACAGCGGTGTTTGCCTCCCACACTTCAAACCTCCACAGTCATTAAGAAAACATGTCACCATTAATACTTTTAGCTAAGATAGACTGGCTAACTTTACCAATCAACTAAATCAAAAATATATTTTAACGGTGTCATGTTGGCTATAGTCTAGCTTCAGTCTAACATAATAAAATTATTATAAACTATAAATTATTATATACTAATATAAACTTACTCTTTTGATCATAGCATAGAAATATTTTCAGAGAGACTCGTGATTTAGTATGATGAGATTTCAATTTGTAGCACACAAATGAAGATTAGTAAAGTACAAACGAGTATGTCGTAATATTTCTAGCAAGAAATTGCTCTACCTAAATTGTAAGTTAAATAAATTGTAAGTTAATAAGTTTGTTTTAAATATTACGATTCAACGTGTCATAGAATCAGCGATTGGCAAACATCGAAGGAATGCATAATCGTGATCAAATACTCGCAAGCTAATCAAAGGGCGCGCTCAAAAATAGCGGTGTTTGCTCGGCGGGAGGGTCGCGTCGCCCGCGGCACTCTTCGCCAAACGCTCCTTAAAGGAACACATGTTGCGATACACGGGGAATCTGGGAGGTTTCGTATTTGCGACAACATGCAAAATACCAGACTTTTTTCATTAAGATCAACGAATGGGATAAGGGAAACTTTTCTTCTTTTTTGTCGCTAACACTCTTTCCAGAGTGGTCGTGATCATCACACCTGGTTTGAAAGAAAGAAAGAAAAGAAAGAAAGAAAAATGGTTTATTTGGTTCAACAGACGTTTTACACAATTTAAATTACATACATAATTTATTGAACCAAAATGGCTCCTACTCAACTTGTATCATGTTCCATTCAGAACATGAATGCTGGTATTCTACAATACAATACAATACAATACAAAATTCTGTAGGAACCATCTTGAAAAGAGCGTCCACCAGGTTTGGTGGCAAGCTCGCATCGCGTCGCCATTTTCCTCCCGCATTGCTGCTTTTTTTGTACACTCTTGGAGTGGACCATTGAGTGCGGTTTTGACCTGATCAGTCCAGCGCATGGGCGACCTGCCGCTGCTAGAAGTAGTTAGATGGAAAACAAATCATGCTCTTTAGCAGGTCTTGAAGGATTTTACGTTCCGAAGTTGATTGTAATTGACTGAATGAGGACGGATCTTCGTTATTTGTGCTGTTTATCCAATGTTTTAAATATCTAGACTGTCCTCTATAGACAATACCAATAGGTATCGCTGTATTTAAAGTCTTGGGTTAATCCACTCATATCTGCATTCCGTTTCGAGCGAGAAGTATACATGGCAAAGAACTGATGGATGAATGATATTACTCGTGTTAATGCATCAGGGTGCTTTAGCAATTCAAGCTTCACCCTCGAAGGGTTGGGCTGCGGCATGCGATTGATTCGCATCCATCATGCCGCGAGAGCTTATGCCGTCGATACAAATGGCGAAATGAAAACATCTGTCGGCTGAGAAATGGCGCTTGTACGCGTCTCGAGCGCCTATTGATGGAATAAGATTGCTTAAATTAAGCATTTTGTAAGTTATGGACATTGTGGATATCTTAAGCTTATTTTTAACTAATTTGAGAATCATTATTTTCTAAAGATGACTTTGTTAGGCAGTATTTAGAGAGCGTTTTTGTTTGATATGTCCTACGATATCAACCTATACGCTGAATTTTATATTCACATACGAAAAGGTAGGTTTTATAGACAGTAAAAATTTTAATGCTACCTAAGCAAAAAATTTTAAAGCATAGATCTAGTAACCGTCAAAATATACTTTCAAGAAATCTACATAGGTAAATGTATTATGTGACGTCTAGGTAAATCTGTTAAACATTTTGCTTAACACTTGTCACATTTTTAATTGCCTCTTTTGTCCGTAGAAGTACCTACATTTACGTGAACACAGTTCACGTCGTGCTTTCATGTTTCAAAAGCATTGGAAAATACAGAAATACCTCCCAAATTGTACGGAGCGAAAACGTGACGAAGCGCTCCGATATTTTAATAAACCGGATGCCGACATAAAACATACATGTAATTAAAAATTCGTCCACCTGCACGTCAGCAGATAAACTTAACTCGTAAAATAAAGGGAAATAAATGAATACAAATAAAGGACTCGAAATGAATGGACGTCCGCGAGCCACAGTGCGCACTACAAATAACTCGCGGTGATGTGGCAGAGGCCATGTTATCTTTGAACGAAATTGCTTTTGTTACCAACTGCTGAAATTGAGATACCAGAATTGAAGGTAATCTTTGGACAATTTCACACAGCGCCAGCTAGCCCCAAAGTAAGCAACTTAATGCTTGTGTTATGGGTGCTAGCTTAACGGATATACTACTTATATACTTTTTTTTTTAAATACATAAATATTATACATAGTCACACCCAGACCCGTCACATAAATTAAAATTCATCATTTCAATTTCTGCCCGGCCGGGAATCGAACCCGGGACCTCTCGGCATAGAAGTCCGTTCTGAACCACTACACCAAATGGAAGTTAAGTTCGCGTTTTTCTTGTAAATATTATTTAAGATTAGCCGTTGTGAATAATAAACATGCGTTAATATACATAAGTGAACGTTGATCCTAATCATGGTAAGACTACTAACATTGTTAAGCCTATGGCTCAGATCACATAAGTCGTAAATATCATAAACGTTATCCATTTAAGTCTTAAGTATTTTGTATTTAGTATGAGGTAATTAATATGGCTGAACTATGTTGAGGAAATCTTAAAAAAATTCGTTTGTTCAGTAAATGCGTGATGAATTAAAATGAAATATTTTTGCTTGTGATTCAGAACATAAATAAATTTTGTACCAAAAACTTGCTGTTCTAATTTTGTAATCTCACCGAAAAAGCTTGCAGAATCCAACAATTAGGACAAGTTATTAAAAGGTGGGATACATAATGAAGGACTATCAACACTAAGCCTAAATCAACAGTGCTCAGCATCGGCCGCGCTGCGTCGGCGGCGGCACGATTACGGCACCCGATGTTACACTGTAAAAGAATCGAACAGAATAAATAATGTTTTATAGGGATCAAAAACTCGCTTAACAGTCGCTACAGAATTTCCAAGGTTCAATGAATTAATTGAAGTATTCATCAAAGTGGCGACCACGAGCTGGAAGACGTAGCGTGGGCAGGCCTCCCACTAGGTGGACCGACGATCTGGTGAAGGTCGCGGGAAGTACCTGGATGCAAGCGGCGCAGGACCGGTCTTTGTGGAAATCCTTGGGGGAGGCCTTTGTCCAGCAGTGGACGTCTTTCGGCTGAAACGAACGAACGAACGAACGATTCATCAAAGGGACAATGATAAATGACGCATGCGTTGACTTAAAATTTTCCGGTAGGTATTTTCGTTCAAATGCTATAATTTTCTCCAGGATCGTAAACATTAAAATGCTTCCGAAATAAATTAGAATACATTTCCGGGTAGGCACAAATCGCTTTAGATCGGATAGTTTTTGAGTAACAAGTATGCGGCTAGTCCCACTGCTGCAACTCCTAGCTGTATAGACAGGACCTACCTACAGCTTGACCACCATTAAAAACCAAACCAATGAAGGCCAAGTTTGTCCCGAGGGAAAGTTAAACTGTCATTGGACTGCAAATTAATTGAACGTTAGGAGTTAGAAGTTAGGGATGGTTTTTATATGGAGTTTCAAGATTTCCGCATTAGTGACTTCATTTTTATAATGTTCGGTTCGAGCGTGTTTGCTCTGCGATCGTTCGCGGTCGTGATGCAGAATAACCCCTCGGCTGAGTAATGTCGGTCATTTTTCAGCGTCATCGTTATTGTCAGCGCCCGATTCTTGGGAATTTTAAGCAATTCGACACCTTGCATAATTATGTTAATTTTATTCAGATAGCTGTTTAATTACGCGTGTCAGCCTTGTCCGAACCTCATACTTAACTACATTTGCAGACTATTCATACTTTACTCTGTAGGAATATATTTTTATTACAAATTCAAAGACACTTGTTTGTTTGCGACGTTACAAAAAAAGGTTTTCATTCATATAAACTTATTGTAGAAAATTCGTGAACCTACGAGTACTACTGTAGCTTTAGTCAATACGAACCATTTAACATAGATATCTAAATAAAAATAACTTTTACTCTTTCTTATTTTGATTTACAGTAGATTTTCATGTCCTAAATTAAAAATAACTATCGAAGTATGACCTTATAAGTATCGTGCAAATACCTAATGTAAGTATAGGAATAAACATATCAAAAAGAAGAAGAAACATAAAATATTAGTAAAGAAAATTGCTTTTATAATACCTAAGAGTTTATTCTTGGAACAGCTTGCGACGCGAAAGTTGCCAGGGAAACTTGATAATCCCGACCTAATTAATGTGTTACAAAACTTCAAAGAGCAGAAAGATTACCCACGGTCCGAGACATAAGGCGTGTTGAAAGCGCCCGAGTTTGAGAAAGTTGCTGGCACTATTGTTATCTGATCCCGCGAGTGTTGGGAAAGTGCTGAGCGTACATGTGATTACCGAGGGACACGACGAGCCTGCAGCGTGCAGCCCGGGCGCGCCTCGCCAGTCGCGCGGCGCCCGCCGCCCCCGTCGCACGTAGCCGCCGTACGCCGCCCGGCACTCCGCTACGACCGCTACGAGCTCGCGCACCGCTACGGTTCCTCCCCACCCATACTAACCCACGCAGTGCTGGACCAGTGTCATTACCAGTGAAGTGCGAACTAGTTCAGTGAGTTACGCAAAATGCATAGTGTCCAGTGAATAATAGATCGAGGCCACCTCCGAGAGCCGGCACCGCTTGAGGTGGGTCACTTGCAATATTTGATGAGTTTAATTCGATAAGCTCGTGAGCCTGCGATTACGCGACGAATCTCGGCGGAGATTAGCGTACGAGCGCAGATAAGCGCCCTCAACATTCTCAACGACGGCCGCTTCCGACCCGCAAGCGAGTTTACATTTTCTTTCCCACGATTTAGTGCCCCGCATAAATACAGAGGCGGTCTACTGAACCCTTTACCCGCTATTTCCACAATTGCGGCAGCCCATTGAACCCGAACGGAAAATATAGCCCCTAAATTCTGACCACATTTGAGTTTGCGAGTGTTTGTAGCGATCCGTCAAGACGTTTTGATGATTGAATCTGGGCATGTACTTGAGTATCGTTAACGGTTCGGGGTTTGTCGCAAGATGTCAGTTGATGGACTACCGAGGGTAGACAATAATTAATATCAATTAAGATCGGCTCGTGGGTCTGTGTCGCGTTAATTACGGGAGTAGCTCGGCTGACGCAGGGACAAAGGCTGCCGTTAGTGCGGGCACGTCTATGAGCAATGTTTGTGATACAATATTGATGGATGGACTGCCGAACGTGGGCAGACGTGGGCTGAACAGGTAGCAGATAAAATGTTCTAGTTCGTTTCACCGGTGACGAAAACACTCGTAAAAGCAATACAATTTATGACAATTTCGCCCAAATTGATTCGCAGTTTTCATAAAAGCGACGGTTTTGTAAGTGCCGCAATGGGTACACTTTTGAGTGTCTTATTTTATACATAAAAGTTTCCTGAATCTTTGTTTAATATCACTTAAAGAGACATTAAGTGACAGTAATGATTTCTAAACCAACGCGTTTCGATTTGTTTGTTCAAAATAGCTATATTGTTTTTTTTAGTTCTTAAAACAAGAGCTTATGTAATAATCAGCCTCAGTTTGTTAATTGAGTTTAGGCTTCGCGCTCGGGCCATAACCGTCAACGGTCTTAACAGTTCAAACATCTACTACCTCGCTGCGAAACTTCCCAATTTTATTAGCTCACGGGAATTTAATAAGCAGTCTTATTAGTCCGCATTAAAGGCGAGTTGTTCGTCTGTCACAGCGTCGGGAGCAACGACTAATGTATAGCACTTGTTGGTAGTAACTCGTCGGGATAGCACCAAGTTTCTTGCAAATGTTTAGTAACAACTTTTATACTTGCTTCATGTCATTTTCTTTCGGACTTGTTTGTCTCCAGCTTTGACTTCATCTTGAAATTGGCTCAGTTGGTTTAATATGATCTTAAGATTTATCTCTTTTGAAAATTATGCTCCACGGACTAAGTTCTATGAAACGACTATAATAATAAAGAATAGTTTATAAAAGTTTTAATACTTTTACCGGAATAGAACTAACCTTACTTCAATATTTTAGCTTTAGATTGATTGGATTATAGAGCACAAGTGAACCAAGATTAACATGCTTCCATTGTTCTTATTTAAATCGTGTTTCAGACACAATTGAATATCAGTATCGGTTCCTTGAATCAATTAAGGCGGCAATATATTCTAAATTCGTATCCGACACCGTAATAGCCCGTCGCTCCGAATTAAAATACACTCGCTCCTGATTTATGGAGCCTCCCATACAAATTGAAATTAATCTAGCAGTACCTACAGTTTTATTTCGGCGATATGCGACAAAATGACTTCCCATATTAATATCACAAAGTTATGATCCTCCATTTTCAATTCCGGAGGTTTAAGGGCTTCGAGATTAGGCACGATTTTACATGCAGTTTTATCGCTCCGAATAAACATTTCAAAGGGCAGTGTGTGTATTATCAGGGACCGGCAAACTCTAGGTCTCAGCATCTGATAAGCAAGCAATAAAGTTGCTTTATGCTGGCAATAAAACCAAGGGCCCGCCTCTTGAGCGTTTACGCCGCGCCGCCAGATTGTTGCCAAGCTATTATGCTGAAAATTTTAAAACATCCCCTAGTTTATACTCCAGGGGTAAAGATTTAATTATTCCGAAAACGCGGGGCTCCGGGGGCTGTAAAGGACGGACTCTTAAATGTTTTTTTATCGCCTCGCCAATAAAGACTTAGCGCGATCGGCTCGCGGACTTGTCAATGCCATTGATTGAACTTCAAAGCGGAGCGACGACAACATGATGCTAATGCAAAACAAATACTTACATTTCAATTCTGTTTAAATAACACTCTTCGGGGATTATCGTTTTCCTTGGTTTTTGAAGCGTTTGAAGAGAGTATTTCTTCTATCATGTGGTTATTGTGGTTCAAGCTAAGCTTACGTATGTTTTCATTTCATTTCGAATGAAATGCTCGCATTTTGCTCACATTTTGGCATTATTGGTCTTTAACTTAAATATTTAATGTAATTTATGTGTCATTTCGATACAAAATGAAATTGTCTTTTCTTAATCATCTCTCAACTCGTAGTACTCAAAGAAAAAACATCAATGAATTCATATACGGTAAACTAATTTACTTATTAAGTCAAATAAACCCGTAGGTACTCCGTAACTGAAACAAATTGATATTTAATTACTCTTCTTTGTAGGTACATCGAGCAAATACTTACACGATCGCACAAAGCAAGCTTGAACAGCCTTCAGACAATATTGTATTCCTGAAAGACTTATTTCACTGAGAAGTCACTTGACGCTAGCGAAATTGAAGGAACACGGCCCAGATTTTATTAAACGAAAGTTGATGGATAGAGGGCGGGACGTGTGCCGCCTCGAGTGCGGAACATTTGCATCGGAAAAAATGGATCGGCTAATGGGTTTCTTGACGCTCACGTTCTGATGTGTCATGGTGGTCTATGGGTAGGCGATTCTTTATCGTAAGCCACCCGTATCCTTCCTATCAAAGCGGAATTTTATTCTAAGAGTAATGTTCGTTTTGACCCAAAATAATTTCGATACTTGCATGAGATCCTACCTTATCAACCGACTTCAAAAAAGGAGGAGGTTCTCAATTCGACCCGTATGTTTTTTTTTTTTTTTCTATGTTTGTTACGCGATAACTCCGCCAATTATGAACCGATTTGAACAAATCTTTTTTCGGCGTATAGGTAATACCTCAAGGGTGGTCCCATTTAAATTTAATAATAAAAAAAACAACCCCCAAGGGTGGAAAATTGGGGATGAACTTTTTTATACGCAATATCTCCGCCGATTATAAACCAATTTGAACGATTATTTTTTTGTTGAATAGGTATTATCAAGAGGGTGGTTTCATGTGAATTTGATGAAAATATTTCACCCCCAAGGGTGGAAAATTGGGGATGAACTTTTTTATACGCAATATCTCCGCCGATTATGAACCAATTTTTTTGGTCTCAGTGTACTGCCTACCTTCAGTGGTAACATCAAGGTAATAATTAGTTAACTAAAAAGCAAGAAATAAGTAAAATTTTATAAAAAAAAATAAAACCGACTCCAAAAAACCTACACTAAAACGTAGAAAAATAATTACTAATTACCTACTTATTTATTAGGACGAATTATTAATATTTATGTAGGTATACCATGATTGATACTTTTGGAGTCGGTGCAGGCAAACTTTACATGTTTCATAATCTTGGCACCGACTCCAGAAGTATCAATTATGGTATACCTACATAAATATTAATAATTCGTCCTAATAAATAAGTAGGTAATTAGTAATTATTTTTCTACGTTTTAGTGTAGGTTTTTTGGAGTCGGTTTTTTTTGATAATAATGGTTGCAATGAGTAATTATTTATTTACTTACGAGCGGATTTTGGCTAATTCTGAATTACATGTAGAACATTATCCGTTTTCGACTGAAATATTTACGTTTTGTGAAGGAATGTTAAAAAGCTTTTATTTTGCTATTCGTTTAGTTTCAAGTGTACCGTGTGTATATTTGCGCACATCTTATTTACATAGTAATTATCGCTCCTGTTCTGTTTGCTTAGATCTTTTAAACTACGCCACGTATTTTAATTTAGTTTTCAGCAATAGATAGTGTTTCACGAGGAAAGTTTACATGTATTAATGCACCGTGCAAATCCTACGCTAGTATCAAATATTCTCATCGCCTGAACATGTAGGTGTGCATTATTAATTACCCAGAGATCTAGATTAGTGCCGCGCAAAAATCCCACCGCACTCAGCGCGCGCCGTATAGTAAATAGAGCTGGGTCCCGGCCGGATCGCGTCCATGCATTTTGTACGACCTCCCGTCGACCCGCCACACACCGCAGCGATGAAACTTGTATGCTGTAGCAACTGGGGTAAACCATAATCTATTATTTAAACTGTATAATTACCCATTAAATTTTAAAAAAAAAGGTTAACAGGCAAGGGCTTATTCTAGAAACTTTTGTACTCACTATTTTCTAAAATGAATGTAACTTTTACCGACTACCATGATACCGCAAAAATACCTTCGTAGAAATTTTCTAAAATTAGACATCCACTTACGTAGGAAGGTGCGTGATTGACACGACACTCATATGAGGGCTCGGGGCTCGGGTAAACGTCAAAAGGTAATTTGCTGATAAGCTTTACTACATTTCCCGTACAAGACAGAATTCAAAAGATTGAGATAATTTATTATGACACAGGAAAATTGCTTAATCTCAGCTTCACGAGAAACCTTACTTTTTGTATGGAGAAGCTTTTCTTGAGGGTCGTCTCATAATGAGAAATGTTTCATGCGTCGTAGGCCACGAGAAGCTAGGTCACTGCCTTAGCTAGTGTTCACAAATGAGGCGTATCGCGAAGTCATACCTACGCCGATCAACGTTTTTCAATTTATTCCTCATCATATGGGTTTTGACCTCTGATGTCAGACTTCCCAAGTCGCCATACGAGCTTCCAAGTCATGAACTTATTCAATGATTCATCAATTAAGTTTCCCTCTATTTCCAATTTAAACAAAGCGATCTAATTCCCTGAATTGTCATTGATCTATAGTAAGCAAGTCTTAATATAGCCCTGGAGCTTTCAATGGACCGTCGTAATCCTCATTCAAACAAATCGAATCCTCGAAACACTTCAGCCTACATTATGAAGTAGAACGATAAGCAGTCTTAAACTTGACATTTGATATTTTGGGTTTTCTCAAATATGATTTTGAAGAGTGAAACGTGTCAGACTCAGTCTATCTTAGTCAGTTTTTACCCAAGTAAAATTAGAAACTGTAAAACGAAATTGTTAGCTGCCACACGAAAATGAATTAAGCTGTTTAGTCTGTCTAAAAGTTTGAAAGTAGATAGTATAATTGAAATTTTGCGTCACAAATCTTACGTCTTAAATTATAATTATTTCTTGGTGTTTTCTAGGAGTTTTGGTGAATCTTAATTATAATAATTAAAAAGAAGTTTTAGAGATAGAACAATCCTGATGAATAAACGAAATATCAATAGTTTTGAAATCTGGTTTTACAATTATTTATGTTTGAGCGCAGTTATCTTTTGGCAACTAGGGTAGGTAAAACAAATTACTTTTAATTAGAATAATTCAGACACGTAGCTTATGTCTATTTAATTTCATTGATAAGCATGCAGGATTTGCCAACATCAAAACATAGTGGGCCCTTACCATAATATATGCAAAAAGGACGGCGAGGCTCAGTGAAAATTTAATTGAAGTTTAGAATGTTAGGGCTCAGGCGGTGCTAGTCGACCTTAAGGTCGCGACTCTTTACGAGCGTAATCAAAGTTCAGCCAAACCTCATTACGCATTTTGAATGCAACGCTTAAGACAACCCCAGGGGGCCAAGTGCTAAGTCACATCCCCGGCTTATACAATATTTGGCGTTTCTTGACGATAAATTATTCAACTCACGAAACTCGAGGAGCCGAGGAAATCCTCTATCTTCCTCTGGCAGGAAGGGCTAAAGAGAGAGGCGAGATTGAGTGCTGATAAGTCGACGATAAAAGCAGTTTATGCGCACAATAAAAGCTAAGGAGCGGCCGTTGTCTGGATCGCTGGAACTAATGTAGAAGTTTAATTTGTGCACAGTGGTACAAGGCGGGCGCGGGAAGGAGTATTGAAGCGCCAGTGTCTGAAGGAAAACGGGAATGGCAGACTTTTTAATGCAAGTTAGGTAACGAAGCTTGGCTGCGTTTTTTGTATTCAATGTTAAAAGCTCTTTTTTACTTAACTTTGAAAGAAGCGAAACCGTATACTCGTACTTATTTTGATTTGTTCTGTATAGGTAGATCGATCAAACTGTAGGTAGATCTTGGCTACACAGGAGTTGAAATGGTGGAAACGAGAGTGGGAATAGTCTCGTATAGATATATCGTTTTCGTTACTAAAAATATTGAATTTCAGAATTTTCAATAACACATTGAGCCAGGTTAGTAAGTTCTTAATATTACAATAGACCGTCATTATCCACCTTCTAAGTTTACTGATGAAACAAAATGGTTGCCACTAAAAGTTGCGTTAACATTTTGTGAGTTGTATAACTTGTAATAAAAAAATGTTCCTTGTGCCTAATCAAATAAAGTGAACAAACTTTCGGGCAAGTGTTCACTTAGCTCGCGGGCGCGGCGCACGCGACGTCGCATGCCGCGCGCGAGTGTTTACGCGAGTAATGGCGGCCATACCATCCTGCGATTTGCATTATTAATTAGGACAGCTTTAATGGAGGTGTTGCGATAACAGAGACTGATGTATATAGTAATTAACACATGGAATTTAAATAAAATTAACTAACCCTAACAGAGTAGGTACCTTAGTTTATTGTAAAAAGATAATTCAGGAAAATCCCAATTTAACATTTATCATTGCTGATCCAACGTGTTTTTTTAAATTATTGCTTTCTTATAATAAACCTCGCTTAACATTTTGGTCTTATTGCTAGACTATTCTTATTTCCAAATCCATAAGGTAGTTTGAAAGTCAGTTCCAGTTCCAAAAACCTTTTTCAATTCACTGGTCAAGATTTTCTTATCGCACAAATACAAACGAAATTGATTTCGAATGGAAAATAAATTGAAGGAACAATTGAAAATAATTCCATCGCTTTTGTAAGACAACGGACGGTTAATTAAAACCCCCGAATGATAGACAAATTAAAAGATACCAATGCTTATTTACAATACAACACAATATGAAATGTAAATTTTATAGCATTCGTCAATTTAAGGAATGTTAGCAGAAATATTGGGCAGATTTAAGTATATCATCTATATCTGTATCTAGAGTACAACGGGTACAAAATAAACTAAGTATTGCACATTAACCTAGCTTTATTTGTTTTGTACCATGGTGGAAAACGATACATACCTAACTAAATAATATAATAGCTAATCACCCTAACTCCCAACAGGACTCGAACCCGCAACCGTACCCGAATAAATCTACTTCTAAACGCAAAATAAATTATTAATCCACGATTAATTAACCTACAGCAAACTTTCTTGTTAATACACGAAGATTCATAATTAATGTTTGTGTTTCGAAAGCAAGAATATAATGATGTTGGTAATAGTTTTCATCGCAAACTAAATGAAACTTCAGGTCTGACTCGAACAACCACAATTTGTGAATACTCGGACAGCGCTATTATTCCGTTAAACTCCTGAAATTGTTTCATCTAGTCGGGGACAATCTCGGAATTGTTTTTCGTGGAGCTTTCATTTTGACGTTTTTTATGCGACTGCTGCCGTTCCTAATCATTGTGAATAAAATGGCATTGTGTTGGTTAAGACGTTCGTTATTCGGCCTTGATTGAATTTTAAACGGTTTATGTGATCTTTGACCTTTTTTTTCGTAAGTTGAGTGGGTACGTGAGTTTGTTTCTAAGATTTAGGTACTCGAGACTTTCCACGTATTAAATCATTACAGTAGATAATACAAGCAAAGACTCAATTAAAGACTAAAATGTTTCCCAGTAAATCCTGTGAATCTTGAGTACAGCTCACAGCGAGAGGGTATTTAGCTGTAATATTCCTTTTATTTTAACTTCAGTCCACGTCTTTGCTGAATGAAATCTTGACACAGACACAGATTAGCTCCTTGATTTAGTTTTTCAAGTTACGTTGTATACTAGCATGGACCGCCTAGTTTATTATTTACTTAATGAAAAGGTGATACATTAAACAGGACAGGTATGCACGAACGAACACGACTGTGGTTCGTATGTGGAAGTACGAGTATAACGATGATAACAAAAATAATACGAGTGTAGTTTAACTCCGAATTAGCTCAGTTTAATCAATACTTACTATCCTACAATATTCTCTACATTGCTACTTACATCTAAATTAAAATACCGGGAACAAGAAGGACAACAAACGTAATAAAAGAAACATCCAAACACAAGGAAGTCAAGGCAAACGAAATCCGATACAAAACATTAACAGTTCGATCGAGACGTCTTTCGAAAGACATCGAAGTGTCAATGTTGACCCGGGGGAACAGAAATCGACACAAATCCCCGTCGTGCTCGTTCCTACGCATTCGTCAGTTGAGTTTGATAGTGATTAACGAAATCTTTTTCTTCGATCGCCTGTCTGGCGTCTAATTTTATGAGCAGCCAGCTCTTAGCTTTATCGAATCGACAGGTTTACGTTTCTTTTTATCGAATTTAAATGTGGGGCTTTTTATTCACGCCTTCAATATTAAGCCCAAACTGGGTCTAATAAAGTATCTCTCTGAAGTGCACCGGAACCCTGAACTGAAGCAGTTGCACTAGAATTTTCATATATTTTCGTATCTATCTATTCGTGATACTCCTATTATAGCGAGATGTTAGTAAGAGTGACAGCGTAAAATAGATACATATTTTATGTATAGTCAGGAAGAGGCCCCGCTGCAAAAATATACACTTATTGTTAAAAGCTTCTACGAAAAACAGTTAACGTAAATTGTCAAAAATGTTCCTTAGGGAAACAAAGTGTCAAACTAAAATCCACGCAAATGCACGCGCGGCGGCCAGGGACTACTTTCGATATTTTTCTGAACTAAAGTTAACCAAAAGGAAGGTAACTATGCACTGACAAACATTACGTATAGACCTACCTAGTTCTGCTGTAAGGTAAAGTTGGCATTTTTGTTGTAGCGCACGTGTAGATAGTAGTCCCATGATGGATTTCCCAAAAAAACATTAAAAAAGTAATGTAGGTAGGTATACCTACAGCAGAACTAGATTTCCGACGCAGATTGGTTATTTCATTCAAGTCTTTTAAGTAAGTACCTTCCTACTTATTTTTTGTACTTACAAAACGTATACTACCGCACCTGTATTTCTAATCACACACATAGAGGTAAGCCAAATTGATCCATAACACTGTTTTTGCTGTAACTACCTATCTCCTACAGGTTCGGATTTCTCCGCACTGATGTAGCGAATAGGTTAAAAAAACACTTTTTATAACATCTCCGTGAAGAGGGGGAAGGCATCGCAAGTGTCAATGTTGACCCTGGGGAGGCAAGGGGGAGGGGGAGGATAAATCGAGCTGCAAATCCCCGCTCATGCTCGTTAGGAGGTTGAATAGGCATCTACAGCCAGGAACAAAAATGTTTGTCTACACACAGATCGATTGAAAACATTTTGATAACGTAAAAATACAGGTTGGAAATGCTATGAATGGGTGAACTGATTCAGTGAGTGTTACATAAGTGAAAATAATTTTATACGTTTCATCGAATCGTCTAGTTACTTTAGCGTCTTATTGGTTCTTATTATTTCACCTACGTGATAATACAAATTAAGGCTTATAATTATTTGCATATTAAGTATTTGCTGGAATGTCATTCTTATCATTTCTTTATGGAGCTACTGTAAACAAATCTTTAATTAGCTTTAAAACGATCCACGAATTTGAATCTATCCCCACCTACAGACTCTACCCAGTTTTCACTGCACTTAAGATCGCACTCGAACTAAACTTCCAAAAGTCAATGACCCAGAAACTAACAAATAACGTCCAAAGTTACAAGCTCAGGATAAATCGTCGGCCGGGTTAGTAATTCGGCTCGTTAAGAGCTCTCCGTAAGTAGACAGCAGTTAAGAGCACTCCTTAAGTCGCAGTTAGATCCGCGGTCACAAATCGCGAACTGCTCTGGAGGCACAATGGAGGTCGACGGCGCCACTTGTAACTTCGATAATTTCCTGCGTCTTGCAATCAATACCTGACACCACTGTTTGTAGTGTTTTTGTCGAACCAAAATTTTACTGTGACTATAATTGCGATAGAAATAGGAAAATGAATCTGTTTCATTGGATCATTAGGGTATCATATCCAAAGAACTTGTTCAGTTATCACCTCAATAAGCACACATTGTCAAATGACAGATAAACATAGATCCATAATAACATAGTACCTACCTACTTTGACATAAAAAACGAATGAGTCGAATCACAATATGATTTCTTTTAGCAGTTATCCAATATTATTACAGTAAACTTATTTGAAACGTAACTCAATATTCGTAGCTATTCCTGTAATACAGTGAATCTCATTCGCTTAATTTTTCTTTTCCTTCTTCGCTTTTGTAATTAGCCAGCTTACCAACAAGATAATAATAAAATTCCGTCGAAATAATTTAGAATTTTTCATGGAATACTTTTTCATCCCTCTGAAAATGAATTCCGTAACAATATTAAGTAAGAGACCGCGAAGATTATCCACTTATAATCCATTTAATTCACGTCCGTGACGTCTCATCCACGGCAATAAAAAGCTTTGTTCCGCAACAATTAGGCCCAAGTTATTGTATCTACTTAATTGAATAAACTCATCACTGGCTCTTAATTACGTATTAATTATAGTGCTGCACGTGGAATTTTAATTGAAAACGCTCGAACTTTTAATGAAGGGAGGTGAAAAAAGTTGCAAATGAAGGCAGGGCGCCCTCTTGTCTTAATTAAGACGAAGTTTTAACTATTTCCCCGCGCCTTTGTTTATTTAAACAGTTTTCTGTTCGCGACGCCTTGGCAGGTATTTGAAAGAGATTTCGCCAGCGATAAGGTATAATGGGGACTTTTATTAAAAACGATAAAAAATATATAACGTAGCTCCTCGCGCGCGGTTATCGAGAAATAAGCTGAGTGAACATAATCTTAGACCTTGTCTGAGTAAACTTTTTTATGGTATTCCCTATTGTGGTTTGTAATACGCCACGCATTGAGGAAGCGAGATAAGTAATATTCCGCGGCGTAATCTGGCGGCTGTGTTTGCTGATAAAATAAAAAATAATTTTCCTTCAGGTTACTCGTTTTAACGCAATATTGCTTTGGTATGGAGATTAAAATAAAAACTGAACGATAGCGAGAATTGATTTAAACTTGTGCTTTTAACCCGTATTGTGGATTTTGCCACAACATAACATTATACGCTTTGGAAATCATTAGAGCAGACTCTTAATTTTGAATCTACTGAAACACAACCGGGTAGCTGAAAACTACTTACCTATTATGAAAGCAGAACAACTTACATATGATTTATTGTATAATAAACTCTTATACTGAGTTTATTACAAATAACAGTACGAGTATATTCGCAAAACAGTATTATGCAAGCAAGAAAACGTTAATTTAAGGCACTAAACATTTTCACTTCTCGATGTAGGTAGATATTTATCTAACTATAGGTACTTATTCAGGTTATAGCTCGAACATTTCTGATCTTAGCCATTATCGACTTGCTATTCAAAAGTTAAATATTAGCACATAATAAATGTTTACTTTGTTAAGCCCTAGTTAGTTCCCGATTTGTTTAAACTCCTGAGCGCCATAAAGCTAAGAAGCTAGACCAATGTATACCTACCGAAGGCAAATAAAAGAGCAATCGATTCTATTGTTAAATTACGAATTCCACTTATTCCAGTTTCTTATGAAACAAAAGACTCGACACAATCCGAACGCAAATGATATGAAAATATCAAAGTGAATAAATCTGTCCCGGGCCTAAGCAAACAGGAGGCCTTTCCAATTTCCCTGGAACGAAACCAAACATAATACTTATTTAAACTTTATCCATTTCCTTCAAGTATCCCTCAAGGGCCACGCGCAAATATAATCTGGCCACCTGAGTGACGCGCGCGCAATTATTTGAACAGGTCATCTCGCGCAACAACGCGCACTCATCAGTCTCGCGATCCACGTTACATCGATACATATCAAAAAGCTAAATTATATTTTAAAATTTACATGTAGAGGCAACGCACATCAAATTAAATGATGGCCTCTTTATGTCCAATAAGACACAAATAACTTACCTTTTTTCAGTTTTGTATGATTAAGCTCTAGCATCGCCTGATCATCCAAAAATATATATGTTACGGTTAATGTGATAAATTTAAAATTATTAATAATAACCGGTTATTATGAATAATTACCGACAGTCGCGGTAAAAGTGATAAATTAATCACATTTAACAGTGATTATTTAGTAATTCAACCTTAGTACTAACAAATTTCATAAAAGAGAACAACATCTTGTGTACATGCTCCTGTACAGCCAAACTTTTGAACGTTTTCATATATCATATATTAATATAATTTGGCATAATAAGTTTGGAATGTTTTTTGCATAATATTACTTTTCCATGATGCCTATAACATAATGTTTTGATTTAAAGTGAAAAATAGGTTAAGGTGCGGCGGGGGTGGCCCTCGGGCCACCCCTAAGGCCCAGTTTTTTGATTCATAGTTAAAATAACTAATAGTCAAATTTGACAGATGTCAAATGACAAGTGGTTAAATATCGGAAAAAAATGTTTTTCGAACAATGGTTAGCTTGACGTTTAGTACATTTTTTTAACTATTTGTTTACATTTTGTTAATATTTAACCATTAGTAGCAAAATTTAACAATTAGTTATTTTAACTATGAATCAAAAAACTGGGCCTAAGCCGCCTATTTAGTTTTATACACACATAAAATGACCTCATATTAATCACATTTACCAAATCATGCGGTAATTATTCATAATAACCGGCGATTATTCATAATTTTCAAAGGACATTGTCAGAAACCGCCTTAGATTCCTGAGCACAGCAGTAATGTATCAAAATTAANAAATGAAAAATACTTGCGGATCAAAAGTACTCAATCATACTACAATTTACGAAAAAATCACGCGTGACGCATATACGTCAGTGGGCAGTCAACTGACATAGACCCGGCGTCTACGAGTGCCAAAGCACGACTGATTTATGCCATTTGATGCACCCGATTTTATAGTATTTTCAAATTAATTTTTCATTTGAAGATTGAAGATGGATATTTTTTCTTTTTCACACAATAATAGTAGGGGAGAGGGGGGCAGCTTTGAACAATTTTCATACTTTATTAAATATCTTCCAAATTTGAACGATTTCATTAATTTTTTCTTCCTAGATAGAGGTCATGGTTATCACACAACAAAATAATGATGTTTTTCTTAATTATTCATGAACGCTTATTAAGATATTTAGATTTTTGCACAGACCTGTAAACGTTCAAAACTGCAACGTAGTCGGGGCAGCCTTGAACACGCCTGGGGCAGNAGTGCTCATAGCACAAGACATGCGTCAACTTCAGCTGCCAAAAGACTTGGTGTAAATATAGATCTAATTAAGAAAACTGTGTGCTGGACATCTGTACGGACATCTGTACGGCTAGCACGAAAAACTTTCGAGTTCAAATCGTTTGCGTATTCGAATCGCCATCAAAAGATTTAGTACGAAAACTGCAACAGCACCCTTGTGAACGTGTCGTAAAGACGTGAACTTTAGTATGAGAAATGGTTGCACGAAACTTATTTTGAGAATCAAAACTATCACGTTATCGTTTAATTCGAAGATTGAGCATCGAATTTTGTCGAATACGCAAACGATTCGAAGACGAAAGTTGTTCATGCTAGAGGTACTGGTTCCAGTGCATTCGCTAGATTTTATAATAGAGAAATATCGAACGATGGTACAGAGGTATTTGCGCGTTCTCTTTGTGGTATAGCCTCAACAATATCAAATGATATGCCTAATTAATGTAGATTGACACATTACATTGATTTATAAGTAGATTCCTTGTATCCATACCTAAGAGTGTTATTTATTGTTATTTTTGCTGTAATTTTTATAATTTAAAAATACATCAGATTGACAAGAAAATGTATTATTATCATTCCACTTCCATTTGGATGCTATTTTGTGCACTTTAAACATCTACAAGTGAATATAATGTAATTTCGAAGGGCGAATCACAGAGTTTAATAGTAAAACAAACGAACTTACCTAAGTGACGTTCGATGATTATTAAACGATGTGATTCGCCCGAAGAAATTA
The DNA here is from genome assembly GCF_004193835.3 of Ostrinia furnacalis. NCBI lineage: Eukaryota > Metazoa > Arthropoda > Insecta > Lepidoptera > Crambidae > Ostrinia > Ostrinia furnacalis. Next base: position 272,136 of record NW_021131106.1, read on the forward strand.
CATCCCTCCCTATCCCTGACACAATCGTGTCTTGCCCAGAGAGCACAAAATAGATGTGGATGGGCCGATTGGTCTCAACGTGTATGAAGCCAGCGCAGGAGCGGGATCCGCAGGCAGTTTTTTGTTTTAGTTTACTTTGAACGTGTGTAGATGGCAGCACCAACTCGTGCTACTACAAGTAAATATAATGTAATTTCTTCGGGCGAATCACATCGTTTAATAATCATCGAACGTCACTTAGGTAAGTTCGTCTGATTTTCTATAATACCCGCCGGCGCGGGGCGCTTCGCTGTAGGTAAATTATCGGATGTACCGCGCGGAGTGAGCCAGGCCTTCCTACACATACAATGTTAACTTAATTAAATAATTACATGGTGACTTAACGTTTTTCTTTGTCGAGGTGAATAAATTATGAACTGAATAATTGCACTGGCTATTAACTAAAAAAATAAAAACATTTTTATTCATTCTCATAAAGTAATGGTCAGTTATTTCTGCAATACGATTTTAATAAAATTATTGTGTCTATCATTACTAGGACCGAGAAAATGGATGAATTGAGGCTCAAAGTGATGGTGTGGAGTGGAATCTACAAGTTACATACTAAAAATCGCCTTCTGGGTATATGCCACGACGTGTACAGAGTTCTAATGATATTATACATGTCGATATACACTGCCCAGCATTGCGTTTTCTTCTACATGGTAAGAAAATATGATTTGGGAAGTTTATTTATCACAAACACTGAAACTAATAAATGTATTTAGTAATTACATAATTTTATTTATCGCTTTTTAGTCAACTTACCTTGATGTTACAACTGAACGTGGTCAGTACATTTGTAAATAATGTTCTTACAAAATACAGGTTACTGTGTACTGCAACCTAAAAGTACTTCGACTTCAAAAAGTCGGTTTAGAAAACGGGATCATGTCAAATAGATTAACAAACCTTAAGGATTTAGACACAATTCACGTAGTAAAACGATTGAAATTATTCCGATTCAGGTTCAAAATACTTAAACTCATAAAACTCATTTTATTTTTGCAAGTAGGCTTTTAGAAAGCACTTTTATGAGAGTTTCCTTGATGACAATTTCTAATATTTTTAATTTATTGGAATACCTCAAAGGATGATGGGCATATTGGGCGTTAAACCAACAGAAACAAAAAGTATACTAAATTAAAGCTCAATACTAGTACTTCATTTTATAGTATGACAACAATCCTGAAATACGCGGGGATACGGAGATAGAGGTCGTTGAATATGCAAAGTTTCTATAGTATTTCACATCACATTAGGGTAATAAAAATAGTATTAGGTCAATTACATTGCTTTTATCGATCATATTGAGAGTATTGTATCATATCTTACTATCGATTCTATCGATTTAGTAAGTATGTATACCGAATAAATCATAAACGATTATTCGATTGAAATAATCGATTATATTGCTGAAAATAAGGAATTGAATTAATATAATCAAATGATTGTAATGATGGTAATAAATAAAATCGATTAATCGATAAATCGTTATTTGGCAATATCGATTAATAATCGATCCGTGATCGATTATGCGACAACACTAAAGCTTAACTGGTAGAAATCCCATTGAAACATGACTGTGTTCATTTCATTTCTCTAAATGGTACCTACGAGTAGTTGTGGTCCTACGCACGGAATGTAGAACTTGGACTTATTTTATACAATTTGTTGGCCCCACTCCTTAACTGTTGGACATAATAATTGATAAATAACTTAATGTATCAATGTAGGTATATTAATTGATTATATTTTTTGTTTGCGCAATAAAACACCTATGACTATTATACATTATGTCAATTTCCAAGCAAACCCGGGAGTTTTTGGTAGTTATTTATATGAAAAAATATTTCTGATACTAAGTCCTAACAAATAATAGTAATTACATTTCTGTTGGTTTTACGCCCAGATTCCATAGAAAAGTGCCCATCATCCTTTATTTAGATTATTTTTGCAGAATGTTACACGTGGGGACGTAATTAACTGGCAAGTGGCCGTATTCAGTCTAACAATGTTAAACATGGTTGTTAAAGTCATCACAATTTACATGCACCCTGAGAGCATAGATGAAATACATGATTTAATTAAAGGTGAGTGGTTTTCAATGGTAGTGGTTGACAGTGCAGCATAGGACGTCCACCCACAAGGTATACCGACCGACGACCTCATAAAGATACCAGCAGAGTTAATACAAATGAGTAGGTCATCTTCATAGAAACGCACGGGTGCGGTTTGTATGTGAGCGCGCCAACACGTATGTGGCGCGCACGCACACACTGACAAAATTTAGCGGGGATTAGCTAGCGGGGAGCCAGTCGTGGCACAAGTCGTGGTTGCGCCGAATTTTGTCAATGCGTGCGTGCGCGCCGCATACGTACATATTGGTGCGCTCACACACAAACCGCGCTTGGTGCGATTCTATGAAGATGACCTACTCATTTGCATTTACTCTGGTACCAGGAAGGCACTGGATGCAGTCATACCAACCGGCCATTACGAAAATCATTGGGAGAAGCCTAGGGTAGAGGGTTCAGCAGTAGACGTCCTATGGCTGAAATGATGAGTGGTTCTCCATAGTTTAGATATCGATACCTCTGGGCTCAAAGGTCGTAAAGGACAAAGTACGACTTTTCAGGAGAAGCAAAAAACGTTTTTTTATTTTTTTTATTCGACGATAACTTTTTTGTTTTTTGAGCTATTAAATTATGACTTATGAAGAAAGTGCTTAGAATTCACAACATTTTCCGAAGAGGTATTGAAAAACTGGACTAGACCTGTATTTACTGAGATACATTTCCTTTACGCCCTCAAAATTACAATAAAAAGACCTTTACGCCCCTCAAATATTCGTCCTAGGCAAGTTACTCAGGACGTAAGTCTATTTTTATTTCACAAAACTACAAAACTAAGGTAATAAATGACAATTTACATAGTTTTGTAGGTTTTCATAGGTCGTAACGGGACACCCAGGTAAGGTATTATGAAAGGGTAAATTGATGATTTAGCTTAAATATTTAATATTTTATGGTATTTCATATGTCATATGCCATTTCTTCACATATTTTTAATGAATTATGGTCTTTTAAATGAAATAAAATGATTTCCCGTAGGTTCATAATTTAATGCACACAATTTATGAAACTATTTAAGTAGAAGTTTTGATATCTTCGAACTAGAAGAAACTATTTCCGATATAAAAACGAAATTACAAAATAAATATTATGACGCTTTTAAATAAAACTTCATATATGTCTACTTTATAGGAAAAACTGAAACCAATTTCACTTTATTTATTTATTTAATCATTTTATTGTTTCGAAAAACTACAAATAGCGGACTTAATTCCATAGGGCAGTCTGTCCACCAGTTGATCTTATGATAATGCAGATAGAATAGAATTATTAAGGACAAACGAAAAACTATAATTATTTTAAATTCTAAATAGATTAAACATTATTAATTCATAGTAGTTTAAAATTATGTCATTGTACTTGGTATAAAAGTAGAAAAGTTAGGTAAGAAAGAAAGAAAGAAAGAAAAAAAGTAGGAAGGTTTTCATTTCATTAAAGTACATCCACTTACTTTACTCCTACATAATACCGTTTTTAAAAGCCAATAATTTTTAATAAAAAACTGCATTCATGCTTTTTAGTAGATTAAGTCTCAACATATATTTTCCCATGTTGTGGAAATATTTTTCCTACTAGTTATACTCTATAAGCTGATCCAAATAACTTTAGAAACTATACTAATTTATTATAATTGTAACAGTCAAAGCTCAAAAGTGGTTTTGACCAAGGGCGTTAGTCAAAAAAAAAAACATACATAAAGTCGAACATATAACCTCCTCCTTTTTTGACTCGGTTAATTACTAGGAAATCATTAAAAATAATTGTAAAGTGTAGCATTTGTGTGATTTGTGCATACAAAGAATGACACCTAAGGTACTACAGTAAGGTGACTTTTTTACTCATAATATTTTTAACAAATCTAGCTTTTTCATTTTTCAATTTTTATGATGACTATTTTAACAACTTAATTAGGTAATACGTTATTTAATAATAATAATAAAAATGTTTATTTGGCACGGAACAAGCAATTATTTATATATATTTTGTAGCATGTTTTTATTTTCTTGAATCATCTTTTAATAATTATCTTTTACCTGACAAATACCTAGTTTCTTCAAATATGAGAAATAATAAAAAGCAACATTACTTTACCCGATGTGGGTAGATGTCATCATTTTATATGTACAAATCACATAAACGTTACACTCTAAAATAGTTTTATTACATATTTTTGATGATTTTTTAGGTTCTTTCGTTTGTTCCAAATGCACATACTTAAATACTATAAGAAACGTCTATAAAATTTACCTTCACAGTTATTTTAATATTCTCACTGTGTAGATTTTTAAAATATTTGTTTAGATAATCTAAGGGCGTAAAGGACAAATTATTTAGACGTGGGTATGAAAATGTAAGGTTGTATAGGACAATAGATATACTACGTGTACATTATACGCCCAAAAATTTGTGTTTACTTGTTCTTTACTACCATGGTAACTGTACTAAAAAATCAAATGGTATTTACATCCCAATTTTCACGATAAATTCTGTTTAGCTTATCAAATATGATGGGTCGTAAAGGCACTTTTTTTGGGAATTTCGACAAACTAAATATACAGATCGATAGAGAATTAAATTCTGAGTAAAACTGTATAAATAACTCATTTTCGGTATTTTGTCCTTTACGACCTTTGAGCCCAGAGGTATCGATATTGTAGTATGAAGTATTCTATTTGTAATTGCTTTTAAATTAAGTGTATTCCTAACTGAGATATGTGTTTCACCACTGTAAATCTAATTAGCTACTTTTTACTCAAGTTACTAGAAATTGTAATTAAAAATAAATTTTAATAACTTGCTTCAGTATGGTCGTCCATTTTTCATCATTATGGGTGCTTATTGCATTCGGTTATTTATCAATGGTAATTACCCTTAACCTACTAAGTTTTAGCTTAATTACAATGATAGTTAAGTTTTTATTGGCGATCAAGCTATAGATCCTGGCTACACCGGAGTTGCAGTGGTGGGAACGAGAGGTGGGAAAAGTGCTTGTAATATTTTTATTCAACATTTAATTCCGTTCCTAGATCCTATGTTTGCTGCAACATGTAAGGAAGATGAAGATGTCATCAAGAAAAATGAACATCACATTGGTTTGTATATAAAAATCACGTACCTAGCGGTGATTGCATGCTTGTTTTTTTGGGTGGCTTTAATTATTGTCACCAGAGTTGTGGATGACACTGCTATACCCCCATCGTATTTTCCGTTTGCTACTAATCCGTGGCCACAGTAAGTTTCTTATATCGGACTAAATAGTACTTCGTGTTTTTGTTCTGTTTTTAACCAAATCATTCATATTAATAGGTACATAATCGCTACATTTGTGGAAACTGTGGGATCCACCTTCTGGGCTGGATTCGGGCACATGAGTATAGACTGCAGTGTAGCGTGCTACTACGCCCGTGCTACAGCTCAGCTGAGAATTATAAGATACCACTTGGAGCATTTGTTTGACAACGGTGGAGCTCAGGGTCGTTTTCAATATAAAGATGTTCTAGACAGAAGTTTAGACGAGAAATTCGTTTACTATATTCGGCGCTATCAATATGTCAATAGGTAATTAACAAAAAATATAAATTAAATATAAATTAAGTATAATCCTGCCAATGTATTATGCATGCTAATCTGCAACAAGGAAATCCATTTAAAAATTTGCATTTTAATAATATGTTTTATACATTTAAAGTAAGTAATTTTATGTGATAATTATTACACATTTTCATCTTTAAGTGACTGGTTTCAGGATGATTGATAGCGTGAGTGACGGTTTTAACTGGGGTATAGCATTTCATATATGTAGCGTGACAACCGGCATCAGTATGTGTGTCTTTGTAATGAGCACCGTAAGTACAATTAATTAAAAAAAAACAAGAAAATTAATAAAACTCTTTCAGATGTTCATCTGCCTGTTATTTGAAGCGTAAGTATCTATTACAATAGGCTTTTCGCCTAAATTTCAATAATTAGTTAATAATATACCTTGATGCCTATTTTATACAAATGCGCTCTTATTTTGGAAAAAAATCTCATCTCCAAGGATTATTTTGCATTTTAAATAATATTTGACATAAAGCCCTCAAAAACGCTCACGACCGTCATGGCGTCTTGAGTGACGTCACGCCTTGCAAAACACAGCTGTTTTAGTACGGAAATTGTAAAGTTATTTTTATTACAAATTATTTATTTATTATTTATTTATTATAATTATACGTACCAAACAATCAGCAGATACGTAAAAAGTGGCTGACACTCGCAAGAAAATATGATGCCCATAACAAAATCAAGGATGTATTTTTGTAAAGATCATTTCAATGTAAGATAATAATATTACACAACATAATCTGATATCATGAACTACCTACATAAATAATGAAATTGTTGAACTTTGTTTAAGAATAACGTTAACAACAAAATGAGGTTAGGAATTATTCATGACATTTTTACCAACAAACAAAGACTTCACTTTTTTTTTAATTTCACGGCTCTGGGTCAAAACTTCACATGAAGAAAAGTGTTCATTTAAAATATGATTTACTATTTTTTTTTTTAAATCCTTTGGTAAAATTCCAAACAAATTGATGTGTACAATTTAACCGACTAGGTGATAGTGCTTTTAAAAAATCGGTAAAAAATATAGCTTATTTATACCGAAAAATGTTTCAAATAATCGTAATCCACACTAATTTACGCTTTTAATTAATAAATTAGAAACACTGTGTGATTAAATTTAACAAAATTACAAATTAAATATGCATTCGCAAAAGTTACTTGAAAACACTATAAAAAACTTTTCATAATAAAACACAAGTGTTAATTGTCACGGCAAAAACCATATGGCCAATATTCAATGAATTTAGTTGTGTATCGCTGAGTGTTGCAATTACAGACATTCAATAAATATGAGGGTGGTACAATTTACCCGGCGGTACAATATACCGAACTCTCCCCTATATAATTTAATAAAGTAGATAAGCATGCAGAGCATGCAGCATGAAAGCAAGCATGCAGCATGCATTGGTATCTCCTCGTCTCCGACGCTGCGGGATGTGCAGCCCTTCCGCCCTTGCGTAACGAGGCTCAGGCACGTTTCTGTCACGTCAGTTTTGTGGCACAAAATATTGTCTGTTTTGTACCATTTCAAATTAATTTAATGTTAAAATACGATTTAATACGAATATAGACATCATGATTTTCAGTAATATGGATAAATACAGTTATGAATAAAAAATTTATGAAAAGAAATATTAGGATACATCACATTTATGAATATTATAATTATTTATTCGAATGATTATGAGTTTCGATCATTAGTATATAAAAATATATGAATACAAATATTAGTAAAAATTAAGTGTATGAAGTGTATGATTAGTGATATTATGAATGTGGAAAACGGAACGTTGATGAGTGAGTGAAAGGTTTGAATGAATGTAAGAATGGAACGAATGGATATACCTACCTAAATTCAAATAAATTTATTTATTTAAGATGGCGAGACTCTGATTTTTGCTGCAAAGACGAGCGTGTAGTGTGGTTTTCAAATAAAAGACGATAATATTTTCCAAAATCAAGTGTTCATATTTCGTTCACAAGACGATCCCACAACATTTTTGGGGGCTCGTCCGGGATCTCTCAAGAATATTGGCGACGGTATTCCTTGAGCGTGAACGAAAAGTACGTGAACAACTTGTGCACGACGACGGCGGCCGGCACGTGGTGCGAGTCACCGCGAAATTTTCATTGTGGCGACCAGGACGCTCGATTTTCTGCTGCGACGGGTATCCGGCGACTTCCTTACGATTAAAAACGATGACGACGACGACGACGAATGCAAGGAGGAACCTGTTTCAAGTCGGAGCAGTGAAACCGACCACGAGGACGACCACGCGCACGACGGTTACGACGATTACGACGATCACCAGACGACGATTAGTAAGCAGACGACGACGCCAAGCAAAATGAATTCAGGTGCAGTAAACCTAATGTTCGTGGAAGAAGCCATACCGAAATTCTGTGGCACCGACAAAACCTACTCCGTCTCAAGATGGGCGCAGGAGATTGAAGACAATACTGAAATATTCGGATTGACGTCAACACAGCAGCTTCTGATTGCTAGAAGGTCGCTCACTGGCACGGCGGCAACGTGGCTACGATCAGAAAAACCCTTCAAAACCTACGATGACCTGAAAACGGCCCTAACCAGAGAGTTTCCAGACACCACGAACACTAAAGAGATCCACAAATTAATGGCGAGTAGAAAGAAGAGGAAGGATGAAAAGTGCTACGATTATATGCTTGACATGAAAGCTATTGGGAAAAAAGGCAAGCTGGCCGATTATGTTGCAATCCAGTACATAATCCAAGTTATAGTAGATTCAGAGTCGAACAAAATCATGCTATACGGAGTCAAGACGTACTCAGAGCTGAAAGAGAAGCTACAGCTGTACGAAGCCTTCAAGGAGAAGTCTCGAAACAACTACGCGGCCAATAGACGTCAAGAAGAGCGAGATATGAACGCAACACCAAGAAGAGGGTCGAGTGTACGCTGTTTCAACTGTGGCGAGTGGGATCATACATCGAGTGCGTGTCCTCATCGTTCAAAAGGACTCAAGTGTTTCCGTTATAATTCGTAAGGATATATTGCTGCGCAGTGCAATAGCAACGAGCACCCAAAATTGTGTCGATGTAAACAACAATTTAAAGACTCTAATGAATTATTCAAGGTTTAACTTTTAAACGTTTGCTTGATAGAGGTAGTGATGTAAATTTAATAACATGTAAAGCATTGTTCACTTTAGGAATTACGAAGTTTACCCAAGAAAATGTAATGGTTACTGGGCTCGGAAAGAAACAAGTAAGTTCTTTTGGCAAATTCACTGCACCAATTGAGGTAGACAATCATAAATTTCAATGCATATTTCACATTATTCCCGATGACGTAATACCCTACGATGTAATTTTAGGGTGAGTTCTTGCGAGACGTGGTTATGAGTAAGAGGTCAATCAAGGTTTTTTCCAAAGCTGAAAGTAACACTGACGATTGGTTAGGGCAAATATCGTGTGTTGTAGGCTACGAATCCCCATGCTATGCTTCTAACCCACAGGTCAGACAGGAAGTTGATGATTTGGTAAACAGTTATGTCCCAGTGCAATCCAAGGAGGCACCCATCGAGATGAAGATCATACTTAAGGACGATATTCCAGTTGCTCAGCGACCGAGACGATTATCTGTGATGGAGACCAAGGAAGTAGACAACCAAATAGGTGAGTGGCTCAACGATGGGATAATAATACCTAGTTTTTCAGAATATGCTAGCCCGCTTGTTTTGGTAAAGAACAAAAAAAAGGATGTGGTGCATGCATTGATGCATACAGATGCATCAATGCATGCATATGCAGCCATACTAATGCAACTATGCCCAAACGACGGAAAGATGCATCCAGTTTATTATTCCAGCTGCAAGACTACTGACAGTGAGAAGTACACCAGTTACGAGTTGGAAGCATTGGCAGTTGGTCAAGTAGTGAAGAAGTTCCGCAAATACTTGCTTGGGATTCCCTTCAAGATTGTCACCGACTGTGCTGCTTTCGAGATGACCCTAAAGAAGAAAGATCTGGTCACTAGAGTCGCGCGCTGGGTACTGCTGCTACAAGAGTACGATTACACAGTGGAACACCGACCTGGAACTAAAATGAGGCATGAGGGCGCATTGAGCAGAGTGCAGTACTTCACAGGAATGATAACTAGACAACTACACGAGCGAATCAAGAGAGCACAAGAAAATGATGAAGGGCTGAAGGCCATCATTGAAGTATCGAAGAAGGAACCATACTTAGACTATTATATAGAGAATGACTTACTCTATAAAACTCAACAAAAGCTGCTAGTTATACCAAAAGATATGGAAACTGAAATTATCAGCAAAGCACATAGTATTTTGGCAAAAGAAAGATGATTGATTACATAAGCAAAGACTGCTACATAAACAAGACTTGACAAAAAAGATAGAAGACTTTATTTTAACTTGCATACCATACATTTTAGCTACGAAGAAGGAAGGAAAACAAGAAGGTTTCCTTAATCCTATCCACAAAGAAGGTATACCATTGTCTGCATTGCACATAGATCACATAGGACCGCTCACTGAAACAAAAAAGCAGTACAACTACATTTTGACAGTCATCGACGCTTTCACGAAGTTTGTATGGATCTATCCTGTAAAAAGTACGATAGCAAAAGAAACTTTAGACAAGCTCAAGATTCACCAGCAATGTTTTGGCAACCCCTCGAGAATTATAAGCGACAGAGGTACCGCCTTTACGAGCAATGACTTCAATGATTACTGTGACGCAGAGAACATTCAACATGTGACCATCACAACAGGAGTTCCACGAGGAAATGGGCAAGTAGAGAGGGTACATCGAGTAATTGTGTCTGTACTTACCAAACTGTGCATTGAAGAGCCAGGACATAGGTACAAGCATGTTAGTAAGTTGCAAAGAGCATTGAACTGTACTTACCAGAGAAGTATTTCCACCACCCCATTTGAACTGATGATTGGCATGAAAATGAAGATGAAAGAAGATACACAGATAATAGATTTGTTGGAAAAAGAAAATCATGAAGAATTTATCAAGCAAAGAGAAGACTTAATAGATGCCGCGAAGATACAAATTTTAAAAATTCAGGAAGAAAATATGCGAAGCTACAATAGAAAGAAGAAGCAGAGCAAGAAGTATCAGGTTGGAGACCTAGTTGCTATTAAGAGAACCCAGTTTGGTACGCATTCTAAATTAAAGTCCAAGTTTTTAGGACCTTACAAGGTGGTAAGTATCAAGGGAAGGGATCGTTATGATGTCTCAAAGTTGCATAGCATGGTGGAGGGTCCCCACAACACTTTTAGTTCAGCAGACTTTATGAAACCGTGACCGGAACCTTGATTGATTCTTTTTTTTCATATTCGCAGGTATCTTTTTGACTTAACTTAAACAAGACTTAAAATTATTTTATGTTAAACTAAAGCGTTATTTATATATTTCTCCATAACAACAGTAGTGGTAAGAGTAAAATATCTATATTTGTATAATTTAATAAAATTGCATAATGATGTGTCAAGTGATACTTATCTTGTAACATTTCTACATTTGATAAAATGTTATTGTTTGGTATTGTATACTGAATTAAAGTCGTTTTCGATTTGAAAGGTGGTAATTTACCAAAGTTATTGTATGAACTTACTAATTTTAGTTAATCAAAGTATAATGTAACAGTGCGCAGTAGTAGCACTTGAAAGTAAAGTTTAGTACAATAAGTGTAAGATTGTATAATTGCATTATAGCTTCACTAGCTTTCCGCCCGCGGCTTCGCCCGCGTGGAATTTTGTCTGTCACAGAAAAACTTTATCGCGCGCGTCCCTGTTTCAAAAACCGGGATAAAAACTATCCTATGTTCTTTCCCGGGACTCAAACTATCTCTATGCCAAATTTCATCAAAATCGGTTGCGAGGTTTAAGCGGGAAAGCGTAACAGACAGACAGACAGACAGACAGACAGACAGACAGACAGACAGACAGACAGACAGACAGACAGAGTTACTTTCGCATTTATAATATTAGTTGGGATAAGCATTCTGCAATTGTTTTAGGTGTGAATGACGATGATGAATGATCTGCCCCCCTAGACAAAACGCACTTTTTGATCGAATCGAAAATCGAATCCGTCAAAACTCCATACAAGAAATGGGCTTTTCGACCACTTTGCGACTGGTTTGCGATTATAATTTGCACTTTGTCTAGACCCACTGGTATGACTGAGGACAGTCAGCGAGCAGGATGGCCGTATGTGGGAAACGGAACGTTGATGAGTGAGTGAAAGGTTTGAATCAATGTAAGAATGGAACGAATGGATATAAATTCAAATAATTTAAGATGGCGAAACTCTGATTTTTGCTGCAAAGACGAGCGTGTGGTTTTCAAATAAAAGACGATATTTTCCAAAATCAAGTGTTCATATTTCGTTCACAAGATCCCACATGAATTTCAATGATTATTATGTTTTTAAATATGTAGTTTTTTAAATTTTATGAAGAATGATCATTATGGTTATGAGAAATATTTTCGGACCTCCAATGATAGGAATTGAAAAGTTATGTAAGAAAATTGTTACTTTAGTTTAGATTGAAACATATTTTAAAATTTGATCTGTTTAAATCCTACTTTTGTTTTGGTTTCAGAGAGACATCTTCTCATTGGATATGTTATTCATGGTTACCATATTTGTCCTTCTTCTATTAGGAAATTTTATGTACTGTTACTGCGGAGACTTGGTGAAAAGCGAGGTATGAGCATCTACTTGAAGTTAGGTACCTATCAATAACTAAGTATTATTCCTATGAATATTTAATTTTTGTTTGACAGTGGAATAGCTTTTAGTTTTCGTGTCTTTAATTTTTCAATATCTTGGTGGGGGCACTGCCGTGCCCCCGCCAAGTCCAGGCCAGGAAATCTTTAACGTTTTACATAAATATATTGACTTGGCCATCGCATGAAAACACGTGTAAATTAAATTATTTAGTGCGATGGCCAAGTCAATATATGTATGTAAAACGTTAAAGATTTCCTGGCCTGGACTTGGTATTACATGGATCTCACAACTTTTTACCGTAGAACAACTGAGTTGCGAGACTTGTTTTTTTTGACAAGTATTGTTTTTGATGGGATACCTAATTTCCAAAACCAAAAGACGTCCAATACTGGCTGCTGTTTCATTTATTATTTTTCACATTTTTTTTGTCTGTTTCTTATTATTTGGGCTAAATTCTCCCCAACCCGCCTGGGGAGTGTAGGCAAAATCCTCCATTTGCTGTAAAGTAACGGTCGCTTCGTGCTCTTGCCTTAGTTAGAGACTAAATGACTTGGTGATGGTGATGTTAGTACCTACTTAGAAATTACGTAAAAATTTTTTGTTAAGGTTAAAGAAATGTATTAATATTAATGGTTGTTTTATGTTATTTCTGATTTTAGAGCGATCAGGTGTGCACGTCAATGTACTTCAGTGATTGGACAGTAGTGTCGCCGCGGTTCCGGCGTATGATGCTGATAGCAATGCCTCGCTGGGCGCGTCCGATCGAGCCTCGTGTGACCATTGTACCCATCTCGCTTACTACATTCGCATCGGTATGAGTAGTTTGATTTTTTTTTATTTTACGAATTTATTACCACCTCAACCTAGACAGACGGATTGTAAACCTTTTCTATTTACCTCTGTCAAAAAAAAAGGTTGTGCTTTTGTAGCAAAACTAAATGAGCTGATGGTGATGATAATACATTTGAACAGACTTCTTGATAAGGCCAGCAGTAGAGTACCTAACCAGTGTTACCAACATCAACACCATGCTTCGTAAAAATCTTTTTTTAGTATAATCAATGTCATTGCTGTCTAAATGTTATACGAAAGACGTACCTATTTCTCCAAAATTTCGCCTGTCTTGCCTGTTATACTGGAATAGTTACTGATTTTATATTAAAGAAATAATATCTGCTAAGTGGTCATGTTCTAACTTCAATAACAATTGCTAATAATATTGTTTTGTTCCAGATTTTACGTTTCTCATACACATTGTACACCATGATGAGAACTAGAACGATGTAGAAATTGAGATTCTTAATTAGTATTTGCACTATTAATTTTCCTGATCTATGTATAACTAGCTGACCCGGCGAACTTTGTTCCGCCTTAATGGCAATAAATAACGGGATAAGAAGTATCCTATGTCCTTCTCCTGGCTCTAAACTACCTCCCTGACAATTTTCAGCTAAATCAGTTCAGCCGTTCTTGAGTTATAACTGGAGTAACTAACACGACTTTCTTTTATATAATAGAAGATGTAATCCATGTTTTACATTACCATGTTGATTTTTAATCCTTTCTTTTAATTATAAGGCACATACAATAATACTGAATCTCTATCATAACATTCTCGCAAAAATGCATTCATTTACACATCTTGTATTTTCTGTTCCTGTTTACTCACACTTGAAAAGCAATATTCTATGTACAAATATTTGTGAAAACTTTTTTGCAAATATTAGGTTTAATTTTTGTAATTCTTGTACTGAATAACATGCACAACAATAAAATAAAATAAAAATGTTTTTTTTTTTCAATTCCATACTTTTAGTTTTCGAGTTATACCACTAGCTCAAGACGCTGGTAAATATAAGAGAGTCGTGCTCCTGCAGTGGAGACTATCTATATTATACAGGGTGTTTGGCGCATCGTGTGCCAAAATGATTTGGCGGATAGAATGGGTCATTTCCTATATTTTCAGCCCTCATAACACGTTCCATGTCAGGCGGCTACTTTTATATCAAGTTTTTTAGTAATTTCACCAAAATACCCAAATCGCATCATTTAATTTCGATTTAAAAAAAAACTACTAAGCGTAGCCTCAAAGTAAATATTTTGTTTTGACGTGCATTGATATAGGGTTGCATCAAATCTAAATTTACTGGCAAATATCATCTAGTTTTTTTTTAATTCAGCTTTGAACTTTTCCGAAAAGTTAAAAATGGACTGAACATTTAAGTTTACATTATTTTACACTAGACATGAAGAGTATGGTCTCAATGTACTGCCTACCTTCAGTGGTAACATCAAGGTAATAATTAGTTAACTAAAAAGCAATAAATAAGTAAAATTTTATAAAAAAAAATAAAACCGACTCCAAAAAACCTACATTAAAAAGTAGAAAAATAATTACTAATAATACTTATTTATTAGGACGAATTAAAATTTATGTAGGTATACCAGGATTGATACTTTTGGAGTCGGTGCAGGCAAACTTTACATGTTTCATAATCTTGGCACCGACTCCAGAAGTATCAATCATGGTATACCTACATAAATTTTAATTCGTCCTAATAAATAAGTAGGTTATTAGTAATTATTTTTCTACTTTTTAATGTAGGTTTTTTGTTTCTTTTTGAGGTGCCGAACTGCCGAACCCTAAAAAAAGCTAGATTAAATCGAACTAAGTAGTGACAAACGGAATACCTAATAAAAGCATTGAAAATGTTCACGCGCAGACCACGCGGGGAAACCCTGCCCAAGAATTATTTTTACCGTGCGAACTCGTCACAGAAACACGTCATACATTTTTTATTAAACATTCTTGTGGTCTAGAAAAAAATAAAATCTTTTAAACGGAACGAAAGTAACCTGCGAAAAACGCCAGAGCGAAGCAATATCGGAATTGCAACTGTCACATTTGTGAATTTGTTCTCATTATCATCATCATCTCAGCCATAGGACTGCTGTCCACTGCTGAACATAGGCCTCCCCCCCAGCCCCCCAATGCTTTCCATGTTGCCCGGTTGGTAGCAGCCTGTGTCCAGCGCCTTCCTGCTACCTCTATGATGTCGTCGGTCCACCTTGTGGGTAGACGTCCCACGCTGCGTTACTGGTACGCGGCCTCCACTCCAGAACCTTGCTACCCCATCGGCCGTTAGTTCTGCGTACTATGTGCCCTGCCCCTTGCCACTTCAGCTTGCTAATCCGTCGGGCTATGTCAGCGACTTTAGTTCGTTTAAGGATCTCCTCATTTCTGATTAGATCTCGTAAGAGCAGTTCTACTTCGGTGTAATTTTTAGTATTGTCAAATCTACTTTAGTATTGTAACTGGGATGACGACAGCCCTCGAAGGATGCAGACAATGGCTCTATAAATAATGCTATAGAGTCGAAATTCGGCCAGCATCACTCGATAATGGCTTTGGGGTGAACATGGGGGCTGATGAGGGTTACGTACAAACTCACAGCATAATGCCATAATATTTGGTAAGAAATTCTTATTTATGCTTAGTACATGTCGTGTAACTATTTTTATTTTATGAAGGATGAGTTTAAGTGAAAATTTATTTCAAGTAGGTAGATCCAATGTGCTTGGCCCATTTATAACAATTGCTACGGTAATCGGTGAATACTGTAGTAACATAAGTAGATAAATACTAGGTGTTATTTTGCAACGAAAAGAAGAAAATAAAACTGTCGAATGTACTTACTACGATTGCAATGTAGCGATTGCGAAGCTGCAATGTATTACATTTTACCATACATAGTTAGCTATTAAAATTATATTATTTTATATATACCCGTATATCTGTCATTTATGAATAAAGGGTTAATACTTGACTTTCTTCCCAGTTACAACATTTTTTTTTAATATCACCAACATCTTTTAATTTATAATTCCTGCTAAATTTATATTTGATGGTGCAAAAAAATTAAAAACAAGTTTTCTTTCTCTTAACCA
Source organism: Ostrinia furnacalis (assembly GCF_004193835.3). Lineage (NCBI taxonomy): Eukaryota > Metazoa > Arthropoda > Insecta > Lepidoptera > Crambidae > Ostrinia > Ostrinia furnacalis. Next base: position 288,623 of record NW_021131106.1, read on the forward strand.
ATGCGTATTTATAACTATAAAAACATTATTATTTATCAGCAATCGGCTATAAAAGTAAAAACGCATACAATAAATAAAAAAATAATCGTTTGTCAGGTGTGGGGTTCGAACCCACGCTCCCTCTCGGGAACCAGAGCTTAAATCTGGCGCCTTAGACCACTCGGCCAACCTGACTTGACAAAAGCGGTCGAATTGTCAGTGTAGTTCTAATAACAATACCTTGAATATGGATTAATTCGAATTTTTCAAACATTGGTATATTTTTAACGCTTTTTTCTATGTATTTCATAACCAAGATTATAATTTACCCTTTAACATCAGAAGAAAATGAACATATTATTCTTGGTAAGTACTGGCATGGTTCCTATAGAATTCAATAACCAAGTGTTAACTTCTAATAAAATTCGATCTTAAAACTGATCTTATCCCGTAATTCCAATCTTTGAAACACTATGTTTATGCAATTTAATAAATTATTTATTTAATTTTATCAATGTCACAACAATATAACAAACGCCATCTATTGAGATTTTACTGCACCAACACTGTTCAGCGACACCAACGGGTTTACCTTAGCGTTCATAGATGTCGCTAAATGTAATTTATACGCTGCTGACTTTAGTTTAATAAATCAAACCATTTTATATTCTTATTTTAAGTTATTTTTATTTCATTTTAGTGTTTTTGTTTTTTAGTTCTTTGCTAAGTAGATACGTGCTTTACGGTGGCGGCGCCACAGTTCAAATACGATAATCCTACTACCGCTCATGCTCACCAGATGGCGCTACTGTCTTTGCCATATGCGAGTGACCCCAATAGAGAACAATAAAAACAACATAAATAATGAAGTTCTAGATGTTCATAACAGACTCCTCAATCATTTGAAAAATCTTAACTATCCTACATTGTTGCTACATTACAATCGAAGGACGAATTGGAATGTAAAAAAAAACAACGTAGGTACTAGCTAACGTTTTTTTTATGAGATGTACGGTGACTGGCTGTGTTGCAGTCGCTGCTGTTATAATACTGGCAGTCGCTATATTTAAAACAAAGAGGTAAAAAAATGTCAGTCTTGCTACGTCTGTAATGTTCACGTCATAAGTATGTCCAATGAAAGAAATAAAAAGAACAATGAATCTTATCGATTTTTCCAACGCCTTCAACACAGTTGATCATGAAGTCCTCCTATCGATGCTATCCCGTTACAATTTGTCACCGGTTGTTATGGATTGGTTCGCCTCTTACCTCTGCGGGCGCCAACAGGCGGTACGCATTGATAAAACTGTTTCCCACTGGCGTGACCTTCTGACCGGTGTCCCGCAGGGTGGCATACTTTCACCTTTACTTTTCTCTATTTTTATTAACTCTATTACCCACAATATTGGCTCATCTCACCTCCGCCTCGACAACGTATACACTCATGACATCTTCGACTGTTGTCGTATGCAGCCTCATTTCTCTTTTTATTACTATAAAGGCGTTTTCTATTCGTTGTTGTAGTTCTTCTAATGTTTGAACTTCCGTTACGTACACCAGTTCATTACCTCGTCCCCAGACGTAAAAATCTAACGGAGTTAGGTCTGGGGAACGTGCAGGCCACTGTATAGGACCAGTCTAAATTAGAAGAAGATGTCGTTACTTAGTGTATATGTTGCCGAGGCGGACATTTTGAACAAAATTTGTAATAATTAATAAACGATCAAAATATTTATTTTCGTCTTTAATTTCAAGGAATCCATATTGAAAAACGATAGAGAATAGGTTTTTTACATTGCATAAGATAAATATTTTTTACCTGCTAATTCAGCTTTGTGAATTAAAAAAAAACTAGATGATATTTGCCAGTAAATTAAGATTTGATGCAACCCTATGTCAATGCACGTCAAAACAAAATATTTACTTTGAGGCTACGCTTAGTAGTTTTTTTTAAATCGAAATTAAATGATGCGATTTGGGTATTTTGGTGAAGTCACTAAAAAACTTAATATAAAAGTAGCCGCCTGACATGGAACGTGTTATGGGGGCTGAAAATATAGGAAATGACCCATTCTATCCGCCAAATCATTTTGGCACACGATGCGCCAAACACCCTGTATATGTTACAGGAAATGTATGAATTCTAGGAATTGTATACTATTCCTAGGAAATGTATACAATTCCGAAGCTAGTTAGGAAATGTATAAAATATTGCTTCAGAGATTTTTTAATACGCACATATCCTAGGAAATGTAGGTATACTTTTCCTAGGAATTTTATAGAATTCCAATATTGTATTAGGAAATGTATAAAACTAAGCGGCACAAGCGCGGTCGCGTGGTCGGGTGTCCGCCTAAAATTTCATTTAGCCAAACCACATTGGCCGATAGATACTTTTAACTCACAATTATTATTGTTTATCCTGACAGTTGTTTTCGCACTATTATACTTTGGTCGAAAAAAATATTTGCCTAAAATTTATTGGCATACCTTTCTTTCGGCATCACGCATATTACGCTGAAGTATTGGAAATCCCTAATTTTAACATCTCTTTTATTAAACTATTATTGACATGAAGGTTTTAGTACTCCTGTAGCTGGATAACAAAGTCTCGGTTAGGTTACGTTAAACTTGCGACCTTACACATACACAGCTGCTGCGGCGCCGGAGCGCCATTTAAGTTTCGGAGAACAAAAAGTGGCGTAATAAAAATAATTTTGTGTAAAAAAAATATCTTAATTACATTTCCGATTGCTGTTTAGGAAATGTGTCTAATATAATTTACATCACACATTTCCGGGTGATTTTAGGACTTATACACAATTCCTAGGAATTGTATACAATGACGGATTTCATACATTTCCTGTAACATATATATAAATATATGACCTGATGATGAAGACAATTGCGCATACAATGTTAACTTAATTCAATAATTATACAGTGACCTAAACGTTTTCTTTGTAATATGCGCTGCGGTCGTGGTGAATAATTTATGGGCTCAGTAATTAGCTAATTACCTACTCAAAAATTTTAAGGTTAATAAGGTAACGATCACAATTCTGCGATCGTATTCTAACAAAATGGTTGTGTCTTTTAGGACCGAGAAAATGGATGAATTGAGGCTCAAAATGAAGGTGTGGACTGGAGTCTACAAGTTACACACTAAAAATCGCTTTCTGGGTATATGCCACGATGTGTACAGAGTTCTTATGATATTATACATGTCCATATACACTGCACAGCATTTCGCTTTCTTCTTCATGGTAAAATATGATGTGGGATAAGTACCTATAATAATTGTAAAATTTAGGTTTTTTTTTATAACAAAACCTGAAACATAGGTGTGTTTCAGGTTTTGTTATAAAAAAAAACCTTGTTAGTTAATCAAGTTTTGTAAACAAGTCTGCAACATTATTGTTAGAACTTATATATTTAAGAGATACATTACTATGAGACACCTGATCTAATAAATATTTATATTTTATGNGCTATCACGGCGTGCCCGTCCAGATCCCGTCACTACTAAAAACGTGTCAGTGTTACTCACAACAATTGCCGGTTTTCCCATTAAACTCCATAACGACACTAGTGATATCTGCCGAACTATTTGAGCTTTAAGCGTGGGATTTTTACAGCATGCACTTTTCGCGGAGCGCTGATAGATGGCGTTGTTAACTCAATTTCTCCAAATTTCGTATAGTGACGGTTTGATTATGAACGTGCGATATCTTAGTATTCGTTTCAAACACTTAAATAATGCCATACTAGCACAATGTACATATCTGCTTAAGAATCCTACTGCAACTGACAAGTCAGGTCTAGTACATGTAGCATAAAGTAAACTACCTATTAGACTTCTACAGGTTTTTTCAATATCTAAATTTTCAGACTTATCTCTTTGTAATATTCAAAATTATAATTTTGTTCCATTGGTGTATCTACTGCTTTGCAATTTGACATTTGATATTTATCAAGTAACTTTTCTAAATACTTTTTCTGATTAANACACTTACCAATTTTATTTCGACGCTCGCTAAGGTTTGGCCGCGGAAGATTTTTGCTCTCACTGGCTAAACGAACGCACTCTTTGATGGTTTGCGAGGCGAAAAGTGGTATGGGGAGGTCCCTTTCTATTATACACACTATAACTTTATGCTAAGTTGCTTGTAACATAGTTTTTGGTGGTTTATTATGAAGAAGAGGCTTGTACTTTTAGAAAATAGATTTATTTGCACCGTAAGACACACAACGGAGACAAATATTTTTTACGGAAGGAGGGCCATAAGGTCATCGCTGCCAACATAAAATATTAAATGTTGCTATTATCAAAACACCCCCTCAACAATTAAATTTTATGACTTTACATACTGTTTATTGTACTGTACTACATTTTTACAATTTAGGACTTTTATTAAATGTTTATACAAACTCAACTTTGTAGTTTTATTTTAGCTTTAAGATTATACAATAATAGTTCCCCATATTATTTAAGTACTAGACTTCTAATTTCAAATTTAATACAAAATTAAGTTTCTGAATTTAACAAATAACTGTTTACCTAATGGTTTTGTAAACAAGTCTGCAACATTATTGTTAGAACTTATATATTTAAGAGATACATTACTATGAGACACCTGATCTAATAAATATTTATATTTTATGTCTATGTGTTTTAGTCTTTTATTGCTGTCATTATTAGAAACAATTTTTAGTACACTTTGGTTGTCTTCCAAGACTTCCAATAATATTATATTTGAATAGCCAAAATCATTTAAAAGTTTTTGTTAGAAACATCCTTCCATAACAGTTAAACTAAGTGCTACATATTCAGCTTCGCAAGATGACAGTGTCACACAAGACTGTTTTTTAGTACCCCAAGAAATTGGACAGTTAAAAATATAGAAAATCTGACCAGATGTCGATTTTCGATCTTGAATATCTCCAGCCCAGTCTGCGTCACTGTAACCTTGCAATTTCACATCATCATTCATCTTATATGTTAATTTATATAGTATAGATGACAAATCAATGGAACCTTTAATATATCTTAGTATTCGTTTCAAACACTTAAATAATGCCATACTAGCACAATGTACATATCTGCTTAAGAATCCTACTGCAACTGACAAGTCAGGTCTAGTACATGTAGCATAAAGTAAACTACCTATTAGACTTCTACAGGTTTTTTCAATATCTAAATTTTCAGACTTATCTCTTTGTAATAATTCAAAATTATAATTTTGTTCCATTGGTGTATCTACTGCTTTGCAATTTGACATTTGATATTTATCAAGTAACTTTTCTAAATACTTTTTCTGATTAATTTTAGTAACATTGTTTTTTAGGTCTTGATTAATATTTATTCCCAGATAGTAACTTGCAAGTCCTAAGTTTTCATTTGAAAATTACAATTTAACGCATCTTTGAGACCATTTACTAATTTTTCATTTTGACCAAAATAGAGCAAATCATCTACAAAAAGTAAAACATAGATATAGTAATTTTTAACTCTTTTGAAATACAAACATTGATCATTTTGAGACCTTTCAAATTTTTCAGTTAACATAAAATTATTAAATTTTGAATTCCAATACTTAGGTGACTTTTTAAACCATAAATAGATTTTTGTAACTTACAGATTGTATTATTGGGTAACTTCATGTAGACTGTCTCGTTGATATCTCCATGGAGAAAGGCTCCGGTAACATCCATCTGGTAAACTGATTTACCTCAGCCTGGTTCTGGTTTGCCACAGCCATCAATGTCCTGAAAGTGGTTAGTTTTGCAACTGGTGCATAGGTTTCGTCGTCGCAATTTTTCTGTACAAAGCCTCGTGCTACTAGGCGGGCTTTGTAGATAGTTTTTCCTTCTATTTCTTTTACTTTGAACACCCATTTGCTGCTCACGAGATTCTCTCCAACTGGAACTTCCTTTACTACTTCCCAGGTGTTATTGTCTTCTAAGGTCTTCAATTCTTTTTCAATAGCTTCTTTCCACATGCATTTGTCAGGTCTTTCCATTGCCTCCTCGTAAGTAATTGGGTCGTCGCATCAGTAGTTAGCAAAACTGAAGTCTGTTTCATCCGAGTCTCTGTTCATGTAGTAATCTTCCAGCCTTTTCGGTCTTTGTGTTGTCCTTTTAGGTCTCTCACCTGTCACTACTGTATCTTGTGCTTGTGTACTTCCTTCGGATACATTTTCTTCCAGTATATCTGTCAATTGATCTGACATTTCCATTTGTGATTCATCATGTAGTGACTCTTGATCAGTAGCACTTGCAAAAGTGTCATTTAATTCAGGTTCTCTCTCTTCATAGTTTTCTTCATGATGTTCTTGTATGTCAAATCCGGTAAGTATTTCTATATTATCTGTATATTGTTTTTCAGGTACTCCTTTCAAGAAAATCAAGTCTCTTTTTATATCTACCTCATTTTTATCAGGTAAGTAAACTCTATATCCTTTGATGTTCTCTCCATATCCCACTAAATATCCTAATTCAGCTTTGCTTTCAAATTTCAATCTCCTCTGATCAGGAACATGCACTGAAACTTCAGCTCCGAAATGCCTTAGGTTATTTATGTCATATTCTTGTCCAAACCAGTTCAAATGGTGTTCTTTTCTCTACACGACTTGGACCAGTTCTATTTATTATGAAGACTGCAGTATTTAAAGCTTCGGCCCACAAACTGTTCTTTAAGCCGCTTTCTAATAGCAATGTTCTAGCAGATTCGACCACGGTCCTCATCTCTCTCTCTCTATGCAGCCATTTTGCTGTGGTGTATATGCTACACTTCTCTGATGTTGAATACCGTGATCATTTAATAAATTTTGCATCTCTTTTCCAATAAATTGTTTGGCATTGTCACTTCTTATGTATTTTATTTTGTGGCCGGGGTTTACTTCAGTTTGTTTAATAAATTGCTTAAGGCAGGTTATACTCTCTGATTTATGCTTCATAAAATATACTTTCCTGTATTTCGTATAGTCATCTTTCAACAACAGGAAAAATTTAGCTCCTCCGAGTGAAATTTCCTCCACAGGTCCGCCAATGTCCATGTGGATTATCTCACCAGGTTCAGCTGCTCTGTGCTCACTTGTTGGGAATGGCAGTTTATGCTGTTTTCCTCTCAGGCAGGCAATGCAGGTTTCTTCTTCACCCTTTTCAAATTGTATGTTATTCTTATCGAGGATAGTCTTTACATAGCTGATATTTTGGTGGCCAAGTTTTGCATGCCAATCTTGCAATGACGAGTTGCTTTTCCCAACCAAAGCAACCGCAGTTTCTTGTTTGAACATCATGATGTACATCTTTGCCCTGCCGCTTGGCTACAGCATGGATACTGCCATTTTTCATAAATTCACACTTGTTTGCTGAAGACACCATTGTATAACCCTTGTCTAAAGCTGCACTCATCGAGAAAAGATTCACTTTCAGTTCTGGTACCTACATACAGAACTCCATGTATTTTGGTAGGAATCCATTTTCTGCTTCCATCGCTTGCTTGTAGCTGAATGTCCCCATAACCCACTGCTTTTATGACTGTCCCGTCCCCAATAATAACATCCTTCGGTACTGATAGATTTTTGTAGTTTAGAAAACTGTGTTTTTTTAAACACATATGTTCAGACGCGCCGCTGTCTAGAAACCAGTCAAGTTCCGTACATTTAGAGGTTAAGGCACTGATTGGAATTGATGAAATAAACGCGTTCTGTTTCTCATTTACGAAGTTTGCACTACGTTTTGTAAAAACCCGGTTTTTACCCAATAACACCCATTCTGGTGGGTGAAAACAAAAATAGCGTTTTTTAAAAGTGAGAACAAATACCACTTGTTGCTAAGGGGGCGTTCTAGTGTTACGTAATGCAATCTGGGGGGAGGGGAGGTCTTGAAAAACGTTACAATGCGTTACAGTGGCGGAAGGGCGGTTCGATTTCAAGTTTTTAAGCAGAAGTACTTTGTAGTTGGTGTTGTTATTTGTAACTTTATACCGTAATGTCATCAAAGAGAGAGTTTGGCATCTTTGGCATCGTCCCCCCCCCTCCCCCTACATGTCCTTGCCATGATCACAAATTATTGTGTTCCTACTAAATTTCTTCTAAATCGGTTCAACGATTCTTGAAATAACACCATTTTATAAAATAATTGGTCACATCATCATAACGTGATCAATTTTACGATTTGGCCACGATATAAATGTAATATGCATTGTTAAATTTAACTTATTACTTATTAATCAATAAACTTAAATGAGAAAAATTCAATAAAAATAAAGAAAAGATACCAATTGAAATAATTATAAAATTATTTGTTTTCACCCGGTGTAAACACCCACGGGTGGAATGAAACGGGTTTTTATTGGGTTTTTACCCTCATGTGGGTTTTTGCCCGGGTGGAAACCCATCTCTAGTGCTTTTAGGTTATCTGTTGGGTCGGGGCATGGACGAGAACCATCGACTACTTCGTAAGCACTTATTGCCTTGAGGATAACTTTCAGTTGGAATTTCCAACTCGTCCAGTTTTCTGCTCCATCTAGTCTCAGCCCATTTGAAGACATTGCGTTGCTAAATGGGTCGGCGTCCATTTTGAATGCCACACCGATACGATTTTGATTTCTGCTTTACCACAGAACTAAACCCTGCTTTACCGCAGATCTTATATTACAAGCCTCTTATGGCACACTTATATCATTGGCTCACCAGCGAACTTTGTGAAAGTCGTCCAAAATGAGTAATAGTGGCAGAAAACATTGATGTTGTCAGAAAAATCTAAAAAAAACCTCGTCATGTGACATATCGTAGAATGAGGATCATTTCGATTTTTAGCTGTGAATGCAGATTTATAGGGCTAAGAAATCCTTAATACACAGTGCAAAAATTTTTGTTCTACGACAAAAATTGACGAAGTTATGGCCAAATTACTAAAAAAGTTCACTGACCGCCCGGCGCGGGGACGATGACGTCATTATATCCGATCCGAACGCTGCCGGCGTACTGCGTGGATAGAAAATATTTTTTTCTAGCCAAATTATCAGTTTTAGAGAAAAACTTGTAATGACATTTATTCATCAGAATAAAGTAAGCTATCGATAGGTAATTTGTACCTGCATATTAGTCAAGAATGGACTTAAATGGAAAGAACTTGTGGAAATTAAACTGCTTTCTTTGGTTAATGTATTTGAATGTTGTGCAATTGAATTAACTGACTACAAAATTGCAATCATATGTGTATATCGGGTACCAAACCGAAATAATAATTTTGATGTATTCTTTAATAAATTGGAAAAACTTCTAGTGCATAGTTTAAATTTAAAATGTAATAATATACTCATTGCTGGCGATATAAACATTGACATGTTAAAGAATAATAGAATCACATTGAACTTAGAATGTTTGCTGTCAAATTACAATTTTAAATTGGCTCTAAAGCAACCTACTAGACTTGTTAGCAATACATGCATAGACAACTTTGCCCATAACTATGGAAAACCATGTAAGACAGAAGTGTTTGAATTTGGCTTGTCAGACCATACTGCTCAATTAATAAAATTACCAGTTAAAAATGTAATTAAATTAAAATATTGGTATAAAGAAATACGGGATTATAGCAGGGACAACATAAAAAAGTTTAAAATGTGTATAGGAAGTCTATCCTTTTCCGAAATGTACAGTACAGATGACCCAAACTTGGCATATAAATATTTCTTGCAAGAATATCGTCTGTTCTATAATTTATGTTTTCCACATAAACGAATTAAAATAAATGTAACCAATAAACCAAAGTGGATATCACACGGCTTAAAAATTTGTAGCAAGAAAAAAAGGAATTTATTGTGGAAATATAGAAAATCACCTTCTAGCACGAACAAATTACATTACAAAAAATACACTAAACTCTTTAAAAAAATTATATCTCTGACTAAACTAGCTCAAAATAATTATAAAATAAAAACAAGTGACAATAAATCCAAAACAACATGGCAAATTATCAATAAAGCCCGTTTGAATATCCCAACACAATCCATTTCAAAAATAAAGGTTGAAAGCCAGTATATAACTAATCCTAAACAAATAGCGGAAGCCTTTAATAATTATTTCATCGACAGAATTAAACCATTGCAAGGATATGATAATAAAGCTATCTTAACCTCAAAACACATGCTCACTTCCATGTTTCTGGCTCCGAGCCTACCGATACAAATATATTACATAATAAAAAANGCCATGTCCATTATTTCATCGACAGAATTAAACCATTGCAAGGATATGATAATAAAGCTATCTTAACCTCAAAACACATGCTCACTTCCATGTTTCTGGCTCCGAGCCTACCGATACAAATATATTACATAATAAAAAAACTAAAAAACACAAGTAGCGTAGGTCATGACGGTATTGCAANGGTTTCCATGTGGTCTTCGTAGGCTACAATATTCATTAAATATTTACCTAAACCTAGCAACATTCAGCAGAGAATGACAGAAAAAAGAACAATGAAACAAATGACAGTCTCACTATACGACCCACTTGCTATGCATGTTGTAGCACTGGCAGTCACTTATTTTAAATCAGAGAGGTAAAAAAGAAAAATAAAACAAATGACAGTCTAGCTACGTCTCTTTATTGTTCACATCAGACTCCTCAACCCTAAAATGCCTATTGAGGCCAACGCAATCCACTTGCTATGTTCTGGAATGGTGGCAGCATTGCAGTCATCAGAGAAGCACTGGCAGACAGTTTCCACATAATACTTGAATATGAAACAAATGACAATCTAGCTAACGTTATGTTATAGCACGGGCAGTAGCTGTATTTAAATCTAAGAGGTAAAATAAAAATAAAACAAATGACAGTCTAGCTACGTCTCTTTATTGTTCACATCAGACTCCTCAACCCTAAAATGCCTATTGAGGCCAACGCAATCCACTTGCTATGTTCTGGAATGGTGGCAGCATTGCAGTCATCAGAGAAGCACTGGCAGACNGTAAAAACGTATGATAATTACGATGATATAAGTCAAAAGAAGTTATAACAATAAATTATATGACTAAAATCATTTCGAAATCTACCAAATTCTCGATTTCTGCATGAAAAATGTGACAACGCTCTTAAGTCCGCCTTATGTACACCGTTCTATGTGCATATAAGTTTTAAATAAATAAATAAATGAAACAAATGACAATCTAGCACTTGCTACCTACGGTGAAGATTGTGTGGTAGTCTGTGGTCCCTGGCAGTCGCAGTTAAATCAGAGAGGTACAAAAGAAAAATAAAACAAATGACAGTCTAGCTACGACTCTTTATTGTTCAAATCAGACTCCTCAACCCTATTATACCTACTCAAGGGAGCAAGCCCAACCCACTTGCCACTTGCAATACACAGGGAGTTGAGTTGAGTTACCTACAATCATCAGAGAAGCACTTTGGCAGATGGTTTCCAGGTGGTCCTATATTCCAATCAAAGAAAAAAAAACAATGAAACAAATGACAATATAACCCACTAGCCGATGCACGGTGCCAGTCATCTTCAGTCGCTGTTATAGCACTGGCCAGGTAGTCACTATATTTAAAACAAAGATATAAAAAGAAAAATGAAACAAATGACAGTCTAGTTACGTCTCTTTATTGTTCACATCATACTCCTCAACCCTAAAATGCCTATTGAGGCCAACGCAATCCACTTGCTATGTTCTGGAATGGTGGCAGCATTGCAGTCGTCAGAGAAGCACTGGCAGACAGTTTCCAGGTGGTCTTAGTAGGCTACAATATCACTGGTCAACAAAAAAAAAAATTTTGTTTCCTGTGATTTTTTTTCTGTTTCTATCTCAAATTGAAGCATATTTTTTAAATATGGCAACAGTTTTTCTCTAACAGCTTTTGTTTTTAAGTTATAGCTATCTACCTTCATTTAATATTTTTACTTAGATTTTTGATTTAATTGGACAAAAAAATATATTTTGTTGGTGTTTTCGATATTGCTTCGTTATGAAGATGTCCAAATTGCTTCTGCTATCTTTGTGGTAAATATAATATTTGAAAAATGTCGAAAACCTCTATCGGATTTCATGAAAACTGCGTAACATCTACACTTTAAAATAAATATTTGAAATTAATTAATCAAGACCACAAATGCGTTATTTGTGTTCTGAGAATAGGTAACTTACTTTAGGCCAACACAAAAGTCCCGTTTCATGTGTATCTGGAATAATCGTAACAAACAAAAGCATTGGTTACAAAAATTTTGACCAGTGCGGCTTCCCGCACACAAAACTTTTTGCTTTTCAGCTAAAGTTGATACAAACTATTTTATAAACATGCCTTTAGTTAGCCAAGATCGTATCACCGTATTTCTACCACTTTATATTAACCTCGGCATCTTGAAACAGTCTGTGCATGCGCTTAACAAAAGTAACGAATGTTATCATTTTCTTTCATGAAAGTTTTCAGGATTAAGCACAGAAAACTTGAATGTTGGTAATTTTTGATGGGACTCACATTAGGCAACGAGAATATGATTGTAATTTTAAGAAATCAATAACTGAAGTCCAGTCCTAAGCTTAGAATTCATTTTTTTGGTTATAAGTAATTTCCTAAGCAAAAATAAATTGTTGAGAGCATGCTATCCAACTTGCAAGAGCTAGGGTGCAACATGGGCATAAAAATACACTTCATGTACTCGCATTAACATCGATTTCCACAAAATGTGGGTGAGTTTAGTGAGGAGCAGGATAAAAGATGTCATTAGAATTTTCGGACAATGGAAGAAGGTTATCAGGGCCGGTGGTGATCATATATGAATGGCAGACCATTGCTGGAGTTTGCAACGAAATCTACTCAAACTTTTCTATTCAAAGAAATCATATAAAAGATCATTTGCTAGTGTTCAATAGATATTATATTAACACAATATTATTTTTATGTCAACATAATAAAACTCTATATTTTAAAAAGTAAAGCTGTTGGCGATCTCCCAGTATTTTTTTCATAATCAGGGCCATAGAAATACCCAATAACAGAAAAAAAATTAAAGGAAAAAAAACATGTGTTGACCAGTGTATTCATTAAATACTTACCTATACCTAGCAACATTCAGCAGAGAATGACAGAAAAAAGAACAATGAAACAAATGACAGTCTCACTATACGACCCACCTATTGCTTTGCATGTTGTAGCACTGGCGGTCACTACTTTTAAATCAGAGAGGTAAAAAAGAAAAATAAAACAAATGACAGTTTAGCTACGTCTCTTTATTGTTCACATCAGACTCCTCAACCCTAAAATGCCTATTGAGGCCAACGCAATCCACTTGCTATGTTCTGGAATGGTGGCAGCATTGCAGTCATCAGAGAAGCACTGGCAGACAGTTTCCACATAATACTTGAATATGAAACAAATGACAATCTAGCTAACGTTATGTTATAGCACGGGCAGTAGCTGTATTTAAATCTAAGAGGTAAAATAAAAATAAAACAAATGACAGTCTAGCTACGTCTCTTTATTGTTCACATCAGACTCCTCAACCCTAAAATGCCTATTGAGGCCAACGCAATCCACTTGCTATGTTCTGGAATGGTGGCAGCATTGCAGTCATCAGAGAAGCACTGGCAGACGGTTTCCATGTGGTCTTCGTAGGCTACAATATTCATTAAATATTTACCTAAACCTAGCAACATTCAGCAGAGAATGACAGAAAAAAGAACAATGAAACAAATGACAGTCTCACTATACGACCCACTTGCTATGCATGTTGTAGCACTGGCAGTCACTTATTTTAAATCAGAGAGGTAAAAAAGAAAAATAAAACAAATGACAGTCTAGCTACGTCTCTTTATTGTTCACATCAGACTCCTCAACCCTATAATGCCTATTGAGGCAAACGCAATCAACTTGCTATGTTCTGGAATGGTGGCAGCATTGCAGTCATCAGAGAAGCACTGGCAGACTGTTTCCAGGTGGTCCTCGTTGTCGGCCTTGTAGCAGTCCCGGTGGTGACGTACCCAACCGCAGCCACGGGTTACTCTCACCTCGGAGTCGTGGTGTTTGTGGAAAACTAAAGCAAAAAGGGTACCTATTAGATAAAATCCGATAGAATGATTTGATAGAAATAAAGAAAAAATAACAGTTTATTCAGTTAAAAACAATAGAGGTGCTTTAGTCTTTAATTTTGGTTTCTTTGGTGGTTAAACTATGCCAATGCTCGCTCATAGACCATGCAATCGATATAACGATAAGATGCTATTATTCAACAAAAATCTATTTACTCGTAGTCTAATAATTATGATCATAGTTCTCACTCGTAGCTCTGAACAGCTCTTACAACTGATAGAGGTGCGGAGATGAGTGTTACGAAATATCTAGACTTAACCTGCACTAGTCTAGATTTTACCTGCAGGTAAAACCGAATTTATCTGGTTAGGTAACCTTCCATCACCACGACCTTTCCGCGCCAATAGATGCTAAGTAGGTACCGTTTCATTTTAACAATTTTGTCTTTTAGGTTTTAAACAAATTAAAGAAAGGACACAACGCTACCTTAATTTATACCTCTCTAAAATATTAATAAAAATATTAAAATAAGTCATAGTTATTGTATGTAAAAGTCATTTAAACATACAAACTTGACCTACAAACATGATCTGACAATGACCGAATGACATTCTCATTATCAAGTTGTGTTATCAAAATGTTTATTTCAAGTTCCATACTTCCAGTTCATATTTCCATGCCATCAATCAACGCGATCGACGTGTAAGTGACATGAAAGAACTACCTAGTTCAGTAATGGTTTCTTAATAGGTTAATCTATGTACCTAGGCAGCAAGGTTCTGGAATGGAGGCCGCGTACCGGAAAACGCATGACGTCCACCTACAAGGTGGACTGACGACATCGACCAATCGATCAACGTGGAAAGCATTAGGGGCGGCCTATGTTCAGCAGTGGACGTCCTATGGCTGAAATGATGAATGATGATGATGTACCTATAAGACCCCAACCCTAACTGTAAGACAGAGAGCGTGACTAAATTGGTTTAAATTAAGCGTCAAGCCATTGAGAAATCTCGATCATTAATGTTCAGGCCTCCTACATTCATTAGTGCACGTCCAATTGCTGAAATAATTATGATGAAAGGAAAGTAGTCCGGAAATTCGAAGCCGGCCCCAAAACTTGTGTTGAGTTCACTGTTGTTTTATGATTTGCGATGATTAAAAATAAACAAAGGTCTTACATAAAAAAAACCTACTTGTTCTAGAGAGGGATTGTGTCGAATATAAATGTATTATAAACATAATACATAATGCCGACCATTTGATGAAGGTCGCGGGAAGCACCTGGATGCGGGCATCGAAGTAGGTACTCGTCGTTGTGGAAGCCTTTGTCCAGTAGTAGACGTCCTTTGACTGAAATGGATCATCATCATCATCAACCGCCTCTGTGGTCTAGTGGTAAGACCACTTGCTTCAGACGCAGAGGTCCCGGGTTCGATTCCCAGTGGGGGCAGATTTTTCTGTTCGGTCTGGTTGGTGGTAGGGCTTGTTCTAAATCCCCCTGGCTAGCTACCACCATCTTACCTAAGTCTGTCGCCATCCGGCAGTTAGAGGTAAGATAGCCAGTTCCTCCGTGGTTGAGGATTCCGGGTGAAGCTTGCTTCCACCTTCGGCCTGATCATCACTTACCATCAGGCCAAGAGCTTCCTTGTTGTGGATAAAAAAAATCATTTCAGCCACAAGACGTCCACTGCTGAACATAGGCCTCCCCCAATGACTTCCACATCGCACGGTTGGTAGCGGCCTGCATCCAGCGTCTTCTTGCTACCTTTATCAGGTCGTCGGCTGGATAATAAGTAAAAACCTACTGGTCTGCACGATCTTCCTGCAGAAGAACTGGTGGTTATCCGGCGAGAAGACGCCGCTGGCGCAGTTGGTCATCTTGATGAACTTGTTGAGGGTTTCCTGGTCGTAGCTGGTGGGGTCCAGGCACATCGAGTTGTTGGCGCTGTTGCACTCGTAGCACCGGATCGAGAGACCTGGGTTGTGAGGTAAAAAACAGTGCAATCTGGTTTATTATCTAAATGGTCGCATGACACCGATTTCTATTGTGTCTCGATTCAATGGTACTTGAAGGGCTACTCAGATAACTCAAGAGCATAATACTATTGGACTAAATAATAATTTTCAGAT
This sequence comes from Ostrinia furnacalis, assembly GCF_004193835.3. NCBI lineage: Eukaryota > Metazoa > Arthropoda > Insecta > Lepidoptera > Crambidae > Ostrinia > Ostrinia furnacalis. Next base: position 304,780 of record NW_021131106.1, read on the forward strand.
TCCTTCAGTTCTATTAAAGATTTATGTCTGCAATAATGTCCTAACCAAACTATGAGTAGACTAAAAGGAAATGAAACTGTCACCTGCTATCTATATGAAAGGTTTCTAGTTTTCTTATCCCTAATTGAAGAAGGAGGCATTAGTCAAGTGTTTCTTAAATGTTTGTTATAAAAATAAACGATGATTTGAAACTCCATAATTTGAGTTATAAATATTATGTACAATTTTATTGGCTTAAAGTTTTGTTATTGCATTGAAACAAATGACATTGAATCCAGTCGTCAGCAATGATATCCAATAATTAACATAGACGCTTCTAATGGCAATGATACCGACTGACCTTAAAGATAACTCACCCAGAGGAACGCACACTGATAGCACCACCAAAACAACCGCGTATTTCATTTTTAGGCTTTATTTTAGTAATTAATGAATTAAATGTGACAAATTAGCGGCCTGTACCACCGGCCGATATAATCGCACTGTGCAGGGAAATCGGTAAAGCTCATCTGACTGTATAACTACTTAATGTCGAACACCAATGGTACGGCCCTATTCTGATATTGTATATGAACCTACGAACTTTTTGAAACCTATTAGCAAACAATACTAAATGAAACTTCGATTTATTTGTTTACGAACACCAGAGTGTTACTTAAAAGTAGGTACTGCTACGAATGTGTGAATTGTGAGATAAAGTAAGTAGGGTAAGTGCGCTAGTTTTCGTCCAATTAGCGGAGTTGCCAACTTTGTGATGCGAAATGAATATCTTAAAATACCCTTACTCATATGTATCATTATGTCATTTTAGTCCTTATATAGTCTACTTTACGTTAATATTATACGACAATAAGTAAATACCACGGGTTTTTTTTATAAAAAATATTTTATGCAAAAGAGGCGATTTCACTAGTTTTCATCCAAAAAAATCAGTTTTCGTCCTAGAGTACGCTAGTTTTCGACCACTGTGTAGAAAAAAGGGTGCAGTTGAATTATTAACTTAAAACCAATTCTACAATACAGTAACTATGGATTGTGGTATATCATTTGAAAGGTAATTTTGTTAGCTTTCAAATGATATAAAAAAGATTTAAATAAGTTTCTTACCTAAATTTGGGAAAATATTGCAATAGGTCGAAGGACAAATGGACGAAAACTAATCTACAGGAATAGCTAATTTTGGTTTTCGTCCACCCCAGTGCTTGCTCATGACGTCATGGACGAAAACACAACAACGTTTAAAGCTGTTTTTTGTTTTCGTCCACATCTTTTTAACGGTTTTTATGGGTTTATCACTGTTAAAAAGTGGACGTAAACTAAAATGTTTAATGTAACAGCAATAAAGATCATATTGGAAGAAAAAACATTGTATTTTGTAGGTCCATTGAAGTAAAATGATTATTAAAAATATTAACTAGGTGTCAGGGTTTCCGTCCACGTGGACGAAAACCAAAATCTTGCAAAATTGTTATGCTAGTATTAGTCCACTTAATTATCTAAGATTTCTATACAAAAACTTCAATAAACCCTTAAAATAGTGTTTATTATGCTAATAATTAGACATACATGCCAAAAACATTACGTAAAGTAGCTAAAACAGTAATTAAACATACCATGAAAGTTCCCTACCGGCACGTTTTTTTTCTAACTTGACGACGTTTTCCATTCACCTGTGTGCGGCAGCAACTTCCGAAGATTTTTTTGGAGTTATTACTTGTCAAATTACATTTTCATGCAGGCAGAACTGTTACTTAGGGTATCCTTCCGTTTGGCCAAATTACTTTTCGCCAAATTTCACTTCGCAAACAACTTATCGCCAAAGTTTCATTTCCCAAATGAACTTTTAGCAACTGTACTTTTCGCAACTAATTCATTTGGTCAAATTATCATTTGGCCAAATTTTACTTGGCAAATGTTTATATAGCAAATGTTTTATTTTGTCAAATATTATATCCCAAATAATTTTTTTGGTCAAATTGACACTTCACATACCTACTTACCCACCGTTACCCACAAATCAAACCATAAGGCAGATGATCATGATTTTCACAAGAATTTTATGTAAAACAAAGAAATTGCAGAAAATAGTATGGTTGCAGAAAGTAGGTATTGCATAAAATAGTAGGTTAGGTTAGGTTAGAACAGTGACCCTTAACGCGCGAAGGCGAGCGAAGCGTGCCGCGGTAGCGGCCGCCGAGCGCTAGAATCACCTCTATTGTTAATAAATCATTTGGAAATTTCGATAAAAAGAATGAAATATTAAAATTAATTTAAAACAAATTTTATATTAACTACCCACTAAACACAATAATAACCACAAGTTAATTTGTATTCCATTCTACGCACCAATCAAATTATTTTGTAAATAGTGTATCGTGAAATATTTTTGCCAAATGAAATGTTTGCCAAAACATACTTTGCCAAACAATAATTTGCTAAACAATAATATGCCAAAAACGGCATTTGCGAATTAAAAGTTTGCTATAAGTTGTTTTGCCAAATGAGAATTTGCCAAATGAAAATTTGCGAAACGTTGTTTGCGATGTGATAATTTGGGAAACGTTTTTTGGCCAAACATTAGTAATCCGTTACTTAGATATTATAGATTGTAACAAGTCCAAACTTGCACGGAAAGTTAGGTTTGTATTCTAATTTTCCGTATTTGTTTGTGGCAAGTCGGTCAAATGGACGAAAACAGGAGCTGGACGGAAAACCGGCGCAATTACCCTACTAAGTTTTTGAACTTTAACCTAAATTTATTGATAGCTTCCCTAGAATAATATCGTAAAATAAAGAAAACAAGTTAGGTAGTGATATTTTATTACTTTTTCAATTATTATTATCACATGTTTATTGTTGGCGACATACTATATTTTCTAATTTGTACAATGTTACGATTAATTAACAAAATAATGTAATTTGTAAATAAGTATCTCAATCTCATTATTGATCTTTGGTTGAAACCCGAAAATTCTTAGGAACATACTGCGTTAGGTAGGTACTTGTACTTACTTTGTAATTTGTAAATAATAAGTATTGTAAGTTTAAGAAGTTTTTGAAATCATAAAATAGTCCATTGTCAAAAAAGTTTCAAACTTTTCCCCGCCAATTTTGGTAGCAAACCAAGATGGCGGTGAGGGCGCCAAGAACTGTCACTTTGACGTAATCCAACATGGCGGCCGCGTTGCACATGTCTCCAAAGCACTGGCACACGGTTTCCAGGTGGTCACTGTTGTCAGCCTTGTAGCACTCCCGTTTGTGCTTGACCCAACCACAGGTGCGGGTCACTCGGACTTCAGGGGTCTTGTCTATGTGGAGAACTGGAAAAGAAGACTTTATCATCAGGGCATTTAATTTTCAAATTATCAGAGGGAAATGGAGTATGTCAGACTGCCTACGCTGATCAGACGAGTTGGGGAGGCCTGATCATTCTAGCATCTAGCCTAAGCATTCTTCCTTAGTCGCCTCTTACGTGATGCACAAGAAGATTGGGGGTGGTGGTGAGTGACTGAACTACATGACATGTCCTCAATAATGCCATTTGCAAACAAAACGTGTTGTTCTACAGTTGGTAATTTTTTTAAACTGTTGTAGGACACCAAACCAAACTAGCTCGAAGAGCTGATGGCCGCTGGGGCAGGAAAGTTCTTGAGTGGCGACCACGAGCCGGAAGACGTAGCGTGGGCAGGCCTCCCACTAGGTGGACCGACGATCTGGTGAAGGTCGCGGGAGGTACCTGGATGCGAGCGGCGCAGGACCGGTCTTTGTGGAAATCCTTGGGGGAGGCCTTTGTCCAGCAGTGGACGTCTTTCGGCTGAAACGAACGAACGAACGAAGGACACCAAATAATGTAAATTTTATATAATGAAAGATAGCACTAAGAAAATGTTTAAGTAATTAAGTAGGTACAGAAGGGAAGTACAAAATCATTCGCAATTTCCAGAATACGGCTGCATTTTCACGCACTGCTAATTTCAGTGGCTTTTTTATAACCTTTGTGAACATACAATGTTTTTGTCCAGGCCAACGTGCAGTTAGCCGACTATGAGACAAAAAAAGTCATTGAGGCTGCATTGAAATGGAGCAGCGTGCGGCCTTTGTGCCGGAGGTATTATGATTCTATCGTAGTACGTTTGGAAATTGTAGTGTATTTAGGCTTATAGTAGCAACATGTACCTAAAGCTTGTGGAAATGAGTCATTATGCCTATTAGCAGAAAGGGAAAACGAGGACTGTTATATAACAGTCCTAATGCCTATGCATTGACTGGATGTTGATCTTCTTTTATCGTGTGGACTATACTTAATCACAATAGATGTGAGGCGAGCTCGTTTCTTTCAGAAACCATTCGTAGTCAAATATGAAGAAAATTAAACTAACTAAGAGAACAAACAAGGCTTGATAGCTTTCCTCGTATGCCTCCTGTGGTAATCAGAGCTGATATCCCATTAGAAAATCAGCTTCAGCTATTTATAACGTTGCATTCTTGCACGTTCTCGTGGGCGAAATTATTTTAAGCCAACAATCATAATTCATTTAAAACAAAAGCCATAATAAGTTTACACATGTGCTTGTAGAGTAACCAAGAGCATTCATCAAAAGAGTTTGACTTCTGACTGAAGTGACTGATTCCACGTGGGTATTGTCTCACTGGTCTACGCTATAAGAAGCAGAAGAAGTCTTTGCTGGTATCGTGACTATTTTGACTAGTCTTAATTGCATTTTTATTTGGTACTAGCGGCCGCCCGCGACATCGTACGCGTAGACCTCGTTTACACCCGTTAGATAGGTATCATATTGATAGATGGCATTTTACGGCTTCCCCCGTATGAATATTTACGAACGTCAAAAACAGTAGTTTGTCCAGCCCTGTAGATTTTAACCAATGACTCTTTTTAAACACGTCTTATTTATTTATTGAAACTAAGTATGCTTACTGGTCTGGGTGATCTTCCTGCAGAAGAATTCCTTGCTGATGGCGTTGGGGACGGACTGGCTGCAGTCCACCACCGGCACGATGGCCTGCATCCGAGGGTTGTGCATCTCGAGACAGGCTGAGTTGTTCGCGCTGTTGCACTCGAAGCACTTGATGGCCGAACCTTGGTTTAGAAGATTACAAGTTTGTGAATATTAAGGATTAGGAAAATAGGTATTAGGATATTCATCATCATCATTTCAGCCATAGGACGTCCACTGCTGAACATACGTAGGCCTGTGGCGGTGGCGGCCTGCATCCAGCGCCTTCCCGCTGCCTTTATAAGTTCGTCGGTCCACCTTGTGGACCTTTTAGGATATTGCAAAACTTTAAAAGGAGTAGGCTCTGGATGAAATAAATGCATGCAAACAGTGCGATCCTTTACTATCCTGTCAAAAGAGGCCTAAGGCCTCCCTTTAATGGACATCATTGCAATGCACAAGGTGCTAATTCCTAATCGCCAAGGAGAGACATAACCTGCAGCAGGAATGCTTAAAACATTTCCCCTAGTAAAACGGTTATTCATAGGTTAGGATTTTAGAGAGTATCTGAAAAGCCTTTTGAATTCATGACTCCATAGCCTTTAGTTAAATAAGTGATTCGAATGCATTTTAACCTACAGGCGCTCACTTAAATGCCTAGAGTAAGAAAGTAGAACTTAGGTAACAAGAGGAATATGTTTACTGAACGGGCAATTTTAAGTTGAGAAAGATTAAAGTACTTACACGTTGAAAACAATGCTGGCAACAAAACTGATAGCACAGCGTAATTCGTATTTTTCACAGCCATATCAAACTCCTAGCGCTTTGGAACGGCAATATTTTTAAGTACCTCACAAAATAGCTGAGTTAATTCTCAGGCGTTCTGCGCTCACTATTACGCACAAATTTAGTTAAAAATATTTATTAAAAACTGTATTTTTTGTACTTTTTATGTTTTAAAATTCGTTTCGTTGCGCCTCTGCTAATATACACAGTTGACTGCTTATTGTATGACCTAACATGAGCTTATAACTCAATGCTCCTTTGTGAATCAGTTGCATACCACAAAGGGAGAAACTGGATTCATTCGGTTGTAAGACTCTGTAGAAAGGTAGCTGAGATCGGGAAAGGAAGCATTAATAAAGTTTAAGTGGAGTCTCAAATGTGTCACGGCGTGGACTCGAAGGAACCGATCTGGTACAGAAAATGTAGGATATGTATCCTGCTCAGGTAGGTACTGGTATGTTCTTATGTCTGGTTGTTGTCGATTTGTAGAATAATAAAGGTCAAAAAGGGCCCTCTCTTCCCGAAATTCAATTAGCCCTGGAAAATTAGAGGCCCTGTTTAGGTTACATGTATGACTATTTAAAATAATTTTGTCGCCGAAGACAAGAAATTGACAAAATGACAAATCTTTACCATGCTTGCTGATGATAACGATGTCATCAATAAAGATACAATAAATGCTAAACTGAAAGATCTGAACAGCACAAGACTCGAGGTTGGACTGATGATGATAGCCTAGGTCAAATCAAAACTAATGAAGAGCAGCTCAAAATAGATGCAAGGCCGAGGAACACGAAATAGGTAAGCAATTGAAATGATTATCCAATAAATCATTTTAAGCAGAACTTTTTTGAATTATATTGTTAACTAGCTGACCCGGCGAACTTTGTTCCGCCTTAATGGCAATAAATAAGCAGACTTTTTTTTTTAATTTCGAACGGGATAAAAAGTATCCTATGTCCTTCTCCTGGCTCTAAACTACCTCCCTGACAATTTTCAGCTAAATCGGTTCAGCCGTTCTTGAGTTATAAGCGAAGTAACTAACACGACTTTCTTTTATACAGGGTGGAAACGATAAGTGATCTCACTCGATTATTTCTAAACTATACAAGATATCCAAAAACTGGTTACTGATCCTGAAAGTGCTTCACGAGTTCTATCCAACGGTATCAATAATAGGTTACAAAATAAATTGGATCTATCTGAAAATTCAATGTTTCCAGCCTCCATACATTTAGTAAAACCACATAATATTAAAAACTAAACAAGATATCCAAAAACTGGTTACTGATCCTAAAAGTGCTTCACGAGCTCTATCCAACGGTACCAATATTAAGTTATAAAATAAACTGAATCTATCCGGAAATTCGATGTTTCCAGCTTCCATACATTTACTACTGCCACAGTCATGGCACTCATGTCTTGATAATATTATAGCAAGTAAAGCCTAAAACCAATGTTTTCCATGAATTGTTTTAAATAAGAATGCAATTTACGAGTTAATTTTAAGTGTTTATGATTAAAAAAAAACAATTCTAATATTGTTTGGCTGGCATTAGTGGCATACATTTAGTATGGAGGCTGCAAACATTGAATTTTCGGTTAGATCCAGTTAATTCTGTAACCTATTACTGATATCGTTTGAAAGAGCTCGTGAAGCACTTTCAGGATCAGTAATCAGTTTTTCGATATCTTGTATAGTTTAGAAATAATCGAATGAGATCACTTATCGTTTCCACCCTGTATACCTATATAGATTTTATCCCTAAAATTCAGTCTCAGTTTTTAGTTGATTACTTATACACGTAAAAGTTTTTATTTACAGAGTTTCGTAACATTTTTCTTTTAATCTTAGCATTGACATGACAATTTGTTAGCAGTAGGCATCCAAGTCAGAAAAGAAGGGGAGAATATTAAAAATGATGAAAGTTACCAAATATCAAGTAATAAACTTATTTATATCCTACGCCGATTTTACACTTCAACTCGTAAAATGCAGCTATTAATATACATCAGTGCTTTAGTTTTATGGAGCAATAACAAATGTTCTTAGACTGGAACTGAAGTAGGTAATAATCGTAAGGAAGTACGAGTAGTTACTAAGCGAGAAAATTGTTCGGTACTTATTCATATAGTCCAATGTCTTTTACTAGGATAATCATTTGCTTCTGCCCGCGGCTTTGCCTGTATGGATTTGTATAATAAGATAGGTTTATAAATTATGATTGTCATAAAAAACATCAGTTAAAAATATCATTTTCTTTAGCATAGGTTTGTATTGTGCAGAACTTTCGTAATTGCTTTGCTCATGCACTGCTCTTTTAAATTACCTACGTACTTAATCTATCTAAGATTGGTCAACTTTTTTAGCTTAGGTATGCTTAAAAAATGCAGCTTTTATGAATCTTTCAAAAAAACTAACTCCAACAAGAACCATAGGTACCATTTGAAACCTACTCGAAAGTGCTTTTAACTCATAACTTCCTTCGGTCTGATCTGATGAGATCTGAAAGTAGGTTTCAGGAAGTGTGTCCAGCTTATCAGCGGAACCCGTCAGTCACAGAATCTTGGCATTCCATAATAATGCCAAGATAATTCCTATTCCTATAATAAAGCCAAGATTTATCTAGCCGAGGCCCAGTAACACGGGAAGCCCGCGCGCCGCAGATTGCAGGAAGTCCTGCGTTCTACCAATTGCCTCGGAGCTGTATAAGCGAGGATACACATGGATAACAATTTCGGGGATAAACACTCTTTTTAGGGTTCCGTATTTCGAACCATTATCCTCTAGGAAGTCTAGTGTCCATGCAAATGCTTTTTCTATCTGTCTGTCAAGATCCTTATTTAAAGAATGGTTACTTGGATACATCAGGTTGATATTCCTTGCATCTATATTTTACCGGTTCAAAAAGTAAACATGCAAACCTATAAGCAAGATGATGGATCTTTGGTAGAATATGATGATAAGATTTTTTCTTGTAAACCCGAAGAAAACAGATGTTATTTGAAAACTACGCAAGCTTTAAGCTTACTCAGACTTAAAGTTTTCGCAGAGAGTGCTTTTTGGACGACAAAAGTTTATTTTGCTATAGTCCAAAACAGGACTGATGAGTAAAAGTTAAAATCAATGGAAAATGTTAGCATTGTTGTGTTCCGGCAGTTAGAGGTAAGTCTGCCAACTCCTATGTGTTTGAGGATTCCGGGTGAAGCTCGCTTCCATCTTCGGCCCGATCATCACTTACCAGCAAGCCTAGAGCTTCCTCGATGTCATACTTATTGAGTTATCAGTAGCCTAGTTAAATACCCACTGGAATGAAAATAAATATGACGTTTGTGATAACAATAAGTGACCCAGTGTGACCGATGCCCAAGCGCAGGATACAATGGCAATCAGGCGCGCGGGCGGATGGTGATGTCGCATTGCCTAGGGAACAGGCCTTGCGCAACCGCAGCCTAGGCATCGCAATGGAGTAACACCAGTAACACGCATGTCTTATGAACTCCTAGGAATGTGAAAACTCTACTAATATTTTATTGACCCCTTTACAACATGAGGAATGTAAAAAGCGCGCTGACATTTTTTGTCAGCTGCCGGCAATATTTTCAGTCTTTGTTTTACCTTATTCCGTTTTAAACGACATCAAAACTTACGATACTATCGATTACAATAATGTTACCGCAAATGTTGATAAAAGTCGCGCACAAATAGATAAGTAGTTTTTCTGAAACAGTGCATTAGCTAAAGTGAGTTTCTTCAGCTAATTGTTTAGATCCAAAGACATCTCAAAAGATGTTAGGCTGACCGCTGACATCACACGGACTGCAACACAACAACCGCACGCAGTCGCTATATTTCAACTACTTGCCGTTGTCTGCTGACTTTGTCAAAGAGACAAGGTCAAAATATAAAAACTATCATGAACTTTGTATGGGAGGTCCAAATATTTTTCATATTTCGACCCACGTTTTTTTAAACAAGTTGTTTAGTATCACAGTTTGAAGCTCTTAAGCCTTGCAAAATGTAGCTCATTTTTACACCATGTATAAGTAAAAATTAAAAGTTGTTGTAATCTTACCAATTGCATGTTTTTCCTTATTACCTATTCTTTTCTGTAAAATTTGGTATCATTGATTCGCATACGCATTAAGCCCAATCATTATTGCGCTTTATTTTGCAGAAAATAATAATAAGGAAAACTGTATGAAACATGTCAAAACACTAATGAGAAACTAATAAGGCAGAATTTGGTATCATTGATTCGCATACGCATTAAGCCCAATCATTATTGCGCTTTATTTTGCAGAAAATAATATTAAGGAAAACTGTATCCCATCAAAAACAATACTTGTCAAAAAAACCAAGTCTCGCAACTCAGTTGTTCTACGGTAAAAAGTTGTGAGATCCATGTAATACCAAGTCCAGGCCAGGAAATATTTAACGTTTTACATAAATTATTGACTTGGCCATCGCACTAAATAATTTAATTTACACGTGTTTTCATGCGATGGCCAAGTCAATATATTTATGTAAAACGTTAAAGATTTCCTGGCCTGGACTTGGTATTACATGGATCTCACAACTTTTTACCGTAGAACAACTGAGTTGCGAGACTTGGTTTTTTTGACAAGTATTGTTTTTGATGGGATCTCATTTCTTTTTGTATTTTGTAGACAGCAGTTATGTATCTAGAAAACTGGACCGAAATTGAAAAATTTTACTCGACTTGGCGGTTGCACTACCGTGCCCCCAAATATTTTAGTTTTTCCTTGATTCATACACCAAACACTACTTATATTCCAAATTTGAAGCTTCTAGGTCTGCTAGAAGTGCCTTAGAATTTTGATGATCGGTGAGTCAGTCAGTGAGTCAGTGAGTCAGTGAGTGACAAAATTAAGTAACTTTGACCCGTTATAATTCTTAAACTACTGGTTCAAATTGAATGAAATTTTAAATATACCGTGTCTTTACAATGCCTGCATAGCTAATGAAAATTCAGCCTTCTAGTTTTATCCACAACGAAGTTACAGGCAGTCGAAAATGGACTGAATTGCTTCGAGAAAAGGATGGTACGGCCGTGCCGCTTTTTTGCTCGACTTGGTGGGGGCACTGCCGTGCCCCCAGATGACATGTCAAAACACTAATGAGAAACTAATAAGGCAGAAATCTACTGCAAATATTTACTACCTAAGTAGGTATAGTTGGTTTGTATACGGAGACAGGAGCCGACACCAGTGGGCGGCCTACGTCAGCAATTGAACACAAACGACAGGACATGACCTCATAATGCTTCTTGGTCGATATAATGCTCATCATCAGACTATTTGCTCTCAAAACAGTAGGTGCTGTTGGTAAAATTGATTATAATTTGTTTGTTTTACTTCAATAAATACGATCTTTGATTATTATTTATATCTTTATTAAGAATTCCCGAAGCCATTTTTACGAGAGACCTAGTTACGACAGCATTTTTTCCGCATACACGTAGGTAATTACGAATTTAAGCAAGCTAAAATTCTGTAGGTATAGCTATGTAATTATTATTGCTATTTTGGCATTCCTGTATTATTAAGTGATGACGGAAATAGTCCATTACATAGCATTGTGCATCCAGATCCTAATATACAGGATGTATGAAATTGAAAGTTAATTTTTATTTGGCTCTGAGTCTGCGTCTGACCTCGATCTCACCTGACTATGAGGAAACTTGCCCAGTATTTACGCAGTCTAAAATAAACCTAGTTTACAAGAGTGCAGAAAGTTTTGGAGTATTACATTCCCTTGAAGTTTAAAGATGAAACCCCGGAAAATTTATCTTACAATTATTTCATGATGCTACTAAAAGCACAGAATGAGGCTTTATCAAATTGAATTATAGAGTTAAATCTAGAGACACTGCGTTACATGTCTAAGTTTTTCCAGCCTTACACCCTGTACATTACTGATTGCTTTTATCCAGTAATCATTGATTGGGCGCCAATAAAATCCAAGTGTAGGTCAAGTTCTGACCGGACTTTGGCGGTCCAGGTTGACACTGAAACGTTTCATGACTGCCAGCACGGCCGATACTCGTGCAATATCCTATATCACAGGCAATTGCCTTGGAATTACGGCAATTGAATAAGTGTTCAGCTATGGATAGATACGGGCGTGGATTTATACCTAGCCAGGACTCAGTATCGCGTAGTCAGTGAGGCGGCGTGGTGTGGTGCGGTGTAAACTAGATCGACAAAATGGGTTTCGCAGTCATTTGCCTTTTGGCGGTAATATGCAGTTTGCTACACCAAGGTTTGTGGATATTTTTTTTGTGTTGCGGCTGTGGGCGTGGTGGTGTAGGGTTTCTAGAATGATTCGGCTTTTGCAGCGAGTTCTTCGCGAATCTATTGCTATTTGCAGAAGTCGTTTATACAGGGTTAAGGAAAAGTGTGATTGTTAGAAAAACATAGCAATATGACACAACAACATTTACCTAAATCGTGTTACACTAATTCGCGCGACTGTGTTTTAATATAAAAGCAATAATGTATTCCACGTCTATATCAATGAATGACATGATGAATGCATATTATATTTATAACACCCTGTATAACGATTCGATATCTATTTGGGAAGAATAAACAGTTCAATCGAAATCATGTGAATGGAAAAGTAAAAGTTCACTTTTTCATACTAACTAGGAACTTATTTGTAAGCTATGAAGAACTATGGTATAGGTTTTAGCTGCTAAGTAAAGGTGTTTAGTTACATTCTGAAACTAATTTACTTAAACATACCTACTACAGCACATGAAATAAATGTCTTATTTTAAATATAATAGAATTCAAAATTGCCAAGTGGAACTAAAATACCTTTTTTAATCAAGGCTTGTCTAAACACCGCAGTTTCCAAAATAACCTGCACCAATTTGTACATTTGATTAACTAGTTCTAACACCTATTCTATAATATGTGTATGTTTGCTTTTTAATAATGTCCCGTCATTCCCTAACACTTTTATGGCTACATTAGAAATAGAAGTAATGTTGTTCGCGATGCACTGAATGTATACATCTCGTTAATTAAAATAAGTCATTAATCTTGTCCATTCACATGAACTTTGAAAAAATAAAATAAAGTATCTATCTAAATTAGGTTATCAATAAGCAAGAGCTGCTTATTATTCTTTGAGAAAAAATTAGTTTGATACTATTATCACTATTGTTCATAAGTGCCACTTGTGATCTAAACTGAATAAATATTTTTGATTTTGATTTTGATTTTATTCTCGATTATCAATAAATTGATATAAAATTTGGTAGTTTTGTGACCTAATATCAAGATTTTCTTGCTAAAAATGTAGAGAAACATTACTATTCATTTCAAGAGTCACGAAGAAAAGCTATAACTAATAGGCTAGTTGCCTAAAAAAATTTTTTTAGTCCGTAATGTTTAATATCAAAAAATATTGGACACGTATAATTTTATTTGTCAATCTAACAAATAATTACATAGTTATGGTGCGTTGAAGTTGCGCACGACGTCACAACGTGCGGCATTTTTAAGCAAGCGTTGACGTCACGGGCCTCTTCTTATGAACTTTGGGGCGCTTTATCTCTTTAAATTTTCATTAGTTTGAAAAAGTGAAAAATACGTGTAGAGTATTTTTTGATAAGTTAACTGACGGACTAATTAAAACTCTTGCTTTTTGACCCAGGCAACATCCCCATTGTGTATGCTGTCATAACTTCAGCATTCGTCGTAAACCTGCTCCTAACCTCCAACTACATTTCGGCTTTATCGTATACATTATTATAGGTTGTCATTTAGGTAAATTTTATGGACTAAATTTATGGAGAGCCATCGCGAATGTCTCATCATAAAAAAGACAGAGGTACCTTGACAAGAAACAAAGTAACTACTTATTAACATCGGACGGTATACGTTTACGCAAACTAACTACAAAAGTTCTACAGAAAATAAATATGCTACTAGAATGGTAATAACTTGGTAGAGCCAAGCCCCATCCAATCTTCAGTTGCAATCTATTGATTGTGTTTTATTGCATCGCCATCAGCCATTGATCAGCTCTGAATGATACTAAATAGGCATGAAATGTACAACAGAATGTATGTACCTACACCGAATGCTATATTGTCAGCAGCTTTTTTCCCGAATGGTAGCTAGCCTTTTACACAGACAATCAACTTTGAAATTGAAATAAATTATCTGAGCTTACTGAAAACCAACTTTAAAAACTGACGACAGTGTTTGATTGATGTCATTCCCTAATGTCTTTGCTATCCCTCTCACTCCCACCTTCAATACCTTTGAATTCCAGAGAATTCATTTCTCAAACCACTGGACCAGAGAAGTCTTACTATGTTCTCTAAAGAAGTTGCAAAACCGTGCCATAGTCTGCCTTAATGGCCTCGACGTTTCCTATTTTGAAAGTCAAAAAGAAAACATAAATAATGACTTTCTTTCGATTTCCTTTTTCCCTAGGTAGACTTAGATCACATGACTACCAATGCTTATGAGTTTAACTAATTGAATGTCCTTCTTCTCTAGGTCTAGCGATCACATGTTACCAGTGCAACAGTCACAACGACTCCCGGTGCTTGCTGGACAAGCTGCCCGACTCCTTACGGCTGCCGTGTGGACCCAAGGACACCATGTGCAGGAAGATCTCACAAGTGGTGGAGTTCGAGATGAACGGCATGCCGCCAGACAGCAGGGTCATCAGGGGCTGCGGATGGGATGAGACCAGTTACAAGGTGAGTTGAGAAAATGGTATTCGTAAAGCTCTGGTCTTTTGTAAAGAAGAAGGAGAGCAGTTACAAGGTCAATTGAGGAAAATGGTAATTCGTAAAGCTTTTGTAAAGAAGAAGCATTTCCTTGAAGCACCTGTGATCTAAGGAGACTGGACACAATGTGTGTAACGAAGATTTCACAGATTCTAGTTAGATGAAAGACATGCCGCTGACAAAATAGTTATAAGGGAACAAAATGAAAGTAGATACAAAGAGTGTTGGGGAAGTTGGCAATTAGGAAGTTCTCGTCTTTTGTCAAAGTCACTGCTAGAAACCCTTGTGAACTAACTAACCCTTGCAAAAAAGTCTCGCAGATACATCGAATACTAAAGAAAAGCTGTTATTTATGAATGACTCTATGTTCTTAGATCCTGTACGGTTTACTTGCCGAGACTTGCGGAAATCTCCAACAATTTATACCAATGTCACCCACGTAAAGTAATGAGGCCATAACTATTTGCTGACGTTAACATCCTCTTCTGATTACTCCTCAGGGTCGCTGCTACCAGAGATCAGGATTCGGTGGCAGACAAGAGGTGTGCTCGTGCTTACAAGATGGCTGCAACTCCGCCACCATGCCAGTCGGGGCGACCGTCCTCATGCTCCTCACATTCGCATTACTGAGGTTCTAGGGTCCCATCACTCATAGTCAACCAAACCCATGTACTTGGTGAGCTTCGGAAAACTTAGTGAATTGGATAGGCTTTAACCCATTTAGACCGATAATTATTTTTGTAAATAAAAATCGATTTTTTAGCAAAAACTTATAAAGGGAAGCCTAAAAATCATGAAAAAAATATTTAAAAAAATATTCCATAAATAGGGGGCCGTGGGGAGCCCGTACCATATAGGGTACAGTAGGTCTATAAGCAAGCAAAACATAGTCGTTGTTCAAAGAAGATTTTTATTTATTTTTGTATGATATAAAACAAAAATAAAATCACATAATCACTAGTATCACACTTGGCATATCTTGTAAGACGTTTTCTGTGATACTAACCACATTTGGTTCTTTTTCCTACCTTCTCCGAAGTTAGTGAGGATAGCTGAAGAAGACCTGGCTTCTTCTGATTGGTTAGGTTTAGTGCTATCCATAATCGCATTTAGCAACACGACGATGGAAATTTAGCAAATCCATCGAAGAAAACTCTGAGGGTTATTATTTACATTGACACTATCTTTATCGCCTAAATCTTCGTCAATCTAATCATCATTAGCGGTCATCTGACAAGACAGCAGTAGAAAAATACCAAGATTTCTTATGTTTGCTGAAATTATCAATTTTTTCATGAGTTGTGGTAATATAGTGAAGCATCAATAGCCTAAAACAAATAAAAATAATAAATATTATATTATATTTTTTCGCATGATTTGCTCATGCATAGACCTACTGTACCTTATACGGTACACCTATTTTAGACTGGAATAAACCGTATAAAAATAATCTCAATAATATTTTTTTTGTAGTCATGATATCTATTGTACTCTATTTTTAAAATAAAATTGATAAATAACATAATTTACCATGAATAATAAGAAATTATACCTTCTTAAATACATTGTAAATATTTTTTTTGTTTTCTGTCGAGGAATTTCATAAATATTTCCGAAACCACTTATTAAAACATATTTTTAAATATTTTTATGTAAAATAATCACTTTAAGCTTACTGTCACAATCCTTTTTACAAATTAACAACAGTTTGGTACTTCGAAATATTTTCGAAAAGATACCGTACCACATAGGGTACGGTAGGGCTAAATGGGTTAATGAAGCTCTTTGTACCTACACGTAGATTTGTAGACCAGTCATGATTTGAATTATGAATATCGAAGGGAATAATGATAAATAATGTATTAGAAATAACGAGTATTTACTTGTTAATGTGTAAGATAAAGATGGTCAGCACCTTAAGTTAGCGCCATGTTGTAAATAGATGTTAATGTTCACAATCTGGCACCTCAGCCGTTGTTCAAGCTAAAGTAATACTAATTGTAAAGCGTCGTAGGTCTTAATCTAGTAAACGGTGACTGCCTTGTGTGGATGTATGCAAAGAATGTCAAATAGTTACCATATCAGTAATAATTGCTGTGAATTTGTTTAGTACGCCGTAACCTTTTTTGTTGTGTTTGTATTTTGCGAATGTATTTATTAAAAGTTTTTCTTATTCATGCTTTTTATTGTCACCATCACCATTGATATCTATAACAATTGTCTTTTGGTTATTGGTTCCAAATTGGTTGAAATTGAAAGAAGGAATTAAATGAACTGGTTTAAACCTCAAATTGTGTCCATCCGTTAATCCTTGCACGATTCAATGAGGCGCTTCCTCTATTAACCTCGCATGACAAAATACTCCACAATAGTATTGTGCTAGGTACCTTTGGAACATGGCCGAAGTGTGGTCAGAAGCTGTGAGTACTTGACGGTAGGCTGAGGTCTCAAATCCTGTGGAGATAAATCAGGATGACCAATTTTGGGATTACGATTATCTTTCTTTGCGCCATCATCAAATACGGTAAGATAATTTTGATTTTTTAATTGATTGAGGCTTAATTTGATACTGATTTAATAATGGAACCATTATCATTAAAGTAATTTGATATAACAAGCTTTTATTTTATTAACTAACGTCATGTGATACTCACAGTAAAGATTTTTATATTCAGTTATATTCGTTACATTGTTAGTCACTAGTTACAGTAGAGCCACCAGCACTTCAGGCTGTACATTTTTGTTTCAAAATTGAACTTATTAGCACTACATAAGGTGCCACAATATACAGGGTGACTTTATTAAGCTCTTTAGAACAATTAAACAATACAACTTTAAGTTAATTACTTTTAATCGTGGTATTTCGCAAAAAAAAACACGATTAAAATAAATTCTAAATTCACGGGTGCCCATAGTATTTTAAGTTTTAAAGGTTATTGTTTATTTTCACTCACGTGAACCAATTCCGAGTCGCTACTAAAAATTTAGACGCTGATACCCTGTATACAGGGTATCAGCATTAAATTTTCGGATAGATCCAGTTAATTCTGCAATCTAATATTGATACCGTTGGATAGAGCTTGTGAAGCACTATCAGGATTAGTAACCAGTTTTTCAATATCTTGTATAGTTTAGAAATAATCGAATGAGATCACTTATCGTTTCCACCCTGTAGATAGATGTGCCATACATTCTCCGCTTAGTTTGGGGCTAGGTAATGGGTGTGAGAGTTGAATTTTATTTTTGTAATAGATTTAAAAAAATTTTTACGATGTTACTAAAGATTTCAGAGCTACTACGCACAGTATTCATATTTATTAGTGAAAGTAAATAGGAGGAAATAACTTTGCAAGTACTAACCGCAAATTGTAAATCAATTTTGTGTTCCGAGAAAAAATATTTCTCTGCCGGATCTGATCTATGTGAAATTATTTATAGTCCGTTTTATTGACTGGTGTATTTGGATAGAGATGATGGAGATGTAAACATTTACAATATGTACGTATCTATATTAAATTCAACGTTCTCATTTTTTACTGAAGGAAATGGGCCAAGACCTTGAATTTTGACTCTATAATTTAATGACATAAGCCAATTGGGGGTTGGGATTTTAGCTGAAGAAAGGTCTTCCTATCTAAATACCCTAATTTGATCTTAATTAATTAATCTGATTACGCCTGCTGACTACCTACTTAGTCACGATCCGGCTTAAATTATTTCAGCTGTACTCGACCGATTTCTGTGCTCGATTTGAGTCAAAAAGAAGCTGCACAAGGGACTTTACTATATTATTTAATGTAGTATTTTGTATTTTTCTGACATGTTAGATCCCTTTACCTGTGAGGTCTAAGTGTCAAAAAGCTTGCCGCCAGAATTTAATCATAGCAATTACACCAGCAGTTCTCAAATCCCTCAACCCAAAATTTCCAGGCTCATCAATAATGTGCTACGAGTGCAACAGCGCGACCAACTCGTACTGCGCGGACGCCGTCCTGCCGGACAGCCTGAAGAGGAACTGCTCGGAGCACGACCGAGGAGTGACTCATACGCTGTGCAGGAAGATAGTGCAGCACGTAGAGTTTGGCATCAACGGGCAGCTGCCTGCATCCAGGGTCATTCGCAGCTGCGGCTGGGACGAGACCAAGTACAAGGTAGTGAGTAGATGGTTGTAGACGCCCCCATAGTCTATAAAGTTAGAGAGCAAGACAAGAGCAATACAAGGTAGTGAGTCGCGCTGCGCTAAACTGACACCAGTACACACCAGATCCAACAGAACAGCTGAACTAGTCTTGATTGTCTCAATTACTTAATATGACAGCAGGTTTATTAGTTGATTTTGTGACGCACACGCTGTGCAGGAGAGATAGTGCAGCACGTAGAGTTTGGCATCAACGGGCAGCTGCCGGCATCCAGGGTCATACGCAGCTGCGGCTGGGACGAGACCAAGTACAAGGTAGTGAGTAGAAGATGCCCCAATGGTCTAACTTGTAATTATAGATAGAGAGAGCAATACTCTCTATATATCTCCTATACAATCCTATGTTCTTTTGATTACGTTCGTTGCGGATCCAATGAAAAGTTTAATTTTCCCCCGGGACAAACTTGATCATCACTGGTTGGGTTTTTATTGACGGTCAAGCTGTAGAACCTGGCTACACAGGAGTTGCAGCGTTGGGAAAGAGAGGTGGGAATTGTCCCGATCCTAAATATAAAATAGTGAGGAACGCTGCGCCCATACTGACACCGTACTAAGAGCAGGTTTATTAGTCGCTTTTGTGACGCACACGCTGTGCAGGAAGATAGTGCAGCACGTAGAATTCGGGATCAACGGGCAGCTGCCCAGCATCCAGGGTCATACGCAGCTGCGGCTGGGACGAGACCAAGTACAAGGTAGTGAGTAGAGGATTATAGGCCCTATTTAGTAGTTAGAGAGTAAGACTCTCTCGATCCTTTACAAGTTGTGCGGAACGCTGCGCCCATACTGACACCGTACTAAGTGCGCTTATCCATAGGGCTGTGCCTAGATGCACCCAGTCTTCATGATCTTAACTGCTTGATTTTAGCAGGTTTATTCTAGACACTTCTATGACGCATACGCTGTGCAGAAAGATAATAATAGAGTTCAGCATCAACGGCAGCTGCCGGGATCCAGGGTCATACGCAGCTGCGGCTGGGACGAGACCAAGTACAAGGTAGGGAGTAACGCTGGGAACTAACACCAGTACACACCAGATTCCAGTCTCAGTCATGATAAACTCACCTCCAACTAGGTAGAAACCTCAATGGTCTACGAGTAGTCACCGAAGAGAAAGAAATAAGAATGTGTTTCTATTGACCGGATTTCCTAACAGACCTTTTAGATGCCCGTTGCTCTCGATTGGAGAAAATACAGGATAGCTTTTTCCTACGGATAGTGAACAGTAGAGCACAAAATGCTAATAAAACCTACATAAAGAAAAATATCATACAAGAGGTCGCGTTTCATCTAAAATATGAGTTTCATCCATAGAGGCAAAATCATAGACATTTGTTTGGCCCATACCAACCTCCGAGTATCTGACAGAGTACCTACATAGAGCCTCTATGCTCAAATCATTCATTGCTAGACTAAAGCTGGGTACTCATCACTACGAAAGTCTGTTCCCAGGCGTTACTTTTATGCGATTTTCTCGGCACTGTGCTGCTGAATGACTTGAAAATCGAACATGATCATTAATAACTTACATTAATTGGATATGCATATGCATTTGGATATTTTATTTTATTAAGGTATACAACAGTGGGGGAAGCCTTTGTCCAGCAGTGGACGTCATTTGGCTGAAACGAACGATACAACTTTACGAACAACACAAAACAAATGAACGATACAAATAGTATCTTTATTCAAAAGCTCTCTACCTGGAACAGATGGCTAGTGTAGTTGCAAAGAGTATTCAATTCTTCAATTCAAATTCAAATCGCCAGGGGTGCCAACTGTTAAGTATAAAAACGATAGCCCTCATTGGTTTATCACTTAATAATAATTTTTTTTTTCGTCTTCCAGGGCGCCTGCTATCACCGGTCAGGCTACGGCGGCAGGCAGGAAGTGTGTTCCTGCACCAAAGACTTCTGCAACGGCTCCCAAGAAAACAGCGTCACCCTCGCTCTTCTGATCACAGCGACTCTACCTCTTCTAGCCAAGATTTTATGAGTGACTGACCTGGTTTAATTTATAAATTAATGCAATAGCTATAGCAATATTGTCATGACTATTGAGATTTGTGCATAGCTTCAACCACACCAACCCGTGCAGATTGCAATCGCCGGCGCGATCACGGCGCGATCATAGGCCAATGACAGGTCGCGCGGACTGTCATGGGTCGCGCGACCTGTCGTTGGCCTATGACCGCGCCGGCGATGGCGTGGCGTGTGGTTGAAGCTTCAAATATGATTGTTCACTTAAAAAATTGACTGCCTCCGGTGGGATTTGAACGACCCTTCGCTTGCTGGGCGACCGTTTTGAGTACTGAGCTAGGCGACATTGTTTCACGATGTACACCAGTTTCATTGATAATGCAGTTATAACCACCTGAGTTAGATTTATTAGTGAAAAATCTTGTTTATAATAATTTCCACGGTTTTTAGTTCGCATTTTTACGATTTAAATTGTAATTAATTGTAGGTAAAGTATTTTGAAAAGGAAGAAAGATTAATGGAAAAATAAGGTTGTTGTTTTTTTACCCAACAATTTCCTACAGGCCCACAAAAAGTTCGTACGACATTCATTAAGTGTGACTGATACATTTTGTTAGTTATCTAATTTAATTTAATAAGAATCCACTGACACACGTCGATGTAAGAAATGATTTATTATTGTACCGGTGACAGACTTTTCCTGAAAATATAATAAGGAAATGAATCACTTTCGATTTTCTTTGTCAAATACCAATACTGCATTTGTGCGTAATTTTATTAGTCATCGCCTTTTTCTTTCTTCGTTCGTTTCAGCCAAATGACGTCCACTGCTGGACAAAGCCTTCCCCATGGTTTTCCACAATGAACGGTCCTGCGCTGCCCGCATCCAGCCTCCTCCCGCGACCTAAAGGTCGACCTGGTAAACCAGATCGTCGGTCCACCTAGTAGGAGCCCTTCCCACGCTACGTCTTCCATGTTATTGTTTCCAGCCCTTTCTTTCTTACAAAGGTCTTACCTCAAAAGAAGATTTCGATTATTTTGAGAGGCCTAGGCTACTCATACAGTAGATACCTAAAATTTCAATATACTACCTTCACTATTAGCTCGATTCTAATGTGTACAGTTAATGCCTTTGTGGGACATAATATTGAATTATAATGTAGAGTCATTTATTTCAAATATATTTGGAATTAATTTGGAAATAATTTGATAAAACAAAATACATACGAGGCGTAAAAGGTAAGAACCTCAATAGGAGTCTCACACGAACACCAATACCTTTGAATTGATGACAAAATTGTGGTTTTAACATTGATAACATGAAAAATTCATGACATAACTGATGGAATGATTATTTTCGTGCCTCATTACGAATAATTCAATAATTAAAATAAATATTATAGACGACCAGGGAGTATAGGTACGAGGATTTGCAATCATGTAAATAAGGCTTAGGGGTAAATGAAACAGCAAGGAGTCTAAATGAAAATGGAAAGGCAACTTTATCAACCTCCAGAAAAGCAAAAATGGAATGACAGAAACAATTGAACCAAATCATATGGTTGGTTTCAATTATTTGGCAGCTCACACATTGTCCATTGCACATCGAAGAAAGTGAACATGAAAATAACTTTCTACTTACATAGGAAAAAATAGTTAGAGAATAAGGTAGATAGTAGTGCCCCCAGATCTTCCAAATCGAGTGAAATCATTACCGTTACTTCGTAAGAATAAAAATAATTATTTGATTAAAAGTCACAAGATTCTTTTGACAAGCATTACTAGGTGCCTGATTTTTTTATTATGTTCTGAAATCTGGACAATCAACCTTAGCAGGGATACGATACCACATCAAAGGTAAGAATTCTGAGGATTCTTTTATATGTAGTACTTTTGTCATATAGTTGTTTCATAGTAGAGCATTTAGAAGAAGTAAAACGCAAAGTAGATGCTTCAAAGTAGATCCACGCTAGTCTATTCCTAGGAATTTCAAGGGAAATTGAACGTTTTTATTTGGGAAAAAGAAAAGCTACCGTGGGCACCAACTAGATCTTGTACAAACTAATGTCAATTATGTCTCTCGTACAATGAAAAACTAAACCAAAACTCTTGCAAAGTACTTTTCTATTTCATTTTCTGACAAAAATAAACTTCTTTTTGATTTATCAACGAAAATTATGCAAAAATATTTTAATTTTAAGCTTTTGCGAAAAGCTTAACGAGCACAATATTCTAAGCTATACTTTATGAACTTATTGATTGTCCTATAATTAAAAAAGATTTTTTGAAAAGTTCTAAGACTCTACCTTGCTTTTACTTTGAATTAGCTTTAGCTTAGCTATTTCTGAAGACTTGCCGACTTGCATGAATTTTGGTTCAGAAAAAAGGGTTGTAAGGGATTAAAAATCATATTTATCTTAATATCAAAATCTGTAAAAAGTATTCAAACTAATATAGTCTATACTAACTACTTAATTGCATATTTCGTGATTGTAGACGACCACGAGCCAAATGCAAGAATATGGAGGCGGGGGATCGAGCAAGACGGCCGAATACCGCGAGGGATATAGAGAGAGGAGTGCGCCCCACCAGGAGGGCTACCAGGGCTCGCACCAGTACGCCGTGATTCAGTCCAAGAACTATGGTAAGTGTACCAAAGACATGGTTATCAAAGCTTTTTCTGTCTCCTTTTTCTGACTTTCCTCTGCTGAATTTCAGTTTAAGAAAGATTTTATTTATTTTTGTAAACTTTCATTTTAAACCATTCTTCATTGAAACAGGGTGCTCCAGTAAAGACCTTACCGATCAAAACATGGCAACATACTGCCGGGTCGCAACTGGCATCTACGAAGCCACTGCATCCAGTCAACAGTATCAGAATTCAAGGTATAAAATTCCATCAATCAATTTGCTTGTTTAAGTTTTGCTTACTAAGTTAGGCTTGTTTATTTCAGATATAACAATCAATCTGCTCCTACCTTCAGTTCGCCGCCCAACTCTCCTCTGGTGGGGCTAGTCTTTGACCCGTCGTCGCCCAACTACGGCGGGCCTGGAATGTCGGGCGACCGCAGCGTGCACTCGGACAGGCGATCACAGAGCTCCTGGTCTATATCCAACCAGGAACCAATCGGAACCGGAGCTAAAAAGAAGATCGTCAAAAGTCAGGATAAACGCAACGCCTACAGTGCCGATCCGAGATATCACGAGAGGTACAAAGAAACTAGCGTAGAAACGGACCGTCAAAGAAAATCAGATCGAAACCTCACTTCAGAATCCACTTCGAGTCTCGATTTTTACGTCGAAGGTGAACGTATGGTCTCAGAACTCTGCAATATTCCCGATACGAGCTCCAGGACTGACTCCAGTAACCAAAAGCAAAATCAAAAGTCATCTAATCAAGAAGAAGATAAAAGCAAGCCTTCAGGATCGTCGGATGTTTTGTTAACTGCGTTGGACAAAATTGTTATACACGATCAAATTCCAAATCAAATTGTTCAGTTGGCGATCGAAGCTTGCACTGATGCTGAGAACATTGCGATTGCCCACCATAACAGACCATGCTTCAAGAACATACATTCCATCTGTGCCAAGACTAGATCTAATGTGCAGAAACCAGACAGCGCGGTCGCCAACCTTCATTCCCAAGGCATTCCATGGGTTATCAAAAACTTTATATTCTCATTTGTGAGAATTTTAGATGGATGGAAAGGAGTAAAGGAGCTACTCAGTGAGAAACATGAAACATTTTCTAGAATCGAAAATAAATATTACAGTCCTAACATCAGGGAATGTTTCGTACAATGGCAAGCCGTAACTAAAGAAATGCTGACTCATATTTATAAAACATTTAAGTGCCTCGACCACGGTTTTACAATGGAGCAGAAGAGCTTTTCTCATAACTACTATGCATCAAATTCGGCTGCTCCGCGACATCAAAATCAAAGTAAATTTCAGCAGTCTAAGCCACACGCTAGCACTCCGCGGCCAGTCAACGCTTCGCCGCAGCCCTTCAACGCCGTCCAGCCCCCATGGGCTCAAACCCAAAGTCAGTCCACTTCTCAGAACTACAGTGACGGGCCATGGCCACCCAGATCAAGTGTCACGTACAAAAAGTTTCCTGTAGTACCGCCTCCGAACTCTCATAACTTTTATCCGCTCAATGATCAAAGTGATTTGGAAGGCTTCCAAAAAGTTCAATACAAGTGTGACCCTTGCAGTCTTCGTGAAGCTAAGCCTCGTCAGTCTTGGACTATTACAAACTTGCCCGATTTTCGGACTCTCGAAGGCATGTGTCATTCTGAACAACGAGAGCTTTATAACCAACTCAAGCACAAAATGGATGCGGAACTCGGAAAAGCTCCAGGTCAGCCACTCTTAGGAAACATGCCTTGTGACTTGTTACAGCGCAGAGAGATGGAGCTGAAGGCTAAGATGATACCCTTGAGTCACGTAGAAAAAACCCTCCTTCCGAGCATGGCCACAGCAGCCGAAATGAGAGGATGCTACATACAGAAAAACAACAGCTGCGGTGACACGAAGGAAGAGAATGATTTTTTTGCGGCGTGGGGTCAGATGGTCCAAAAAGAACCTAACGATTATATAACTCATCACACTCACAATATTCAGATTCCATCGAATGTTGTGACGATTTCTAATAATATCTCTGGCCCCGTGCAATTCATTGATCCCGAAAATGATGAGTTTCACGAAATGTCTAAAGTTTACATGAAACCTGGAAGTTACAAAGTTCCAATAAAACCTGCAGATCCAATATCTGCATTTGTACAAGGCGCGTCTCCAGATGTGGTTTTTGAGAGTCCTGTGGTAGATGAAATAGGCCCGATAAAAATGAAGGTACCATTTCCTCAAGTGACATTGGCTCCTCAACCTAAATACAACATTGAGTCCTGGCCATGTTTGATGTCTCGCCGGGTGGATGACGTCTTCGGTGAAGAGCACAAACTGATGCCAAGACATGGTATGCCCTGTTTAGACATGAGAACTGCCGATCCTCTGGAGATACTCACATCTATGACATCTGATCGTGCTTGGGAAGCGGCCAAGCAATCTGCCCCAAAATTAATGGATTTCATCCATGAAGGTTCCAATAAATCAGATGCCGCTAGGCTATACGACGCGTTGGGCTTGACAGCAGATGATGAATTTCCTGATGATTTGAAGCAAGTAAAACTACGCATGGACCAAGCGGATGTTTGGCCCTCTGCACTACCTTCCAATCATTATATGTCAAAGGAAATGGCCAATCTCTGGGGCCCACAAGTGTTGAATAAAAATGATTACACTTTACCCAAAAATCGCGATCAATCCATTTTTGCAGACGATATTGTTAAGTTGCTTGATTCTGATACGAAGCAACCGGAGATTCAAGAAGACCCAATTGACGTAGGACCCAATGCCAAAACGGAAGCATCAAAAGAAACTGCTCGTTGCCCAAGTTTTGATCAAACAGGAAATTATGTGCGAGATGAAAATCAAAAGAAATCTAGTGGGAAATCTAAGGTAGCAATATCAGGAATGTGGTATCATCCTAAAAAGAAAAAGCCGTTACCGGCTGCCACTGTCAAGAAATTTGAGACGATCATTGATAACTTGTCCCAAATTAGTGAATCCGCTTTCATTCAGCATGATATGGATATCAAAATGGTAAATATACCTAATGTTTTTATGTGGAAAAAATAGCTTATTATGTTCGGCAAATATAAGAAACTTTTTTTCAGGCTCCAAGATTTTATGAAGTAGTCAAATATCCGATGTGCCTTCACGATATTGCGACTAAGCTGAAGAATTCATCCTATACAGAATACGAGCAGGTGGTTCAAGATTTCAGGCGAATTTTCAACAATGTTCGTCTGTACCTAAAGGTAGTTTTCTTTTTGCACTGTTCTTATTTCTATTACTGCGTTATTATATGGATTTAATACTTTAAGGTGACGTTAATTTTCAGAGCTACCCTGATTCTACAATGAAGAAGAACGTAAATAAAGTGTCTGCTGATTTTGAGAAAATGCTTAATGATGAATTTCAAAACAAATGGGACTCCAAAACAAAATCACAAGAAAATACCGATGGTCAAAACAATACAAACACTAACAAGAAAGATGAAAAGGAAAATGATAACAACAATCCTGAAAGTCGAAATGACGAACCAAATAAGAAAAATGACGCCAAAATCAATGCTGACGAAAAAAAGTAAAGTACATTATTTATTTTTCATATTTTTGGCAAAACAAAACTCTCCATTTTGAAATAGCGTAGGTACCTATCCCTCAGTGTAAATCTTGATTCATAGTAACTCGGACTGTTTTAGAGTTCTATTTTTGTATTTAAAGTATTTTATTTATATATTTATTTGTTTCGATGACTAAGTCTCAATGCGATGGTCTGTTTGCGTAAAATCTGTTAACAGATATTTAAACGAGTATTCCGAGTCGATGAAAATAGTTAAAATAAGAAGCATCTAGTCAAACGCCGGAGTAATTTTTTAAACAAATGTCAGTGGTGTTATCAGAACTTATAATTCATAAGATTTATCAATTTAATGTGTAAGTGCTTGCCAGTTTTTTGAATGGACTTTATTAGCTTCTCAAGGGGGCAAACTTGATTGTTTCTCTAATTCATGTCTTCTTTCCTTAGATTATAATTATTTGTTTTACATATTTCGCTTTCTTCGCTTCGCACTTTTTCTTTCTCCGTGCACTCGTGTAGGCTAAAACAAATTTATGTTTTAATTCAATAGTCCTTAGTTTTCTTAAACATAGACGCCATAGCAAACCTTTACCAATTGCTAATTACACCTTCCTAGATGTTAATTTTTTATGCCTCTATCTGTGATGTATCTTTAGGTAAAAGTTGATAATTGGAAATCATTTATCACGCTTAATTACTAGGTTTACGATTCGATTGGAACATGTATATAGACGATTATAAAATAATAGATAACTTATAAATAAATTGAAACTAACATTATAAATGTCTACGTATACAATTGTCACGTCAGTATGTTTATCCCGCAGGAAGTTTAACGAATATACCTATGCGTTCCTTTATTTAATTAATAAAAAACGGTTTTAAATAATATAATTGATTTGATTTAAAATAGCGTTAGACTTCTTGCAACATTTGACTGCTCTTCTTTATAAACTGCAATTTTATTTTTACCTAACACCTCATTTTCTGTTCCACGTTGGTAGATACATATATAAATATTTTTTTAAATAATTTTTGAGTCCATTTTACCTGCCATAGTAATAAGTGAATTGCCTACGACGTCAATTTTTGATTTTAATTTGGGAGAGTTTTCTCGTAGCGAGTCTTTGTATCAAAATTCAAAATTTCAAATTTTAAATTTGACGGCGTGCGAGTTAATTTTAAGTATTCATTAAGTTGTGATTTTATTATTTAACTTATTTACCTAAAATTATGGCAAGGAACCCCTATGATAATAAAAGAGTTATTTCATATTTCTTGCGTTTTATGTTCTTAATCCCTCTCTAAAACACAATTTATTTTCTTCTTGCTACTAACCTCCTATCATAGAGAGCCACACAAATTAGTTACTTTACATACACACACATTTAGAAATATTTTATAGGAATACTAGCTTTTGCCCGCGGCTTCACCCGCGTGATATTTAGTTTGTCTCATATCGTCATAATAGCCTTTATGTTATTCTGGGTTATAAAAGGTAATACTGTAAAGTTTCATCAAAATCCGTTCAGTAGTTTTTGCGTGAAAGAGTAACAAACGTAGGTACATCCATCCAGACATCCACTCTCTACTTTACTTTTTTTTTTCAATTAAAAGTCGTTCACATAATATCTAACACCTACGTAACGTACTTATCTAATAAAGGGCCTACTTACTTTCACAAATTCATTTATAGATTCTGCATAACTGAATAACTACTAGATAATGCATTTTCACGGTGCCACCGGAGAGTTCCGCTCTCCCAATTTATGGCAACCAACGGTGGCAAGTGTAAACAAAGTTTATGATATCTATAACTATTATACACTAGCTGACCCGGCGAACTCTGTTCCGCCTTAAAAGCAATATAAATAAGCAAATCTTTCCTTATTTGCTCACCGTTTAGACCTACCCTGGACTACGACAAACATTTTAACACCAAAATCAGCTCAATCGGCCCAGCCGTTCTCGAGTTTTAATCAGACTAACGAACATCAATTCATTTTTATTTATACAGGGTGTTAGGTAAATGGGTATATGAGCCGACACTAGCTCATGTTAACATGGTCATATAAATGGTATGGTGAAGTCAGAAATGTAATATCATCATTTTAATTTTTTTTAATTAAATAAATTAATTTTCATACAAAATAAATTTTATAAAATCCGATTTGTATGAAAATTAAAATAATTAAAATGAAGATATCAATTTTCTGACTTCACTATAATATCATTTATATGACCATGTTAACATGGGCTAGTGTCGGCTCATATACCCATTTACCTAACACCCTGTATAGACATTTTTATTTATATAGATTACAGAAACGTCGGATTGTATATTTTAATTAAATAAAACTCTACTAAAAGAGATCACCACACTGTTCATGTGTTTCTAGGACGCGTGCGCAATTATACTTTTTTGATAAATACTTACGAGCAAAAGTATGGAATCACGCCGTTGTGTTTAGTTCCGAGCCATCTTAAGAACTGAATGATTATGTATGTATTTATATTATCAATTTAAAGTGTAAAACATTACCTTTAAAATGGTACCATTTTTAATTATCTTCTATTAGTCATTTAGTTCTTACGATCGCTCGGAACAAGTATGGTGATTCCATACTTTTGCTCGCGAGTGTAGTTAGTCTTCCTAACAGAGGTAGATAAGACATTTCATACAGGATGTGCAAAATTTTCCGCGACGTACCAATTTTCAGGTTATCTAGAGAGATACTATAACCAGTATAACTAACATTCACTTCAAACATCTTCAAACCATAAAAAGGCACGTAATACGTTTTACAACGATAACTTTTGGTAGTAGAGGGTGCAGATGCACATCAAAAATTTCAAAAAAATCCGGCGTTTAAAATTAAATAAAATACTATAATTTTCATATTGTCGAAAAACAGTTTGTCCTGAAAGTTTTGCGTGTTTTTAATAAAAGAAACCCAAGTGGTAATGAGAACAGCTCATCAGAACAGTCAGCTGGAGACACTAGTTATTTCGGAAAACCATCATAGAGCATTGGATGCAAGTACTCCGCGTCGAAGCCGATGAGGCACAGTTCGCGGCTTGCCCGATTTTGAGAGAAAGTAAACAAATCGACAGAGAAAGGGCAGAAAAATCCATTTTTCGATTAGTGCGGCGCGGACCGCGACGGCCGACGACAACCGCAACAACGATTGGGAAAATAATATTTTTTCGCGCGCCTGTGAAAAAAGTTTTTGTTTAAAATGAGTTAAGTTGGCAACACTGTGAAGTTTACCATCCGCGCGGCAAATGGTGCCGGCGATTTACATGAACTATATTTTGTGATAGTGATTTTGGATACATTGTAAGTAAACACTGTTTTATTTTAAGTTCTATAGAATTTTCGTTTCGTTTCAGCCAAATGACGTCCACTGCTGGACAAAGGCCTCCCCCAAGGTTTTCCACAATGAACGGTCCTGCGCTGCCCGCATCCAGGCTCTTCCCGCGACCTTTACCAGATCGTCGGTCCACCTAGTAGGAGGCCTGCCCACGCTACGTTTTCCAGCCCGTGGTCGCCACTCGAGAACTTTCCTGCCCCAACGGCCATCGTCTCTACGAGCTATGTGCCCCGCCCACTGCCACTTGATTTTAGCAATTCTGCGAGCTATGTCGGTTACTTTGGTTCTCCTACGGATCTCCTCATTTCTGATTCGATCACGCAGGGAAACTCCGAGCATAGCCCGCTCCATCGCCCTTTGGGTGACCTTGAGCCTTCTTATGAGGCCCATAGTAAGCGACCACGTTTCGGATCCATATGTCAACACTGGCAACACACACTGCTCGAAGACTTTCGTCTTGAGACACTGCGGTATTTCGGACATGAGTATATGGCGAAGCTTCCCGAACGCTGCCCATCCGAGTTGGATTCGACGATTGACCTCTTTCTCGAAGTTGGACCTACCTAACTGGACTGTTTGTCCCAGGTATACATAATTGTCGACAACTTCGAGTGTAGAGTCTCCAACCTTCAGAGGAGTGGGTGCAACACGGACATTAGACATGATTTTTGTCTTGTCCATGTTCATTCTGAGGCCCACTTGTTGAGAGGCTCTACTGAGGCCATCGAGCATTGTGCCTAGATCCTCCAAGGTCTCAGCCATGACTACGATATCGTCNTTAGACATGATTTTTGTCTTGTCCATGTTCATTCTGAGGCCCACTTGTTGAGATAGAGTCTATAGAATACTGAAGTATTATAAAACCAAAAATTTTGAAACTTTTCAATAACTAATATATTTTTAATGAAAATTTAGACCTAGGTAATTAGTTAATTAGTGTTTTGTCATTTAAATTATAAAATCCTTACAGTTTTTGAACAGCCTGTAGAAGAGCATGGGTAATTAATTGCGATGTTATCAATAACTTGTAGTACACTGGTACACGTTATCACTTGACATCGGAACTACTGATAAGAAATACTGATCGTAATCTAGACCCGGTTCTAATTATTTCTAATCTAAATTAGTAATATTACATTATAAATAAAACTAGGTCATTGTTATAAAATCATAAACGTGCATAATTAATCCATGTTTCGTATTCAATTTTTATCTGATAACACTTATTGTAAAGGATTGTTAATTGTTTGTGTATATTTACCGACAAAGATTCCTGAAAAGCACAAAATTAATTATCTTTTTCGTTAATCAAATTCATGAAGCCTAAAAGTACTAATTAAGCTAGGATACAATTACACACAAAGAAAAACTACAAAAAGGAACTTGTGTGCCCCACATGGGAATAGAACTCTAGACTGATAGAGTCACCACAAACCACTAGACCACGGAGATCTAATTAACTCATTAGTTGAGCTACCGCAGTTGACAAATACAAGCGCGCGCGCATTCTCAAGAAAACTGGTAATAGTTTAACTGGAGCAAAGAAAATTATGCGGAAAATGTGGAGTCAACCACTGAATATTGTTTGCTCTTCTTCTTTCGTAATGGATCTGATGCTTTCTATTTGTTAATTGGACGTTATAATTTATAAATAGGAAACCAAATTGTACAGTCGACAATAAACTTGCTAATACGCATCGAATTACAAGTAACGTAAGATGTTTGATGTTTTAATTGTCGTATAGCGTAGTGAAGCGGAATCGGTAATGTTGTAAAAAATTGAAATTAAACATTATTGCTAAAGAGTTAAAAACGCAAATATTTGTGTGTTTTTTACGGTATTAATTAGTGTTCATTGATTGGTCTATTGTCCAAAAGCGTTACAATTTAGTTGTATTTCGTAGTCAAATTCGAATCGATGGCGAATGTCACGTACCTAATCTACGGACAAAGCTAGTTATTAAATGTTACATAAAAATATAACATAAAATGCAGTGGCATTGATGTTTGAATGATTGTAATTACATTAGTGTCTCGTTTATTAAGGTACAAAGAAAGCATGTGAAATGGAGAGGTAGGCCTAATAACTTTTCTTTACAGAAAAGTGCATCAACAACAAAACTGTTCATACAATAACAGTTTTCTTTAAATTTCCTAATAAGTGATGATATTTTTGACATTTTCAAGTTCCAGCTACGTAAATTGATAATTATTTTTAATTAAGACGCAAATCTAAATTAACTCGCACACAATTAATTACTGAACATCATATTTTACTGTTGATTAGTTGATATGACAATTAGTCATGTATTCATTTATTTATGCAAGACGATTAAAAAAGTGACGTTTAAATTGAATTAACCGATATATAAAATGTAGAGTTAAACAAAAAAGAAAATAAATAGCTAGGTAGGTATATTGAATATTAGATTCTACGATTTATGACTAAACTAAACTTTTTATAGTTTTTACCACTATTCTAATAGTAAGTTCATAGCCTTCATCACACCATCCGGAACCCATTAATAACAGAAGAACAATAGAAAATATCTAAACAGTAAGGGGATGACTAAAACTGCTGAATATTATTTTCACAAATTATAGAGAGCAGTGAAAAGAAAAGGCCAATTTACATACAGTGA
The DNA here is from genome assembly GCF_004193835.3 of Ostrinia furnacalis. NCBI lineage: Eukaryota > Metazoa > Arthropoda > Insecta > Lepidoptera > Crambidae > Ostrinia > Ostrinia furnacalis. The sequence goes on from NW_021131106.1 coordinate 337,698, forward strand.
AAGTGCTCAAAAGTCTCTCCACAGTATTTCTTATAAAACCCAAAAAATTCAAATGCCTATTTGTCATCATGACAAGTTATAAGCAATTTCTCTGTACAGATATTTTTTATGCTGACTGTGCAAAACGTTTACACCGTTAATCCGTACTACTAATAAAATGCGAAGTTAATTTTGTCTGTCCGTTTGGATTTTAGCTTTTACCTTTTTGCGATGGATCACTGAACAGATTTAATTAAATTTGGTATAGAGTAAGTTTAAGACCCAGAGAAAAATATAGGGGTAAAAGTAGTGTTTTTCTCAGTTTTTGAAATGAGTCCACTGCCTACGTGCTCCATAATAAATATACGAGTATTTACCTAATTTCATATTTACATTAAAGTTCATTTTAAAGTTCATAATTAAATTTATCTGTGACATACAAAAATTAACTCGGACGAAGCCACGGGCAAAGCTCCAACAAGCTTTATTATCTGTAGTACAAACGATACAAACCCTTTGTTGAAATTAGCAAGCGAATCACAAATCGTAACTACGCACATACTGCATATTTCCATATACAAAAATGTACATTGAAACGTTTGTCTGTCTGTTTGACTGTCTGCGGTGAGTGAGTCACAGACCCCAGTCGACAATACTTCATGTTTACTATCTCAGATCATAGAAGGGAATAGATGTGAAACGGGGGCGTGGCGCGTGTCTCCGCGATATGCCCAGAAACAAACATCACCCGCGACGCCAGGTTAGTCGCGATTCAGTCGTACTGAGGAAATGTTCTCCGATATTGTTGGATAATGCGTCGTAACGTGCAATAACATAAGTGAAACGAAGAACTACAGGAACAATGAAGTGATTTACCACATGTAAGTATTGCAAATCCATTGGTATTTTGCTTATAAATAAAAAAAACTAAACATTTTTACGAACGAATTCAGTGCCGTGACATTTACTGCGATATCGAAATTAGTGGTGATAAAAATTCAAACACGTTGTACATTGACGATTTAGTTAGCAACCACTTTATGTCATGCGTAACTACTGCGCAATGTATTTTATTTCTTCCGATATCCACTGACGCGTGAAAATACACAGTACGGCCGCATGTGCCGGTCGTAACATAGTGCAGGGCTCGTGTTCTAATACGGTTTCCTATTATCGATAAATAGAAGTAAATTATTATTTTCTATTTTCTAATTTTGAATGAAAAAATCATGAGTTGCTTGCGATTTTTAAGTTTTTACAAAAACAATAACAATAGTAGAAGGGATTAGTAACTGTCAACTATGTAATTACTATAAGAGCTAGTTGAAAGCCTAATATAGGCATTATTTTTGATAAACATAGGCGGTACGAATTTCGCCATAATTAAAAAGTTAATGCGCGATAGTAGTTAATAATAATTACAGTGATCCTGTTATTATTATTAAAGTAAATAATAATATATTACCAATATTGTAAATACTGGTAAAAATCGCAAGTACCTACTTAACCCATGACTTTTCATACAAACTTTGTCAGTCTATAACTTCTATACTCCATCGATAACGACATTGAGCTTTGGTTGGGGTAAATTAATATAAGGTAACTTCATTTAGTCCCAATAATTGATTCTGAGTTTTTCGTCCATACAAAATGGAACTGACTCCTTTATGCAAAAATCGTTAAAGAACATAATAATAACGTATAATAATAAAAAGGTTTTCATACAAGCATTTTTTAAACCAATTTCGAGCCTTGCCCCCAGGATTTAAAGTATCGATATCTTATCGACTCCATTTATCTTTTTTCTCTCTAATTGCTTTTTTCAAAGTGTTCGTCACGTCACTCTGCCATTGATTGGCCATATGGCACGCCTTTTGGCCAATCACAGCACTTTTAAGCCGGTTGCACATGTTGTCGTAGACTCTCAGTCGCTTTGTTTTTACACAGTTGAATGTGTGTGTGGGAGCTGTGGTGGGGGAAATGTGGGGACACTGGTTCTCGTTGTAGTTACGCGCGACTTCATATCTATCCTCTTTCTATGATCTGAGACTGTGTCATATTTCCGTCCTTTACTAAGCAAACAACTCCATCATTATACAAACGTGAATCAAATTCCATTGAAAGCTTATGCTTAAAGCTTATTATGGATTTGAAAGTTCTCTCATAAATTAATACAATTTTCCATTTTTCAATCTCATATCTTTGCCGCTCGAATTTTCCAAAATAATTTAGTTGGGCATACCTACTTATTGAAATAACTGCCTAAGATATACTTAACATAACAATACTTAACTTTGAAACAAGTGTTCCAATAGTTGTAAGACCAAGATTACCTTCATCATTATCATCATCATCATTTCAGCCACAGAACGTCTACTGGTGAAACACCACAGAATAACATAAACCTTACCCAATGATTCCTTCAGTTAGGTAAAACCAAGATGATTAATAGAGAGATATTGTAAGAAAAGAAAGAAATACACAAAAGAGACGCCACATTTAGGCGGTCTTATTGCCATGAAGCGATCTGTTTCAGACCACCTACGGAGAGAACAGTGGTAAGATAAGTAAAAGGGGTAGGGTGATTGATGCTGTGAATAGGTAACGCCCGTATTCACAAACATTACTATGAGGTCTCACAGTGCGCGTGGACGCACAGAGTCATACACGAACGAATCACAGAGCTCTATTCAACGCTGTGCTTTCGATTTGCTGCTTCACTTAAACAAGCATCGTTTGTGAATAGATACGGGTGTAAGACGTATCTAATTTTACGTTACTAATTGAAATAATTTTCTTAATAGACAGATAGACCCACTTATATCCCATGTACCTAAGCGTCGGATAACCCACTTCAAATGTATGACTATTGTTTTGATTGCCGTTATCTTTTAATGAGATCGTCGATGATAAGCCGAAGACGACCGAAGTATAAATCGGAAACGCTGAACGAATCGAATTCAATCAAAGTTTCCTATCTATCAAGCTAATTCGTTTCTAACAGTTCGGTTTTTTGGTGATCGAAATTTATAAAGGTAAGGTTCATTTATTTTCTGTTAAGTGATTTGTAAAATATTCCTTTTAATTTGTGTTGCCTCACCAAGACTCCAATAGTCCCATGGGTAATGGACTCCTCTGGGATCCATTTGATAATATTGAGTCGCATACCTACTTTGCTGCTTTGTGCCTTACATAGGACGTCGCGAAGCAATGGTGAGAAATTGTATTGCCATGTTACAATTTCTAAAAACTCTAAACTTCATTTAAAATTTAACTTACTTAATTTAAAATTCAATAATTTTTTAGCCAAAAGCTTTTTAAATAGAAAACGAAAAGGATAGAAAGTCATTTGTCCAAAAATTTGAGTACCATTCATTCATACTTGTAATACGACACAGTGTACAAAGATGGAACAGTAGTCTCTCATACGTGTTCTACTATTCCTAGGATTAAATCATTTCTAGTGCAAATCTGTAACCTATCAATCATAACATTGTGCGTTTTTATACCGATACCTTCAGGTTCAATTGTCGTATAAACCAAAACCCTACTTTTCAGGAGAGCCAAAAAACGATTTTTTTTTTAATAAAAAATTCGTAACTTTTTTATTTGAGAAGTTATAAAAAAATGTCCAAGAGAAAACATTTTTCAATTTTTGCGATGAAAAAGTCTAAATATTTAAAAAATGGGCATCTTCAGTAGTTTTAAAGTTAGCTTGGAGTTACGTCGTTGAAAAAGGCACTCGGTGGTTTATACGACCCATTATATTTGACCTAAAAATAACTCTTTACGTCGTATTTGAATTTTTTGTAAACACGAGACTGAAATCGATGGCTTAAAGACCATTAGAAGTATTTTTTTTGGTTTATATACCCATTGATAAAGTGATTTATTCAAATGTATTATTAAAACTATGTATGTAAATAATGTATTGTTTACTATTTCCAGGCTTTTGTTGTTTAGAGAATTTGCACAAAGATATTTAACAGTGTAAAAACTATATTTGGTTGAGGTAGAAATAATAAATTTGCTTGCATACGAAAAATAACATTTTTTTTTACAATTTTGCAGGAAAATTATGGCAAAACAAATAATATTTCTAATAATTCTAAACAAAACTAATCACCATAAATTTTGAACAAAAAAATATAATTACAGCAAAACATTAAGACAGCTTTCCTGGTTCTCTGCTGACGCATATTGATTTCGTTTGGTTATGATAAATTTTGCATGAAGAGAAGAGCCGCAGTATGCTCAGGAGAAGGATTTGTAATTTTTTGAGAATTTCTCTAAGGAATTTATATCTTTACAAGAAACCCAAATTTAAATTACAGCTAAAAGTAACCACTACTGGCAATAATTAAAAGTTGGAGTACTTGTAAAGTAATAAACTATTACAGAGCATCTCAAAAGGGTATAAAATGAGCACACTATGGCTCGTTTTCTTTGTTTAAAAGTCTTGAATTCATCACATTTAGTCGAGATCAATAGGCTAGATGACAAAATTTTAATTATTTGTCCGTCAAACAGATAATTAGAAAATATGAGACTCATATTTTTTATTTTCTTTCATAATTTAATAATATCAGTGCTACATCGAGTTGAAATGGCGCGATACGTCACTCTTGAGTAGAATTTTTACTCAAAAGTGACGTCACCCGACATTTCAACTCAATATAATACAGTAATTCTTCGATTATGGGAAAATTTAAAGTATGAGTCTAAACCTGGAAAGCAACCTTATACAGGGTGTTACTTTGCATTCTTGCCATATTTACAGAGGTTACTATATTACTGATACTGAACACAAATCCGTAAAAAAATAATGCCCGAAAAAAATTTTTTTTAATCTTGATTATTTTATTTTATCGACAATCTGTTAAACACACCACTAATTATCGTAACGCATGCACATCACTTGTTGGCGATGGCGATGGAGACTTTTTTACTTTTTATTGTATTTTTAAATATCTATTGCAATCTATTGTCTTTAAAATGTCTTTTTGACACTTGTAAAAAACTGAGAAATTCATCAATCACAAATCACGTCATAAATAATACAAAAATGTCTGAAGCGTATTCAAACAACGAATAATTTAATCAAAATGGTGCTTGGAGTGTCTGCAAAACGTCTTAGACGAAATGCTTGATGACGTACCCTTAGCGTTACACCAAATGCTCTACTACCAGCAGGATGGTGCTCCCCCACAATAAGGACGTCAAGTGCGCGAATAATACGTTTGGTGAACAGTGGATTGGACGAGGGGTCCAGTAGCTTGGCCACCACGATCCTCGGACCTGACACCAATGGATTTTTGGAGTGACTTGAAACGACTGGTATGCGCAGAAGAGATAAACAGTGTAAACGCGTTACATGAAAGGATTGTTTTAGTGAAACTGTGATACAAAACGTTTATGTGTTGCGAAAACTAAAGCGAAAAACCTACGCTTCGCCGTGCTAGACTGTGCCTTCATCAGAACGGAGGACACTTTGAACACTTGCTTCGCAGTACGTAAACTTTGTAAGTAGGAACTTATGAATAAATAATTAATTGTGAATAAGGTGATTTCATTTCATACTTAATTTATTAATTTGTAAAAATAGGGTACAATGTTGTAAATTAATTGAAACCCTATTAATTATTACGTATTTTTGACGGTCCTAAGCCCGTAAAGTAGAAAGGAAAATCTGAAATCAACTGAAGAGTATTTTAAAATAGTTATTATGACTGGATAAAAAGGCTGGTACCCAAAGCCATAAAATTAAGAACTAGGCCACGCCCACTAGGTTTATTCCACTTGCACCTGTAGAACGTGCGAGACAAAATTGGTTTATTCCAATTTGTACTGAAAAACCAAATTTACTAAAATCTTAGTGTACTTTCTTTATGGGAGTCTCTTGTTTATCTTAAATAATAGGTATTGTTACCTACTTTTATCTCTGTGAATATGGCAAGAATGCAAAGTAACACGGTGTATATCTAGTTATTATCTTTAAAAGTAGAAACAATCAACTTTCTTTAACTTTATAAATAAGAAAAACTTACTTACTGTACATACATACATATTTTATGTGATGCAATAAATAAATGAATATGAATATGAAACAGATAATTACCATATTGAATACGTGGATTTACGACGTTGAATCTGGACATAAAACGCCATGTCTTTAGGCGTAAAAACCATTTTCAATTACGAGAGAGTTTTACGTCCTGGCTTAAAAAAATGTATGGTTGATACATCTTAACAAAAATACCAAAAACAAGCGTTCGGTTTTTACACTGTTTATAAGGTATTTATTTATCTTTTACGCTATAGTTTTTTGGGGCGTATAAAAATTTTTTTAGCGAATTTCAATATTTCGAATATACAGCTCGATAGAGAAAAAAATTCTGATTAAAATGGTATATATAACTCCATTTGGCCAAAATGGTTTATACGACAATTGAACCTGAAGGTGTCGATACTATTACTTAACTCTCCTTGTTTCCCCTGCTGCAACTCCTGTGGAGACTACAGTCGATCCGCAGACAACAAGCCAAGTTTTTCCCAAGGAAAGTTTAAAATATCATTGTGTCTACAAGAAAATTAAAAAAACGGAGTTTGATATTAGGGGCTTCTCTTCAGTGCAAAGCGGATGACAATTGACTAACAAAATAATAGACTAAGAGTGAAAAAAAGCCGAAACTTAACATAAAAATTAATTATTCCCAGATCAATTATAGCTCCGTCCCTAATAATCGCAAATTCAAATAAAATCATCACACTTCACTTCACACACTTCCCATTCCCACATTCTTCCCACATAAGTATGTATATTTTCTCATGCTCAACGACATCTTTTAGAAAAACTATACAAAATAATGTTTTTGATTCAAACTTAAGGTAACGGTACGGGGGTACCGAAGGTGAATGGCGTTTTCCCACTAGCTTCACTCCATAATTAGATTAGAACTGATGCGCTCTCTACATTTCACATTGCAGTCAAAATAAGTTACTTATTTCACACATATTTTATCTCCTCAATAGTGCAGGCAGAGATAGTATCCGCTAGGTGTACACATCCCAACACATTATCGTATCTCGAAGGGGCCTCTTCATGTTGGATACTGTATCCCCATGAACGCCTTCCAAAAGAACCGGCCTCCGTGCCGTGATTATCCACAGGAGAGATACAAATAATAATAACGTTTATTTAAAAAAATTATACAGTTACCATTACAGTTAATTTTAAAGTTCGTGTTTCAGATAAAAAGTTAAGAAACGTTAGCATGATAGAGTCATGTTAGAAACTTAGTACGAAACTTAGTGGAAACGATTTGTGACCTACTACTATAATTACCTACTCCATCCCACTAGAGTTCAGAAGAAGAAGTTAGGCTTTTTGCACTGTTCAAGAATTTTGTGGGACTACTGAACTATACCACACTGTATCGCGTACAGTAAGTTGAAAGTTATTTGCATACGATGTTTATCATCAAGAGCACTTCATTCAATTGCAGATCCTATGCGTAAGTGGTTTGGTGATTCCGAATGCTTATCTTTTCAATTAGATTTTCTTAGAATTATATTCATAGATTTTGAACTACTTTCTTCTGGTGACGTAGGAAGGTAGGTATTATCTACGATGAAAATAAATAAAGTACTATTAGGTATCCATTTTTAGCCGATTAAAAAAGATAATGGTCATTTTAATTTCAGATGTAACCACGAAGTTAATAATATTTGTGTTTGTTGTGTTATTTAATTACTTCGATTTTTATCATAATAATGTTTGTCATTAGGTAACCGCGAATTAGCTAAATCATAAAAAATAACAATGGAAATCTTTTTTATTGATTTTCCACACGATTTATCGCTTAAAAAAACTTACGCAATCTACTCACAGGTCTACCTTCCTAATTTAAGTTATCGTGTCTGTTCTGTAGATTGGAATTGATTGATTTTTTTCTAATGTTATGTTTAGTAGGTTTAAACGTAATTATTCGGACTACGAGTACCTACCTACGTGTACGTACCTAATTGATTGGCACGGAAATGTAGAGCGTCTCCTCAAAGATCGTTTGGGAGTGATTAAATCAAAACGACCAATGTTCAATAGGCAAAAGTTGGGGAAAAATCTTGGACGAATTACTTATTCGTAAGAGAAAAAGTGATTTTATAAGTTTACTTTAGATCGGACACCAGACAAGACCTTCCAGCCGTTTTCGTGTTTAGAAAATTGAACTCTCAGACGATTCGGATTTTCTGACCCTATGTTAGGTTAGGCACCTAGCTACGTAGGTTATAAAATTCTGATACTGATACGAATAAAATCATCTAGACTCTAGAGCATTGGTTCCCAAAGTGGGAGGCGCGCCCCCCAGGTGAGGCGCAAAGACTTTTAAAGGGGGGCCATCTGCGTACCTACTTAAGTATAAAAAACCTGTGACCGCTGAGAAAATACATTCCAGACTGCTCGATGCGACCAATAAATAATCTTGACTGGAGGAAGGGGGGCGTGTAATTTTTTGTATGGTCGAAAGGGGGCGCGTCTCAAATAAGTTAGGGAACCCCTGATCTAGAGTTTAGCTTGACATCATAAATCATCATCATATCAAGCTAAGCTCTGTGGGAGGATCTTATGTAGGTACCTACTTAGTTGCAATAGGTGGTGTTTTTCAACAAAAGTGTAATACATCTAAGGTGCCATCGATAACTAGAGCTGGTTTTTCTAGATGTTGCTGTTTCTCCTGGCGTTGTCGGCGGTGGGCCAGGTGCGAGGGCACGGCAGGGTCCTGGACCCGCCTTCCAGGGCCACAGCCTGGAGATATGGGTTCGATACGGAGCCCAACTATGACGACGACGGGCTCAACTGCGGAGGATTTTATTATCAGTGGTCGGTTAACGGTGGAAAGTAAGTAGGCTACTGTCAGCTCTATCCCTTAGGATGAAGGAGAAGCGGTTCTTTTACTCGCACGAGAGTTAAAGTAAACTATCAAACGCTCTTAGATTTTTCTGTTAACTGGTCCCAGTTAGAGTTTCACATCGATCAATGACGTGGGACGTCTACCCACAAGATGGACATTATAAAGGTGACATTATAAAGGTAGCAAGAAGGCACTAAATGCAGACTGCATCCAGTCAGCCAAAGTATAAATCATTAGGGGAGGCCTACGTTCAGCAGTAGACGTTATGTAGCTGAAATGATGATGCTCTATCAAAAACAGCCTAATCACATGAAAATTCGTTCGTTCGTTTCAGCCAAATGACGTCCACTGCTGGACAAAGGCCTCCTCTAAGGTTTTCCACAATGCACGGTCCTGCGCTGCCCGCATCCAGGCTCTTCCCGCGACCTTTACCAGATCGTCGGTCCAAATTCGTAATCTGACTTAAATGGTAGATCAGAGTAACCCTTCAAACTTCCAGATGCGGGATTTGCGGCGACGCGTACGACTTAAAAGAGCCCAGACCTCACGAGCTGGGCGGGGTGTACGGCACCGGTGTCATCGTCAGCCGGCACCTGCCCGGCGCGCTTATCACCACCACCGTCGAGCTCACCACCTCCCACCAGGGCTACTGGACCTTCAAGCTCTGTCCAGACCCCAACAACAACCACCAGGAGTGCTTCGACAGACATATCCTCGAACTTGAAGAAGGAGGGACGCTGTACTACCCCAAAAAGGGTAGTATAAAGTATGAAGTCACTTACAGACTCCCTCCAGGAATAGTCTGCGACCACTGCGTTCTTCAGTGGAGGTACACAGCAGGGAACAACTGGGGCGACTGTAAGAATGGCACCCAAGGACTTGGTTGCGGCAACCAGGAGCAGTTTGGGGCCTGCTCCGATATCTCCATTGGGGTATCGAGGAACGAGTTGGAAGACAGCAAAACTCCTCAGGAATATGGGGAGATTCCTTACCCCTTGTTGTATTACCTGAAACACGGCTACTTCGACTCCCAGCAAGGTAAGGAAGTTGAAGAAGTAGACGTGGACAGCAATAACCTTGGCGCTGATTGAGTTTAGCAAACTAACTGATAGTGCACTGTATATTAATTAACGTAGTTACCTTTTAGTTCTAGTTTAACCCAATATACTAATTAGTTCCACCATTTTTTGGGGAAAATTCTAACAAAAGGTAAATTAATTTATCAATTAAGTGTAACTTTATTATATTTCCATGAAAATTGAAATCATATTTCACTACATCATAAGGTTTCGTTGAAAAACCTTGAAAATATTACAAAAATTCGTTAATTTCTATGAAAATTAAAATATTACCTGAATGTTTTGTAGCAAAACAACATAATTGCCTATTTTCCTGGAAATACAAGACTCATGTTCACTTGATGTTAATTTTATTAACTTTGATTTCACTTAGCAATTCTAGCTAATAAATAATCGTAGCTAGCAACTTTATAATTTAATAATGTAGCCTGTTACAGTAGCGTAATTGATTAATTGTGTTGTCAAGTATTTGATAGATTTTAACAGATTCTAATGTAAGTACATATTATGTATCCAAAGAAAAAAAATATACATAGGAGGTGTATCAAATTACACAATTTGTATCGTGATGTTACTTTATGAACCTAGTTCTAAGTCAGTAAACTGACATATTATTATATTAGATAGACAGACATTATGCAATAGAGACCTCTACAATTAATGGTCAAAAACTGAAAATAAATGTTATTTTACTGACTCGGAATAAAAAATTCTTATTGATGTATTTAAAAACCTGTGATTTAAATAAGGGATAATTAAACATAAGCTTTGTGCAGTAATGTATTCAGTTACTGGCATGAAGGAAGTCAATATTTAATAAATATTTAGAAAATGTAGAGTTTCTTTCTTCGATTGAACCCACGCGTTGTTTCACTCACTACTAGATATTGATGAAGTAGGTATTAACATAACTTTTACTAGTAAGTAGCTAGTTGAAGAAAAGAAAGTGTAGCATAGTTCACAGTGTACATAGTAACTAGTTAACCAGAGGCTGTATATTATGTATTTAGTATTTACGTCTAGGTACACAACTTGCTTTCTAAACTCTACTCGCCGACTAATTCTGCATGTATAGTGAGTCTGGGAAATTTGCATCTACGCAAAATTGATTTGCACAAAAGTAAGTACCACTTTATGTTTCATTTTTCTATTTAATGATCCAAGGAGGCATGGCATATTTCAAGTATAAAAAATTAACAATTTAATCTTTTATAATTTAATTTGTTATTTTAACCATACTTACTTACTTAACGTTATGTTAGAAAGTCACTTTGGTTTTGTACTTTCGACCCTGGTCCCAGGTATTAAAGCTATGGTCAGAAATAAATATAATTGATATTTTAGAGTTAGAATTATCGAGTCGTATGTGGAATAACTGGTATGATAGTGACTGTAGTAGTAGGTAGTTTACATTTAATGCTGTTTTCAGTCAATTTAAAGTAGAGCGTTTTGTTCAGGTGCTACGAAAACAACCTACTTTCGGCTGACTGTACATTGGTAGTACCTATTGGTACATTGCTACGCGCATTGTCGCATCACCTGTTACATATTAATAAATGAATCACGGTACATCGCAAGGAATTTTAATACATGATTTACCACACACTCGGATCTGAAGTGTCATTGTATCGTGACGCACAAAGAGCATTTGATAATGTCTCCGTACCCCCATTGTTTGGTTTGGACAAGGACCGACTTTCGTGGCAAACAAAACACTCGTTAGCTTAAGCTAAATCGTGGAATAAGTAATTAATTTATTCGGTTAGAGCCTGTCTACGGCATTCGTTCAGAAAAAAAGAATTTTATTACCGTAGCATCAAAGGAGCTTTCATAAATGAAGCTAATTTTCGTGACCAGTTGAAAGTACTTTATTGTCTGAATGTAGATTCTTTAGCTCAAGCCTCAATCAGTACCTCTAGTAGGAAAAACTTTCGAGTTCGTTTCGTTGCGTATTCAAAGTGTCATCGAAAAATTTTGTATGAAAAATTAAACAGCGCCCCCTAGGGCGGCTATAATATAGGGGGCGCTGTTTAATTTTTCATACAAAATTTTTTGTTGTTTAATTTTTCATAAAAAATACAACGAAACGAACTCGAAAGTTTTTCCTACTAGAGGTACAGTACCTCTAGTACGAAAAACTTTCGAGTTCGTTTCGTTTGCGTATTCAAAGTGTCATCGAAAAATTTTGAATAAAAAATTAAACAGCGCCCCCTATATTATAGCCGCCCTAGGGGGCGCTGTTTAATTTTTCANAGTACGAAAAACTTTCGAGTTCGTTTCGTTTGCGTATTCAAAGTGTCATCGAAAAATTTTGAATAAAAAATTAAACAGCGCCCCCTATATTATAGCCGCCCTAGGGGGCGCTGTTTAATTTTTCATACAAAATTTTTCGATGACACTTTGAATACGCAAACGAAACGAACTCGAAAGTTTTTCGTACTAGAGGTACAGGTCACTAGTGCTAGTACTGCCGATACGCGTTTTTTATTACATTTCTTTTCGTTCAAACGTGGACAATCGGTCGCCTAGGCATATTAAATTAACCTTACCTCGAGTATAGGAAGTGATTAGTAATCCACGAGGATTTAGGCTAAAAGTAGTTACAGTTAACAGGTAGGTACGAATCTTCGGGATATTACCTACCTAGTTTACAGTCGTTAATTATAAATGTTACCACCTTATATTATGTATGGCAGTCCTAGGGGGTTCGTTATTGTCATGAACTTGAACGATCTCGTGTTTTTAAACGCACGTATGATGGGAATATGACCTAAAATCGGTTAGTTGAGACAGCGTTTTCATAACTTGTTTTGCCCTGGTTCAGCCGGTTATTTTTATGCTTCCCTTCGTGACCCAGTCAGTCATAAAAGATTATCTATACGATCATGTTCGGGTATGATGATAAATGAGTCTAACCCGGTTTTTGGTAATTTGACTGTCCGATGCTGGGTTACGCCTCCCAGTTTTTGGAGATTTTCATTAAAAATTACTTGCTCTTCATATGTAGGCACAAATCAAGTGGCAGTGGGCGGGGCACATAGCTCGTAGAGCTGATGGCCACTGGGGCAGGAAAGTTCTTGAGCGGCGACCACGAGCCGGAAGACGTAGCGTGGGCAGGCCTCCCACTAGGTGGACCGACGATCTGGTGAAGTTCGCGGGAGGTGCCTGGATGCGAGCGGCGCAGGACCGGTCTTTGTGGAAATCCTTGGGGAGGCCTTTGTCCAGCAGTGGACGTTTTTCGGCTGAAACGAACAAACGAACGAACATGTAGGTACACGGTGATCAATGTAGGAACGGTTGTTATGGCCTAGTACCACAGCTAATACCTACTGCACGGACTTAACATGCTCGCCGAAGCACGGAAATCGTAGGTACTTTCCTTTAGTCGAACGCCAGTGTAAACTCACTTTTCTCCAGTTTGGTTAGGACCAGTTACGACATTGTTAGCGTACTTCCTCGTTTTTTTATTTTTCGCTTGTTTTAGAGGATTTTTTCAGCCAAATATATAAAGTTTAAACCTTGGTACCTCCAGGAATCCTGCACCTCATACGTAAGACCCCAGTGAGGAAACAGCCGCAGAAACAGCGGCCCAATAGCAAGTTCACTCGCAGACGGAACAAGGGAAAGAAGAAAAAGCCAAGGAAGAGAAAAAAGGTTCGTGACTCTATAATTGTTATAAAGAGAAATATTTTTCATTGGTTTTGAACCATAAAAACATCAAAATATTGGTGATATCAAAGCCACTAATTATGTAAAGCCAAAGCTCCTCTTTTGATATCCTAATGGATATCAAAAGAGGAGCTTTGGCTCAAAAAAAACAAAAAAAACAAACAAAATTTTCGCACTTATCTAATGATAAGTGCGAAAATTTTGTCAAAACTGAATAAAGATATTTCATTTGATTTGTGCTTTCAACCAAATTAACTAAAAATCCTTCTACCCGCGTCTACTTCGCCAGTTAAAATTTTTTGGTCTATCAGAAAGCCTATAACCGCTATAATAACTTGATTTAAATATGTATATGAATTTTCAGATTCATTTACCTACTCATGTAGGGACCTCAAACTTCCATTTTTTATTCTCATTGTTATTTCGTGCACCAAAGATAATATTGATCCTTTGTCCAATTATTTGCACCAAACAATTATTTATTTCTATATGCAATGTTTATGTTTTCTGTTTATAATTTCTCTTTTCCAGGTTTTACATTGGAAATAACATTTAATGACCGTTGACAAACAGAATTGCATTTAAGAAGCTGGAGTATCAAAAACTGTTAACAGCAAAAGTGGTATATTAAAAACCGAAAATAGCTATAATTAAAATTTCATATACTTTTGCCGTTATCGGAATATAGTAAACCCCGGTCGAGTTAAGGCGGTTATCACACTGCGCCGCGCTCCGCCGCGGAGCGCGTGATTTCATATAAAAAATCCCGCGCGCAGACGCGTTGTCAGTGTGAAGTGCCGCTCGTGTTTTCTATACAAACTGAGGTATTTGCATACAATGATTAAATCTGTCGTCCCGCGTACCGCGGCGAAGCGCGGCGCAGTGTGATAACCGCCTAAATGCGCACCCGGCGGCCGTGACGTCACATCGACGCTTTGGACGAACGCGAGATGTACGGATGAGTGCGAGGGAGTCGCATTCTAATTCGAGGTGCGCAGTTAACTCAACCGGGTAGTAAGTAATTATACAAAAAATAAAACAAATCTTCGAACTTTAATCCTTTTATTTACACAATAATTATAATCGCGTCATCAAATAACGACCTAATGCTTTTTACAGATAATAAAAGTTGCAAACTTGTCAACTAAACCTTTAGGTTCCGAGTTCCCATAGTTGACTAACTACAAAGCAATCACATCACTATAACGACTACTACTAGTTGCATCCCTATCTTTCCGATTACGTCAGAAAGAGATGAAATGAGTGCATCACTCTTGTTTTAATAAAAAGGCAAACAAAAGCTCCTAATATCACGAATTGCCTTTACAGGTAATGATTTAGGACAACAGTAATAATAAAAGGCCTAGACATTACCAACAATTCAATTTTTCTCCGCTAGATGGCGTTAAATCATGATATTTGAATAACGACAAATATTGGTAATTTCTAGACGTTTTAACATAATATTAGAAAATAAATACAACTTTAACAAAAAAAACTTGACCAAGTATAAAAAGAAAACAAAAACAAACATGTAAAAGCATGAAATCACTGGTTATAAATTGTAACGACACATTTATGTTCACAATTTTATGGTTCATAGACATAACCAAGAATAAAACGAAAAATATTGTTTTCCAATTTCTTGAATATTCGTGAAATGTGCTAATGACTTGATAACAGTAAGCAATAATTTTAAGGCATAACCTCAAAATTACATAGTAAGAATCTGTACTTATGTATTTTTCAATAAGCTACAAGCTCCGATCTATGTTGACAAATATTCAAGAATTTAGGGATCAATACATTGGACCAAGTGATAATAACAATGCCTATTTCAGTGAACTTTAATAATAATCTCTCAATGTGGTCTTAGATAAGTGATGAACAAACGATATTGTCTAACTAAGATTATACTCTAACTGCATGACAAATCTAGGTAAATACAAATTTACAAAACATACAAAATATTTAACTTAACAATTTTAACACAGCCCGCACCAAATAGTCGAAAGCTAAACATACAAATGCACACAGTTATAAGACCAGTTAAATACATAGATATTTACGTAACGCAACCAACATTACTACATATTTATTTTGGGAAGCAACAGCACCTAGATCAAATACTACCTATAACACCTTTTTATTCAACTACAGTTTGTATTTAAGTTTTATTTAGTTGAGATATTTTTACGCTATATACAAACAAAGACAGCTGTTAGATGAATAAGTATATGTTTCATATTTTTATTCTACTTATTGATGATAAATTACTATAAATTACAGCTTGTATGATACTGGGATATATATTTTTATTATTATATCTGTTAATTTTAGATCATCTACAAACACGAGATAAACGATTTGATTTTATTCATTCATAATTTAAAACTTCATAATATCAATTTCTAATATCTTTTTTTTTAAATATAACTTTCAGGTACATATTCAATCGCGGTTTGACCAAATATCTAATATCAAAATATACACAACAAAAGTATGTGAAATCATTATAATTTAGTATCTGTTTATGATTAATAACTATATTTTAACAATCAATTTTCCAATTATACAGTTAAATAATATGGTCGAGCATAACTTGGTTTCTCTAGGCGCTGCGAATAATATACAATAATATATTTTAAATAAAAACAAATCTAGCAAAATATTTACAACTTTGCAATTTCATTTTGCGTTTGGAAAACGCCGTATAATTTTACATCAGTTCTCTGAATCTACTGCTGATTTATACACTTATTTTTCAGTGACGTTCAATTGGTACTAGATTTGACATCATTAACTGGATTAACATTCATTCATAGCTGTTATGTTCCAGAATATTTATTAATCTAAGAATCTACACCCTATCTACTTTAGAATCCAATATCTTTGTCATTTCATTCATGCACCCAATAATATTATGTCCTATTGCAATTTATCCCCCGTTTTTTATTTCAGCATCAGCTATTGCTAATAGTAATTGTCTATTGCCTTTTGTGTGTAATTCACATTTATGTCGTCATTGTGTTTAATGCAAAAAAAAATCCATTTTGCCACACTATCATCTTAGTAGTTCGTAATTATTATATTACACTAACCAGTCTGAAAGTAAGGTTCCAACAGGCGTAACAATGCTCAATCACACAAGAAATAGTTTTCGGTGGACGCAGCTATTTCGGAGCAACAAACAAATAAATACATTTTTCACACAAAATCACTTCTGATGGAAACTCACTTCAACACTGGTCTGAACTTCGGATATTCACGGTTGAATTACTCAGATAATTACTGTGTTTCACAACAAATCACACTTTTCTAAGTACCAACACATCACACTCACATTTTAGATATGTATTTAAACATAACACTTACATTTACTGGTAACAACGAATATTGCTCCATATTGATATTTTCAAGCTGTCGAAGCAGTGATTTTGAAGTTTTAAATTACTATTTAACAACAATTTCATGACCATTTCGTGCCCAAACAACTGCACGATGGAAGATTTTAATGAAGTCTACTGACAACGCCACTCTTGTGGCGGAGTTTTAGGCTGCCACTGTGTAGGTTTGTTGTCGACGCGACAAGAAGTAGAACAATTTCATTTCGACTATAGACTCTTAAAGAAATAATTTAAGAACCGAATTTCAGCTTTAAGACATTTTGTGCTTATATGATCCAACAAGGATACTTCTTCATCATCCAAAAACTACAATGCCGATTATAAGGCCGCAATCAAACTTCAAGATTCGCCAACTAAGGTCACAAATGAAATAGGTCAAGATGATCGTAAATTATATGATTCATGGCCTAGTAAATCTGTAAAAATCTGTCTCATGCATACATGTTAGTGATTTATAGTACAAATATTAGGCATAAATAGTGCAGTACTAAGGAACTTTGGGTTTATGAGTTGACCACGATATACGATAGGTTATGACGTGATTCCAAGCCAACAATTTACAGTATTGCTACACTCAAAAATATTTTCTCAAAACCGTTATTCCAACATGGCAACACTGTTATACCATAGATCTTCTAATCCCAAACCAAAAACCGGTACTTTAGCATGGCAACAATGACGTCACGAGACAAAAAAGGCGAAAAGAAGTTCACTCACACAGTTATCATCAATCCATTCGACTTTACACAAGTTACACTTTCACATCGCATTCCAAAGTCGACTCTATTTCCTGGAGATAGGATCTTAAATCAAGTACTATAACTACAATTGTGTCCAAACACATGCCCATGGCGTACCAAAGTAGACTTTATCCCCGAGGATAGGGTGTAGTTGAGTTCTAAGTTACGAATAGACAGTTTGACACCATACCCCAATAATTCGAAACCACAAGTTTTCTAAAAAGACCCTTCATTCTGGTCTTAAAAACTTAATAAATTTTAAATTACCTGTAAATTACAATTTTTGTTCGCATTGTAATTGAAAAAAATATTTTGATTGAGTTGACAAAATAGTGACGTCACTTGCTTGTAGTGCCATACAAAATCTATGGGAGAGTTTCGTTTTGACAGTTTTAAACAGTACGTCAATTGATTGGTGGTGTCAACATGTCTATTGTGGTGCAGTCTCGTACCATTCTAAAGTCGACTTTATCATCCAAGGATAGAGTCTAATCGAATACTAAGTTACATGTCACAGTCCCATGGCATTCCAAAGTCGACTCATCCCCCAAGGACGGTCTATGCAAATACAAAACTGGTATCAGTTCCATGCCGTTCTAAAGTAAACTTTATCCACCGGGAAGAGAGTCTAATTGAGAACTAATCTAGTAAAGTAATATACTACAGACGTGTTACAGTCTCACGGCATTGCAAAGTCGACTCTACTCTTCGGGAAAAGAGTCGAATCTAATCGAACTAATCGAGTACTTAGTTACAATACTTACAGTCCCATGGCGTTCCAAAGTCGACTTTATTCCCCAAGAAAAGAGTCTAACTTGGTTTACACAGTTCCACGGCATTCTAAAGTCGACTCTACTCCCCGGGAAGAGAGTCGATTATCTGAGTAATAAGTTACAATTCTTACAGTCCCATGGCGTTCCAAAGTCGACTTCATCCCCAGAGGACAGAGTCCATACAAAACTTGGTACACACAGTTCCATGCTGTTCTACAGTAGACTTTATCCACCGGGAAGAGTCTAATCGAGAACTAATCTAGTAAAGTAATATACTACAGACGTGTTACAGTATCACGGCATTGGAAAATCGACTCTACTCCCCGGGAAAACAGTCGATTATCTAATTGAGTACTAAGTTACAATTCTTACAGTCCCATGGCGTTCCAAAGTCGACTCATCCCCCAAGGACGGTCTATGCAAATACAAAACTGGTATCAGTTCCATGCCGTTCTAAAGTAAACTTTATCCATTGGGGAGAGAGTCTAATTGAGAACTAATCTAGTAAAGTAATATACTACAGACGTGTTACAGTCTCACGGCATTGCAAAATCGACCTTACTCCCCGGGAAAAGAGTCGATTATCTAATTGAGTACTAAGTTACAAATCTTACAGTCCCATGGCGTTCCAAAGTCGACTTTATCCCCAGAGGACAGAGTCCATACAAAACTTGGTACACACAGTTCCATGCTGTTCTAAAGTAGACTTTATCCACCGGGAAGAGTCTAATCGAGAACTAATCTAGTAAAGTTATATGCTATAGACGTGTTACAGTATCACGGCATTGGAAAATCGACTCTACTCCCCGGGAAAACAGTCGATTATCTAACTGAGTACTAAGTTACAATTCTTACAGTCCCATGGCATTCCAAAGTCGACTTTATCCCCCGGGGACAGAGTCCATACAAAACTTGGTAAGTAATATGCTACAAACGTGTTGCACAGTCCCACGGCATTGCAAAATCGACCTTACTCCCCGGGAAAAGAGTCGATTATCTAATTGAGTACTAAGTTACAAATCTTACAGTCCCATGGCGTTCCAAAGTCGACTTTATCCCCAGAGGACAGAGTCCATACAAAACTTGGTACACACAGTTCCATGCTGTTCTACAGTAGACTTTATCCACCGGGAAGAGAGTCTAATCGAGAACTAATCTAGTAAAATAATATACTACAGACGTCTTACAGTCTCACGGCATTGCAAAATCGACTCTACTCTTCGGGAAAAGAGTCGAATCTAATCGAACTAATCGAGTACTTAGTTACAATACTTACAGTCCCATGGCGTTGCAAAGTAGACTTTATTCCCCAGGAAAAGAATCTAATCGAGTACTATACTACACTTGGTTTACACAGTTCCACGGCATTCTAAAGTCGACTGTACTCCCCGGGAAAAGAGTCGATTATCTAACTGAGTACTAAGTTACAATTCTTACAGTCCCATGGCGTTCCAAAGTCGACTCTACCCCCTTATTATAGGGTCTAGTCAAGCTCTATCCGCATGTTTGGAGGGAGAGTGCCGCAGTGCAGTTTGGACTCCCTTAGTTTTGCCAGCGAGAGGCGGAGGTCTTCCATGGTGATTGGGCGCACGGCGTCTACGTATTCGTCGTCGGATTCTGTATGGTTGGATTTCTGGCTGGTTTTGCTCTGAGGAGAAAGAAAATAAGTATTTATTAGGAAACGCAACTGCTAAGTTGTAACGTTGCAGTTCAGCTGTTTTTCACAAATTGATTTTCTTACTCGATATTTAAATTTAGGATACCACTAACGACATCTATTGGCGTGATTTAGAAGTAGTTTACAATAGATGGCGCTTTTGCTCAGTCAATTCAAATATACTATTTTAATGAAACATAATTCCTAATCGACCAAAATTCCAAAGTGATTTGACAGCTCAACTGACAGTCGCGAGTCCATCGACATCGCGAGACGTTTCGTTTCGCCGCTTAAAAAAGTAAATTATGTACTAATGAAAAACAATTTCCAGAACACTGAAAATATTCTATTTAAAAATAGAATAATCAAAATAAAAAAATTAGGAAATGTTTCATTAAAATAGTATATTTGAATTGACTGAGCAAAAAGCGCCATCTATTGCAAACTGCTTCTAAATCACGCCAATAGATGTCGTTAGTGGTATCCTAAATCCAAATATCGAGTAAGAAAATCAATTCGTGAAAAACAGCTGAACTGCAACGTTACAAAGTTTACAACGTAAAATGTACTAAAATCTCGTAACAAATCAATTAGTCTAACTACTACTTTTGCAACCGATACCTCAGGCATAATTCTCAAAAATAGCCAGGGATAGGCCACCAGAGACCGCTGCACACAGTTCTTTTGTTGTAAAGTTACAGTTCTTTCTACCCGCAAAGTTTTTCAGTATCCAAATACGAGGGGCGGCTGAAAAGTTTTGAGCCTAGGGTATTAAAAATGCCGATAGAAAAGTATAAAAAATTTATTTTTTTATTTAATCTCCCTCTACTACAATGGACTTCTTACATTTGTGTAAAAGAGCTTTTAACCCACTGAAAAAAAATTCGCAATCTTTGCCTTCGAAATGAGCCTTTAACACCGCTTTCATTTCTTTGTCACTCAAAAATTTATGTTCCTGGAGGTCTTTTTTCCAATTTGAGAATTAGACAAAATAGCTAGGGATTTGGACTAAACTGTGTGGTGGGTAATTAATTTCTTGAAATCCAGTTTTACCCGGGGCAAGCCATGCAAAATGCGCGGTGTGCGCGGGCGAATTGTTTTGCAATAACAGATTTCCTTTCGCCAGTTTGCCTCTTAATATTTCAACAACCACTTGACGCACTTTTATCAGCAGTACAGCATAATAATCCCCGTTTATTGTAGTTTTTTTAAGTAGGTAGTCAATGAATGAAATTTGTCCACAATCCCAAAAATAGTGGCTATGAGCTTGGGTGTCGATCGCTCCACTTTGAATTTCCGCGGCGGCGTTTTCCCTTTTGAATCCATTGCATTGACTCTTATTTTGACTCTAGATCGTACTGCCGGATCTATTATTTATTAATAGTGACAATGTGAGAAAAAAATTTGTTAGGAGTATGGCCAAAGATGTCCTAAAACTCCTGCGAAGTTGTGACTCGACGCTGGTTGTCGAACGGCGTGAGCATTTTTGGCACCCATCGCACGCACCCCTATTTCATGTGCAAATGAGTATGAAAAATATCGCCAATACGTTCCTTGTTAATGCCTATGGCTTCAGCTATATGTCACAGCTTAATTCACTGATCTCTAAAGCAATATTCTTTAAATATTCATTATTTTATTCGATAATGGCGAAATCTGGCCGCTCTGACTTGCGGTCATCTTTTAGCGACTCCCTGCCATGCTTGAACTATCGGATCCAATCTTTCATGGTGGCAAATGAAGGCCCAGACTCCCCATAAACTGTAGACATCTCTTCAAATGATACCGTCAGCGTTTTGTTCCTCTTTTTGAGGTATTTTATGACAACTGTGTACTTCAATTTCGTACATTGCGCGGATGACTGAGACATGATGTTGTTTACGGATGAATTACTAAAAGACTGATGACGCTAATGAAATGAAACTTTGTACATATACTAAGGAGGTTATTGGCAAATTAATTAAATTTAGCGCGAGTCCATAATAACACTTGAAGATACTTAGGCTCAAAACTTTTCAGCCACCCCTCGTACATAGGATCTCAGAGCTAGTCGGTTTGTTTGTCAAATCGCGAGCGCGAATTCGCACACTGTAATAAAAAACCGGCCAAGTGCGTGTCGGATTCACGCAAAAAGGGTTCCGTACCATTGATTTATGAAATTATTTTTTTTTTAATTTATTTGTATGAAAGATTACGCGGTAATAAGCGGTTTACGATTTACGAGGTATTAAAAAAAAACTACTTACTAGATCTTGTTCAAAACAATTTTCGTTGGTAGTTTTTATAGTAATGTACATCATGTTTTTTTTAGATTTTTCATTTTCTTATTTTANACCAACTATTTTCCACTTTGGAAGCGTCTGTCACGCAAACTATTCGGTTTAGAAAAAAAATATTTTAGAAACCACGATATCATTTTTGAAGACCTATCCATAGATACACGTATGTGTTTGATGAAAAAAAAAATTTTGAGTTTCAGTTCTAAGTATGGGGAGCCCCCAATATTTATTATTATTTTTTTATTTTTGCATCAAAATCTTAATGCGGTTCACAGAATACATCTACTTACCAAGTTTCAACAGTATAGCTCTAGTTTCGGAAAAAAATGGCTGTGACATACGGACGGACAGACGGACGGACGGACGGACGGACAGACAGACATGACGAATCTATAAAGGTTCCGTTTTTTGCCATTTGGCTACGGAACCCTAAAAAGGTTTGAGTCCAACTACAACTCGCGCGCACTCGCGTTTCACAATGCAAGTTAACGAACAATTCAGCTAGCCACAACTTCTTGAATACCGGTTTGAGTAAACTTAACTATGATGTTACCGAAGCCCGATCTAGGCAAAGCATAGGATAGGCTAGGGCTTCCAATCCCGCACCCCATGCTCGATCCCGGTATTGGCGGGAGTTGGAATTCAAATCCCGCGGGATCCCGGTATTGGCGGGATCCCGCATATAATTATGAAAAATATTATGTGAGGCAAATAAAACAATACCTACATTAATCAAATTAAATCAACGTAATTTCACTTTAATTAACGTTAAATGAGATCAATCAAATTACACTTCAATTACTGAGATCAAATATAAAAATATAATCAAGTACAATAGAAAAAAACAGTTTCAGCTGAATGATAAGAATTATTTAGTTTCTTTCATATTTTTGTTATCATTCAATTGGAAATATTTGCGAAGAAAACATAGTATGTCTAAAGTGTTGTCTGCCAAACTGCAGCGTATTTTAGAGGCAATATAGCCAGCAGCAGAAGAGGCTCTTTCGGCTTCCACACTAGTCGGTGGTATTCCTTTTAAAGAATTATATGTAAATGTGAGATATCTTTACAGTCCCGCAAATCCCGCGGGATCCCGCACCCGTAATCCCGCAGCACGCGGGACTAAAAAATGATGCGGGATCCCGGAATACCGAGATACCCTATCCGATAGGCAGGTGTCATATAAAAGGTGTTTCGTGTGTATACACACCTGTTCGTTGTCGCGGCGCATCTCGTCACGTGCTAAGTCCCGCACTCTGTATACAGCGGCCTGGCGACACAGTTCATGTAGGTCCGAGCCCGAGAAGCCTTCTGTGGCCGACGCTAGGCGCTTAAAGTCGATCTGAAAGGAATATTTTATGATGAAACGAGGTAAGTATAATGGGACTAGTAAGAAAATCGTCGATAGAAAAAGACACGATAAACGTTATATGCAAAATATCGTCCGTTCGTTTCAGCCAAATCATGTCCACTGCTGGAAAAAGGCCTCCTCCAACACAAAAATCATGTCAAATTGTCCGTGTTGCACACACTCCTCTGAAGGTTGGACGACTCTACACTCGAAGTTGTGGACCGCTGGATCGCCTCGTGCAGGTCCTGCATGACTCACGTCGCGCGCCACGGGCTCGGAGCGCAGGATGAGCTGCAGGATGCGCTCGCGCTGCGCGTCGCTCGGCATGGGCACGTGGAAGGTGGCGGGCATGCGGCGCTGGATCGCCTCGTGCAGGTCCTGCATGACTCACGTCGCGCGCCACGGGCTCGGAGCGCAGGATGAGCTGCAGGATGCGCTCGCGCTGCGCGTCGCTCGGCATGGGCACGTGGAAGGTGGCGGGCATGCGGCGCTGGATCGCCTCGTGCAGGTCCTGCATGACTCACGTCGCGCGCCACGGGCTCGGAGCGCAGGATGAGCTGCAGGATGCGCTCGCGCTGCGCGTCGCTCGGCATGGGCACGTGGAAGGTGGCGGGCATGCGGCGCTGGATCGCCTCGTGCAGGTCCTGCATGACTCACGTCGCGCGCCACGGGCTCGGAGCGCAGGATGAGCTGCAGGATGCGCTCGCGCTGCGCGTCGCTCGGCATGGGCACGTGGAAGGTGGCGGGCATGCGGCGCTGGATCGCCTCGTGCAGGTCCTGCATGACTCACGTCGCGCGCCACGGGCTCGGAGCGCAGGATGAGCTGCAGGATGCGCTCGCGCTGCGCGTCGCTCGGCATGGGCACGTGGAAGGTGGCGGGCATGCGGCGCTGGATCGCCTCGTGCAGGTCCTGCATGACTCACGTCGCGCGCCACGGGCTCGGAGCGCAGGATGAGCTGCAGGATGCGCTCGCGCTGCGCGTCGCTCGGCATGGGCACGTGGAAGGTGGCGGGCATGCGGCGCTGGATCGCCTCGTGCAGGTCCTGCATGACTCACGTCGCGCGCCACGGGCTCGGAGCGCAGGATGAGCTGCAGGATGCGCTCGCGCTGCGCGTCGCTCGGCATGGGCACGTGGAAGGTGGCGGGCATGCGGCGCTGGATCGCCTCGTGCAGGTCCTGCATGACTCACGTCGCGCGCCACGGGCTCGGAGCGCAGGATGAGCTGCAGGATGCGCTCGCGCTGCGCGTCGCTCGGCATGGGCACGTGGAAGGTGGCGGGCATGCGGCGCTGGATCGCCTCGTGCAGGTCCTGCATGACTCACGTCGCGCGCCACGGGCTCGGAGCGCAGGATGAGCTGCAGGATGCGCTCGCGCTGCGCGTCGCTCGGCATGGGCACGTGGAAGGTGGCGGGCATGCGGCGCTGGATCGCCTCGTGCAGGTCCTGCATGACTCACGTCGCGCGCCACGGGCTCGGAGCGCAGGATGAGCTGCAGGATGCGCTCGCGCTGCGCGTCGCTCGGCATGGGCACGTGGAAGGTGGCGGGCATGCGGCGCTGGATCGCCTTGTCCAGGTCCTGCGGCCGGTTCGTCGCTCCTGCAATGCAAGTCAACTTCAACTTTATCCCTTTACCAAGCCTAAAAAAAAGTAATGAGGGTTTTCGCGAATGAAAAATCCGCCAGATAGCAATACGTAGACGCGAGGTCCAAATGCTGCATGATTGGTTATTTTTGACATGACATTGACAGATATGTCAAAATCCACCAATCACGCAGCAGTCAGACCCTACATCCACGTCCCGCCATCTAGCGGGTCTTTCATTCGCAAAAACCCTCATTGGTTTTTAATAATATCTTCACAGTATAAGGTTCAAATTGATGTGGTCTCTGTGGATACCAGAGCCTGGTTAAGGGTTAAATTGCTGGGATAGAACAGATTATTGTGTGTATTGGCTCCTAAACATTAGAAGAGGTTTTTGAGTACAAACTGTAGTGTTTCGAATCATCATTATCCGGTCATTAATCTTCACTGTAGGAGCACGCCTTTCTTCAATTTACCAATTGCAAGTGGGGGATTCAGCCTACACTGACCAGATTTATAATTTTAGCAAGCTAATTAGCGTGCGTTTAGTTATAAAATTATAATATTTTTGTTCTTCTTTCACACAAAAACAGATTTTCTGTGAGCCTTCAAGCAGCTTTCTAAATAAATAAATAAATTGATGAAGCTTAACAGTAACGGGCAATCTGGAAACCATTGGAAGAAGCCTATCCTCACAGCGAGCACCCTTCGGGAGGAGAACGCCCTCTATAAAGTGAGTGAAAAGGCGCGCGCGCTTCAGAGCATCCGTCTTCAATTCGCGAAAGTAGAGGATCCCATGAGATTTTAGTGGCTGAAAAATTTAACTCCGACAAACGTTACCTCGGGGTTAGAAAGGATATTCGCCTTTGTCTGAGTAGTGTAGTGTCGAAGTAAAGTCCTATTGTTATTCAGTAGTGTCGGAGTAACGTAATGTCGAAGTAATGTTTGTCGGAGTTTACTTAGGTAGCCGGTTTTAGTAGATAAGCCCCGCCCCTCTGAGAGTCCCATATAACCGGCTGCCCTCGTGGCCCGGGGTATATGCGCAAAGCATTTCCTCGTGTAAAATAGGCTTATATTCTGCAGTGGACGTTCTGTTGCTGGAATGATGATGAACACTAAGTGCTTGTTCACGTAGGCACGCGCGGGCGCGGGTAACGTCGCGAGCTCGTGTTCATATTGACGACCAGGCGTTCGCGCGATTGTGACGTATTGTCAGAGGTCGAATTATGGACGACGATCTTTTATTTTTAACCGAAAATTCATACCTAAAGTGGGAGATGCTAAAAATTAGAATTGGTGTTTTGTAACTATAAGGTGAGTTTAAAAAAAGATTTTCTTAGTAAGTAATTTATAATTTTCAATCAAAATCAAATTCAAACAAGGTTCCTCTTTATTATTTAATTTAATTAATATTATCGTTATCAACTAAACAACATTTCTGTTCATATGATGACTTACTTTGCCAAATAGGAGTTCTAGCCTGAATAGCACTAATAAACTCTTCTGTATTGAACGACATGATAAAAACGTGCTATCGTTTCTAGCGACAAGATCAAACTGGTTGAACTTACCTGACGTCGCGAGTGAAACGCGCGCGCCGCCGCTAGTTTGACATGAACACACACAAACATCTTCACGCGTTGAAATTACCGCGAGCGATCCGCGCGCGCCAGTCGCTAGCTTGCCCGCTAGTTAGACCGCACGTGCGTTTCGTATGTGAACACTTGGAATCACTACATATGTTTGATATTTCGTCACCGCGCCCGCGAGTCAACGTGTGCAAGCACTAAGTTTGCTCACCCATGATGATGACAGTGCAGGCGGGGTCGGTGATGAGCCCGTCCCACAGCGACATGAATTGCGTCTTCATCATCGCCGTTGCCTCGTGGTCGTGCGCCGTGCGCGTACGCAGAAACGACTCGATCTCGTCTGCAAGCGATTATGATCCTTAATGTGGTGGCAATAAGGTACTTTTTTAGTTGTGTGATTCGAAATATGATCGAAAAATCCATTCAATAGTCTTTTATAGTACTTAATATGGTAGCAATAGGGGACTTTTTTGGTTGTGTGATCACAATAGGACCCAAAAATCAAATCAAGTCTCTCGATCTTGTCTGCAAGCGGTTATGATCCTTAATCATGGTAGTAATAGGGTTCTTTTTTGCTTGTGTGATCAAAATAGGACCCAAAAATCAAATCGAGTCTCTCGATTTTGTCTGCAAGCGACAATGGGGCTTATTAACACGTGCAATAAGGTGCTCTTTTGGTTGTGTGATCAAATGGATCCAAAAATCTAGACAATAGACTAAACTGTTGTAGATAATAAACAAGTGTTTCTAAACATAGAAACATAACAATACGAAATGATGTCAATAAAATAGGTACTCTTTCGATCGTGCGATCAAAACCTCAAGCGAATAAACTATACTACTCTTATACACTTTTCTTATTACATGCACGCTCAAAACACAAGTCACAATTTTTGAGTACTCAGAAACATCCTTAATCTTTATCGAAACAAAACCTCAGAAATCCTGTCCCAGTTCAGTTCCAGTTGCCTGTTCATTTTCTGTTACGTCAATTTCAATACCAATTTAATCAAGCTGTAGATCCTTGCTACACAACAGTCGCAGCAATGGAGCAAATAGTTCTTAATGCTTAAAATCTGTTGGAAAAGACAACTCACCAATAAAAACAATACACGGCTGCAGTTTAACAGCCAGACTGAACACGGCAGCGGCCAGCTTCTGCGTCTCGCCGTACCACTTGTCCGTAAGCAGAGATACGTCGAGGTTGATGAAGCTCATGTTCGCCTCCTTGGCCGTCGCTTTGGCGATCAGGGTCTTGCCGCAACCTGCACACAAACGTAAAAATAACTATTTACATCTTTTTATAACATAAAAGAGACCAGTCAGTAACAGTAAGGAGTCAAATGATCTAATCATTCGTTTCAGCAAAACGTCCACTGCTGGATAAAGCCCTCCTTAACGAGACTTTTTGTCGGTCGATAGTTTAGTCGGCTTCCAATTTGTATGAGGAATCGGTCGATATCGATGTAGTGTGCGCACTTCCATACTTATATGCTTATACTGATCAAGAGCCCGACCAAACTATCGGCCGACTAAAAGTCTTTAAGGTGTCTTAAGGATTTCCACAACAACCGGTTCACCTGCTGCCCACAAACTTCACCAGATCATCAAGTTACTATCCAGTTACAGAATTTGTTAGCTAGTTAAAGCCTTTGGCACACGGTCAAGATCGTTTTGTACATATCTCGTATGAGGTAAGGTACCATACATGTTACGTAACTGCTCAGTGATTTTGGTTTACGATACCATTGTACTAGCGGCTGTGAAAATCCTTGACAGATGGAAAAGGAACGCAAGTAAACGTTAGTCAAGAAGCCAGTTGGAATAGTTGCCCCCACAAGCAGTGGATGAAACTTTTCATTCATTTCACATGTTCTTCTTCTTCTTCTCCTCTATGGCTATTGTGTTTCCACGTTTGCCAATGTCACGTGAGCATAGCCATTACACGGTATAAAAAGTTATAAACCTTGGGTTTGAGTGCTATTAGGTATAGTCTAGCGTGCACACCTAAAACAGACAAACACAACGGCACAGATAAGACAACACAGTTAGTATAAACATAATAAAATCACAAAAAAACAAGGGAACAGACAACAAGGTGAGTAGTAGGAGGGAGAAAGGGAAACAAAATAGTTAGTGGAGAGGGGGAGACGTGAACATTTATTATAGTTTTATTTTATTAATTAGGATGAATTTTGATAGAATGTCTAAAATAGGGGAGTTAACAAGACCGAGGATTGACTTAATGTTTCGACGAAAAACTAAATTATGAAATGTCAAATGTGCATGCTCCTCGTCTATACATCAAATACTTGCATGTATAGAGGATGTATAGTTTATATAAATATAGACCGTGACCTTTACAGGCTAATTAAATGAAATATTATTAATATTCCAACAGTTACGTACGTCACGCAAATGCCAAGGCATTCAACATTAATTTGCATATAAAAAAATAGTTTATAAAAGACACTTTTTCGTAAAATAAGATAAAAACTAATTTCGGATGCTGCTATTTCAAAGCGAGGCGAGGCGAAACAGTAGAAGATATTTGATATCGCATCACATTTGAGAGATTGGGTTGTTTCGAGCCGTCGTCGAGCTGTCTACGAGTGTTGTTATACTTCTATACTAATATTATAAATGCGAAAGTATCTCTGTCTGTCTGTCTGTCCGTCTGTCTGTCTGTCTGTCCGTCTGTCTGTATGTCTGTCTTGCTTTCATGCCTAAACCACTGAACCGATTTTGATGAAATTCGGCATAGAGATAGTTTGAGTCCCGGGAAAGGACACAGGATAAAAATCCCGGTTTTTGAAACAGGGATGCGCGCGATAAAGTTTTTCTGTGATAGACAAATTTCGTGATGAAAAAACCACCCGGGCGAAGCCGCGGGCGGAAAGCTAGTTTCCTTAATAGCTTTGTCCCCATGTCCAATTTCTTCCCAGTTGTCACCTACGTGTTTTTTTCCCAATCCCTACCGAATCGTATCAGAGGAGACCACTGGTTACATTTCATCATCGCCTGTATCACCGGAGGGTGACAACAGCCACGATTCCTTCTCATTTGTCCACTCCTATGTCAAGATAGTACCAAAAAACGCGGCGTGAGACGTCCACCAAAGTGGACTGAGGATCTTATAAAGGTAGCAGAAAGGCTCTGGATGCAGGCCGATACCAACCGGGCAATATGGAAATCATTAGGGGAGACCTATGTTCAGTCTCTGAAATGATGATGATGACCAAACCACCTCTATGGAAGGTTTATTTCCGCCAATGTCGAATTTTAGGTCTTTGATCACCTGGCTTTGATGACCCAGGTGATCAAAGTCCACTTCCAGTGACAATTTAGTGTCCTTTGATCACCTACTGATAGTACTGATAGTATTGTTGCTCGTGAAGAATAAACTATCGATAGTATCGATACTATCTATAATATCGATAGTATTGCACATATTCAATAGTATTGCCTCGTTTTGAGCTATCGACAGTATGTCGATACTATCGATAGGCCAATCGATAGATAAGGCTTTTTCAGATGAAAACTTTCGATAGTTTTACTATCGATAGTTCGGCTCACCGATTTGAACAAGCATAGGGACTTCTTTACACCATATTAAATATTTTTCAGTTTTTTTAACCCCTAATTGCTGTTGCTTTAGTCTCTAACGCATGATGTTTTCACCTATAATTAAGTTTGCATTTTACAAGTGACATTTTTTATAGTTAGTTTTGTGAAGCCTCAATGTAACCTTGTTGGTGTTCAAATAAATAAACACTAGTAACAATAGCCACGATCCTTTCCTACGACATCATACCTGGGGGTCCATGCAGCAGCACCCCCTTCGGCGGCTGCGTGAGGCGGCTGTCGGCGAACAGGTCGCGCTTCTGGATCGGCAGGATCACCGTCTCGCGCAACTCCTGGATCAAGTTGTCTAGGCCGGCTATGTCTTTCCAGTTCACCTGCAGAGGTGATAAGCCAGTTTAGTTTTGAGGGGCTATTGGACAAACGATAGTATGGAGGCATGGAGGTTGCTACACGCATAAAAGGTCCAGCATTAAAGGCGGGGCAGTAGCAGCGCAGTTTGAATGCGGGCCCGCGCAAGTTGTAATACAAGAAACTCTTTGAAGTGTGTCACACCAAATTTGAACGCGGGCCCGCGCTCCAACCGCGCCGCACTGCAACTGCCGAACGACAAACCAGGCGGCGCGGGTGCAGGACAGAAGCGGCGCGAGCGCGGGCCCGCGCTGTTGTATTACTATGGCGGCCATATTAGCATGACACACCGGAGCCAGGGCGGTAACAGCGCGTTGAAAGCGGTTTTCGAATATTTAAATTTTTGACAACCGCCCGCGTTGCAACTGATTTGAAACTGCTTCTGACCCGCGTTTGGTCTGTGGAAGCCTTAATCGGCACAGTTGGGCGTTAAATTCAAACAAGTTGCAACAGTGCGGCCTTAACAGCTAATGCCTTCAGAAAATGCTCGTCAAATAATAAATAGCAGCGCGACATCACCGCTCCGGTAACCAACGGTTTCGATAAATGTAGTGGACAAGTGTTTAGTACGAAATGATTAGCAACACGACTGTCGCACATTTGTCGCCCTGCTAAATTCACTAAAGGTGAAAGTGCACTAAACATTGATTTAATTTAGTTTCTGGTATAATTTGAAGCTTTCAATGACAACTTAAATTTTCTTTTCTGGTATCAATATTTTCACATGGGATTAAGATTCAAATGGGTAAGTCAGGTAAAGTAGACCGTTACAAAATGATAACATTTTTAGTAGCATTACAAAATTTAGGGTGGCAAGTTATTTGAACAGGTGATAAACTTTACTTTGATAAAGCAGATTTTTTTTTACTATCAATCATTTCACCATAAAAAATATTATCTTTATTGAAGTGTAACGATCAAAATATTTTTTATTATCATTTTACGGTTGGCAAACCAATGCATTATAAATTGTTGTGATTGAATAAATACAAGTAGGTAGAAAATAGGTTGAAACAAAGTCACACTACAAAAACTTACATTGCAAAATAGCATCTATTGTAATAACTAAAAGCTTGTTATGATGTTGTTTACATAAAAAACATTTGGCTTTGGACCATTTCATAACCTGAGGCAAAAATTTCCTATCTCATTAGTAAAAATAAATACTTGAACACAACTCAAAAACTATTTAGTTATTCATAAACTTTGAATAAATAAGCAGGCTTGAATTTAAGTAGGTCTTATATCAGGCGTATTTAATCTTAGCCTAGCTGCAGAACACCGCCTTTTAGTTGGTTGACAACTATCAATTTATACCCAATTCTAATTTGTGTGAAGAATCGGCCGATACCAAACAATATGCGCATTTTCATACATCTCCATACAGATCAATTACTATCGGCCAACTAAAAGTCGGTGGTCTGCGCCTAGGCTTAGTCTGTCAGTCAGTATACTATCAACTTACATTGATCTCATCGGGCACAACCAGCTGCGACGCGATGATCATCTCGTGGTCGGTGAGCTTGTCTAAGGCCAGCGCGTGCTTCCCGCTGAGCCCGGCTCTGCAAGACACCCTTAACACATGCAACTCTATGTAATGGCTGCTCCGATAAAGATTGACTGGATATTTGAAAATTAAGTTAGTTGAAAACAAACACATGATGTATTGTGATTTTAGTGGTGATAAATTAACATTTGGGTAGAATCCATGATGATAGATTAGACTCACATAATTAAACAACACAGCCACTCATAGAGTTAAGTTTATAAAAGCAATATCCAATTAGAATCCAATATTTTTTCAGTTAGAAATTATTAAAGGCCAACTTTAATAACAATTAAAATGAAATTATTAAAACGGTATTGCGTATTGCACGTATTTATATACGTATTGTATGTATTGATGATATTACACGCAAAAATTTAGGTTACAATAAGAAAAACATTCAGAATTTAAAAGGTTTATAAATTTGTAAACAAATATTCATTCTTCTAGTCATTGGTAGAAAGATATTTTGAATTTTCCATGTTACAATGATGATGGTGTAACATCCCGATCGATACTTACTTGCGTAACTGCTCCCGGGCTCTTTCCTCGGCCTTCTTCCGGCTCTTGGAAGTCGGATCGATCTGGTTGACGAGCCACTTTATGGAGAAATATGTGA
Source organism: Ostrinia furnacalis (assembly GCF_004193835.3). Classification (NCBI taxonomy): domain Eukaryota; kingdom Metazoa; phylum Arthropoda; class Insecta; order Lepidoptera; family Crambidae; genus Ostrinia; species Ostrinia furnacalis. Next base: position 370,871 of record NW_021131106.1, read on the forward strand.
CTGCAGATACGAACGCCACACGTATAGCCATTTGGAACACATCGTTCCGAGTAAATGCCGAGCCCTCCACCATCATGCCGTATTGAAAATTAGTAGTGTGTCACAGTAAAAGTACGGGGCAGCTGTCGAAACTATTAAGCTCTTGAATTTTTCAATAAATAAACTAATAGAACAACTTCATCGTCATGCTTCTTTTGTGAATTTTGGTCAATAGACAATTTCAATTTTTTTCCTATTCTGACAGATTGACAGCCAATGATGATTTCATTGTCTATGACTGTAGAACGTAAATGATTGCGTTGATATCTATGAGCTCATAGCTCATGAACTTATCAGTTGCGTACAAGAAGGGTTAAAAAAAGAAAACAATAACAGCTGTCAAAATGACAGTAGTAGAAGATTGTCATGTGAGTTTATAACCTAAAAGTGTTTGTTTGTTTTGTTCATTTGAAACTATTTTAATATAAAAATCAAAGCTTTAACCATGACAAAAGCTAAAAAAAACAAGGCTAATAAGTCTGAAATGTTCACTAACACAAGAAAAGCATTGCGCAAACAAAAACGGCAGCAGAAGAAGGTTCACCGTCAAGAGCATTATTTGAAAAAGAAAAACACCGATGAAACCCCTAAATATGTAGCTGGTAGATTTGTGAGGCGACCACCAGATGCTCCAGAAACAGAAACAAATGTTAAGGTAAGTCTTTAACATAAATTTTCTTGTGTTACCATGGTCAAAATCTAAGGATCAAAATGCACTAAAATTGCAATGTGGTATTTTATTTTGGTTCATTCAAACCAATTAGGCTTTAATCATTGTATAAGTTAATAAAGTTTCAGCTATTATCCTCTTATTTATTGCCTTAGTCTGCACAAAATATGTTCAATTCAATTTCTTTGCAGAAAAAGAAAAAGCAAAACCAGCCAACACCACAAGACATTATCTCCAAAGAACGGCAAAAGGATTTGAAAGAAGCTGAAGAGCTCAAGTCTCAAATGGAAGAACGGAGAAGAAAAATGCTTCTACAAGCTAATGAGGATGAAGATAAAGTAATCAAGAAATTGGAGAAACAGCTGGGCTTGAACAAGTGCAAAAATAAGAAGAACTTCTTCTCTGATGATGGACTTGACTGTATCCTTTTTTACTTATTTTTGATTTTAACAATAATAATATTGAAATTACAATTACAAAATTGCACACATGGCACTGTATGTGATTATGTACATATCACTAACTGTTATTGGTCTTAGTATGACTGATTCTTTATTTCAGTACTTATTTTCAAGAATGAAGCAATTAAACTTAAACTAGATTTATTTAATTCTATTCATAAGAATTATAGATTTTGTAAAATATAAACTATTATCACCTTTTTAACAGCTTTTAGGTGTTAAAAACATAAAGAATAACATTTTTTTTTAATAAATTTGTGCTATTATTATTATTGTTTACTAGCGGCCGCCCGCGACTTCGTACGCGTGGATCCCGTTTTACCCCCTTCATCTATCTTACGCGGTTTAGATTTTTTCATACAAATGTTTTTTTCCGCTAACTCCCGTTCCCGTGGGAATTTTGCAATATCCTGTTGTAACTAAGCTTTAAATTTACTAAGGTACCTGCATGCCAAATTTCAAGCGTCTAACTTAAGCGGTTTAGATTTTTCATACAAATGTTTCTTCCCGCTAACTCCCGTTTCCGTGGGAATTTTGCAATATCCTGTTGTAACTAAGCTTTAGGTTTACTAAGGTACCTGCATGCCAAATTTCAAGCGTCTAACTTAAGCGGTTCAGATTTTTCATACAAAACGATTTTCCCGCTAATTCCCATTCCCGTGGGAATTCCTAAGTATCCTATAACCTGCCCAGGAGTATGAAGAATAATTGTACCAAGTTTCGTTAAAATCCGTCCAGTAGTTTTTGTTTCTATAAGGAACATACAGACAGACAGACAAAAATTTTACTGATTGCATTTTTGGCATCAGTATCGATCACAAATCACCCCCTGATAGTTATTTTGAAAATATACTTAATGTACAGAATTGACCTCTCTACAGATTTATTATAAGTATAGATGGTGTTTGAATGATAATTATATCTAACAGCACAATAATTATTGCTATACAAGTGGTACAGTTTAGGTTAGGAAGTATGTGTGTGCTCAGTATTTTAGTGTTATGGTATAGTCACATAGTGTAATTATATCAATAGCTATTAAAATATATTCCTGAACCAAAAACAATAGATCTTTTAGAAATTTGCGACAGAACAACCAGTGAACAAATAGTAGCAGCTGAAAAACATCTGGCGAATGTGGAAGCAGAATCAGACTTCGAAGAAGACCTGGCTGTTGTCACTGGAAAAAAGGTTTCCAGTAAAAATAAACAAAAGAAGGTTAAAGATTCACAATCTGATATTGATGAAGGAAGTGATGATGAAGGCAGTGGAGAAGAATTAGATGGGGAATATAGTGATGAAGAAATGGATGTAGATGATGATGAGGATTTAAGTGATGAAGGCAGCGAAGGATTTTCTGATGATAATGATGATGATGGAATGTCAGATAGTGAACCAGAAGGTGAGTTATAATAACATAAACAAATGAACTTCTAGATTAAGACATGAATTTAATTATTTCTGTGACATATTAGTGAAATAGCTACACTGTAAAATAAATCTAACTTTTTTCTTTCAGAGAGAGAAACAAAATCTTCCAAAGCTAAAAAAGATAAACAATCACTGAAAAATATAAACTCCAAAGCAGAAACTGAGAAGAATAACAAAAATAAAAAACTAGAAACTGTAAAAAGTAAAGGCAAAGAGAGAATTATACAAGAAGATGATTTGAGCAAAGTGTTCAGTGATGATGAAGTGTCACATCTGTCTGATGATGATGATGAAATGGAGGGTTTCTCTGATGATGGCCCAGAAGATGAAAATGATGAAAAAAGTAAAGAAAAACCTGATGTTTGGGAAGATATTTATGGAAGGAAGAGAGATAAGGAGGGTAATATTATTAAGGTAGGTTTTGTAAACAATAGTGTCTTTAAAATATTAAAACTAAGTGACCAATCTATAAACTCAATATTGACTTATTGCAGGAAGAGAAAGGAGTTTATATACCGCCTCATTTGAGAAATAAAGACTCAGGATCAGACAAAGAATTAGCACAGTTAAAACGGCAAATCAAAAGTAAGTTGAAATGCTTTTTTTTACATATTTTTTTTGGGTAACATATAAAACCAACCAAAGTTGCAGCAAACTGATTTTCGAATACATTCGCCCTGTCTCTTTCATGTTTTGAATGGAGAACCCTGCAAGTTAGACTACGACTTTAAGGAGGTAACAAAGACACGAATGTGTGACACCCCTTTTTATACGTCCAGCTGTGCCATAAGTAGAAAAGTAGAAATTATTAATTTGTGTATCTTGTAACTAAAGTTATATTAAAGCACATTAGCACTTCTTTTTTTGTATTCGACCTGCCTGTAAAAGCATTTTTTAAAAGCTTTATTGCAAAAGATAAATTATTTTTATGACTTTTTATTTATGTTGAATGGAAATGCCTAACTTTTTCTCATTTTATATTTCTCCAGGCGTTCTCAACAAACTGGCTGGCACAAATCTCCACTGGGCGTGTACGTCCATAGAGAATCTATACGCCAGCAATAGTAGGAACTCAGTGAATACGGCGCTCACTCGCCTATGGTTGGACGCGACCGTCGGTCCATCAGCCACGCCGGATCGAATGGTGGCAGAACATGCTGCTTTAGTGTCTGTGTTGCACGCCAATGTGGCTACTGAAATTGGTAAGTTTTAGCCATAATAAGGCTAATATTTTGAACCAAATTCGCTTGTTTTAAAGTTCAAAAATAATGAACACTTTGAAATTGTTATGTTAAATGTCCGAACCCGTCTATAGACAGAGGAGAGTGTAGGCAGAGTAAATACAAATGAGTAGGTCACCTTCATAGAAACGCACCGAGCGCGGTTTGTATGTGAACGCGTCAATACGTATGCGGCGCGCACGCACACACTGACAAAATTCGGCGCAACCATGACTGTGTGACGACTGGCTCCCCGCTAATCCACGCTAAACTTTGTCAATGTGTGCGTGCGCGCCGCATATGTATTGGCGCGCTCACATACAAACCGCGCTCGGTGCGTTTCTATGAAGATGACCTACTCATTTGTATTTACTCTGGTGTAGGCCAAATTCTCTATTTGCTTCTGGTAGATTAGAGAAAGTTGAGCTTCTAAAGTGGAGACTAGATAAGATGATAATGATGAGTTTTAGACAGACGTGTTTGAGTGGTTAAAATTATCTACATAATACAGTTGACGTTACATTTACATTTAGATTGTTAATATTAATGGTTGATATTTAAGATGGCTGTTTTGTGTCTCTTGTGTCCCATCAAATAAATGCTATTTCATTTCATTCGTTTAGTGTATTTCAACGATATCTTGTTTACTTAATATTCATATCTACCCTTATGTTGTGATTTTCAGGAGCGCACTTCTTGCAAGAGTTAACCACGAGGTTTGACGAAATGATGAAGACGCCCCAACGTGTAGAAGACAAGACGCTGGACAACCTCGTATCGTGTTTGGCTTATCTGTACAGTTTCAAGGTCAGTAAGCAGCAAGAATGATTTAGTAAATACTATAGTACAGTAGTCGTCAAATAGTTCGTGTCACCCAAAGTGCGCAATAAGTTCGTAACATGTCTTTATTGCAATTGAAATAAGATTGGGTAAGTTAGGTTAGATACGAAATGGCGTCTGGTTACTTGTATTTTGATTACTCTCATGTCTTTAAAGACACTAATAATATTAATAAAAAACGGATCTATTGACGTAACATAATCAACAAGGCGTCCCTCTACAACGGATCACTAGATCGTCGGTCCACCGAGTGAAATGCCTACACTACGCTTTCCAGTCCGTGGTTGCCATTCGAGACCTTTTTAATGCAACACCGGTCATCAGTTCTACGAGCTATGTGCCCTGTTTACTGCCATTACCACCTGATCCAGCTAACTGCGCACCTCACTGGAATTCGACTCACCCTCCCACTTACCCGCACATCTCCCTGCGCTCGCCCTGTCCGTACCTAGACTAGGTTGAAAGTTAGGCCAGGCCTGTTCATCTCAGCGAGTTTACATCGAAAACAAAACACGCACGATGGCCCACCTACAGGATACTATTCGACAAGGCCTCACATACGAGCGAACATTGACTCACGCACGCGTATTCTTGTGTATGATGGAAGAAAATAAAGAAAATGGTGTACTAAATACTGTGCAGTATTTAACTGCCTAAATAATAATAAAAACACAGAATGTACTTTTTTAAGTTGCCTCAATACACTGAGAGGTAAATAAGTAGTTAATATTATTCATGATAATTTATGCTAAATCATGTATTTCCTCCGCCATTTTCCGCAGTTTGGCACCTCACGTCACATCATTTTACCGAAGTCAGCCCTATAGCTTCGGCGCAGTGCCGATCACTGACGTTTGTCAACAAAATGGTGCTTGACTCTTGAGACAGGCTAAATTACACCATATTGTTAATGTCATTGAGCATACATTTTTTTAAATACCTTCGCGAAGTAAAACTTCTGTACGTAGTAAGTACTTATTATTATTCTGTGGTTAGGCACACACTTTGACATCTTACTTATTTCTTCCAGATCTACCACGCTACGCTCCTCTACGACATATTCACTCGCCTTTTAGAGGATCTCACTGAGAAGAACATTGACTGTGTGCTCGTAGCTCTTAGGAGTGTAGGCGGAGTACTAAGGAAAGAGGAACCATTGGCGTTGAAGGAGTTCATACATGCCACGCAGGCACGCGTGGCTAAACTCAACGAAAAGGCAGCTGATGGGTAAGAAAACAAACATTATCATCATCATTTCAGCAACAGGACGTCCACTGCTGAACATAGGCCTTCCCAATGAATTCCAGATTTTTCCTGCATCCTTTCCTGAAGAACACGGAAAGCACCTGGATGCCAGCGGCGTATGATCAATCGTTGCAAAAATTCTTGGGGAAGGCCTTTGTCTAAGAAAGAAAGAAGAAAGAAAGAATAATTTAAGAGTAGACATCTTATAGTTAGACTTGGAACAAATGAAGAAATTGAGATTCATTCATAATCGTTTGTCACGTGTCACGAAAATGTTCTTTGACAGACTGTTTCTTTTGGTTTTTTGTTTTTTCTTAAGGCCTGGTTCCAATAACCGATCTCCGTTCAGTTTTGGTACGGAAATCTGATTTCTGGTTATTCTGATCTCCTCCGCAAATATGTCTCCTTTCCGCTTCGGTGGAAATCAGGCCTAAAGCGAAGTAATATCAATAATCACAAACTAACACCTACCACCTTATTCTCCACTCCTCAGGTCTCGCATAAAGTTCCTTCTAGAAGTTCTAATGGCGGTAAAGAACAACAATCTAACAAAGATCCCGGGTTATGAGCCCACGTACGCCGAGCAACTCAAGAAGACAACACGAGGCATTATAAGAAAAGGCAACTACATCACGCCGCTCAATATCAGGCTGGAAGACTTGTTGAAAGGTAAGCAAAAATAGGTCTTATCTTAATGGTAATAAGGATAAACAATCTTACCCAGATCCCGGGCTCCAGAAGACGATACGAGGCATTATAAGGAAAGGCAACTATGTCACGCCGCTCAATATCAGGCTAGAAGACCTGCTGAAAGGTAGGCAAAAATAGGTCTTATCTTAATGGTAATAAGGATAAACAATCTTACCCAGATCCCGGGCTCCAGAAGACGATACGAGGCATTATAAGGAAAGGCAAGTACGTCACGCCGCTCAATATCAGGCTAGAGGACTTGCTCAAAGGTAAAAAAAGGAGCTAACTTCATATCATAATGAGGGCTATTGTTTTTATATTTAACAGTTGGCACCACAAGCGATTGACATGACACTACTCCAGCGGTTCCCGAATGGTGGTCCGCGGAACCCTGGGGTTCCGTGGAAAGGTCGCAAGGGTTCCGTAAAAAATATTATCCCACGTTTCGTGACCGACGGTGTTCGCTCGCACCGACTTGTTTACGCAAAAGGGAGGGGCAGGGCGTGCGGGCGGAGTAGTACGGGGGTTCCGCTAGGAAAATTATAATCAATTAGGGTTCCTTGGAAAAAAAAATATTGGGAAACCCTGCCCTACTCTACAGTGGCGCCACGCGCCATCCCGGCGAATGCAAATGCGATAGTCCTCCTACGTTTCAGAGATATTCTAATTAAAGTTTAAGACAAACATTATTTTAATTAATTAGTGGACACCCGCAATGTTACACAACTTAAATACTACAACCTTATATATATATATATACAATACTATATATACAATACTACAAGATTGAGCTAACTGCACACCTCGCTGGAATGAAACTCCCTCCCATTTACCCGCGCACCTGCCTGCGTTCTGCTCGTCGATGTGACGTCACTGCTGCCAGGTGCGCAGTTAACTCGGCGGGTTGTATAGTTCCAAAATACTGGACTGTCCTGTCGATGACATTGACAGTGGGGCGCCACCGTCAATACCGGATCGCTGGTTCAGATTTTTGCCATGTTGGAAACCATATAGTTGAACGATGGTAGCGCCCCCCTGTCATTGAGTTTGGTGGGACAGTTCAGCGTGGGTCATCTATACTTAAATTGGTCCCCATCCAAATAGGAAAGTACACTTAATACAGGGTGTTAGGTAAATAGGTATATGAGCCGACACTAGCCCATGTTAACATGGTCATATAAATGGTATGGTGAAGTCAGAAATTTGATATCATCATTTTCATTTTTTTTAATTTTCATTAGAGATGAAACGGATATCCGGTAACTATCCGGTAGGCCGGATATCCGGCCTAAATTTACTATCCGGCCGGATACCGGATAGTAGCTCACTATCCGGCCGGATACCGGATATTAAAAAACTACGAAAATTTCCTATAATAAAATGAAACACATTAATCTTTAAGTTAAATATCAATAAAATGGCTTATCATAATTACGGTTTTTCTTTAAGTTAATATCAATAAAATGGCTTATAATAATTACGGTTTTTACCTAAAGTTCAAAAAGTTACAAAAAAGCCATATTATTATTAAGGCCTTTCAAAAAACTAATTTCTTTTCTGGACTATTCACTCTAATGACGGATACATAAATAGTAAATATATTTTAATGTCGAAATATTGCCAAATAAAATAGGCGATCTTTTTTTCACTGATGGTCTGATGACGTACAGGGTGACTTTGAAATCGTTGGCATCCTTTTAAGAGCGTTTACGTCTAGCGTGGCATGTCAAGTTTAGGTAATTTCGATGCTATTTTTATTCACACTAAAATAATTGTGACTGTGTGCGTGTTCTCACGCTCTATAGTCAAACCAAAATACTTTGATCCACCATCGTAAAAGTGTGCCAGGCTGTCAAGTGACAGCCCAAAGAAACTATAAAATCTTCAAATCTTCCAACACCGAGTCTATAATTATAAATAATGGTATACATTAGTCCTAATCAATAATAAATACGTAAATTCTTTATCAAATAGTAAATTATCAAAGGTTTTTTACTATTTTGAGAATATTTTATACAGNAAAATGCTTAAATCTAAAAATTTTCTCAGATAACTATTTGCCCAAGGATCTATGCTATAGGATATAAATGTTTGTTAAATCGTTTTCACAGTATTTTTATAAAAATTTCAGCTTGTAAACTGACGCTAAAGTGGAAATTTACAAAACCTGTGTGGACTTATCTTGATATAATTCTTGAATACTAAGCTAATCGCAATATTTTCTCAATTAACTATTTAGACGACGAAATTGCCTAACTATTTATGCCTATAACATATTTGTAGTATTACTGGTTAATGATTGTAACGAGTTGAAAAAGTACTGTTTTTGCGCCAAACGGCGTAAACGCTCTTAATATAAGAATACTCATGATACATAGTGCATTCCCCAAATATGAGACAAATCCAATGAGATTTTTTGACATTATTTTAACTATGTATGTATTTGTATTAGTGTGCTCTTAAAAAGAGTTTAAAACTATTGTAAGTACACTCAACAGCACATCATCCCATACAATTTGTTGCAAAATAACACTTAATACATTGAAATAAGATGCCACAGTATGAATATGAAGATTGATGTGCTGTCATCTGTACAAGATTTCAAATATTGAAATTTTAATTAATTTGATATGACTCATATTTGGGGAATCATGAGTAGTCTTATTTTAAAAATAATGCCAACGATTTCAAAGTCACCCTGTATAATGCAGTTCAGTCAGATTACGCAGCAAGTAAACTAATTGAATTTTCGCCATTCAATGACATACCTACTCACGATGGCAACCGAAATCGTCCGAATTAATCTGCCCCTTCGACGAGTGGCAAAATCTGACATTCTATTCGAACGAATTTGATTTTCGAAAAGTGTGTCTTGTCTAGTCTACTAGACCCACTGATCGCGTTCGAAGCACCTGTGCGGCGCTAAACACGTTACGACATGCAACATGACAATGGGACAACTATCCGGCCGCCGGATATCCGGCTATCCGGCCTAGCAGCTCGCCGGATATCCGGTATCCGGTATCCGGCCAAACAACTATCCGTTTCATCTCTAATTTTCATACAAAATAAATTTAATGAAATCCGATTTGTATGAAAATTAAAATAATTAAAATGAAGATATCGATTTTCTGACTTCACCATACCATTTATATGACCATGTTAACATGGGCTAGTGTCGGCTCATATACCCATTTACCTAACACCCTGTATAGTGAGATTCCCTAGTCCCTATTTTTATTTTAAGCCTTTTTTTATAGCGGAAGAACGATTTTTATTAATTTAATCCTTATTTCTAAATAGCGGAAGAACGAGGCAAATGGTGGGTGGTGGGGTCGGCTTGGGAAGGCAGCCGCGTGCCGGAGACCAAGCCGGCTGTGGCCAACCTGCCTACTACAGATCAAAAGCTGCTGGAACTAGCTAGGAAGCAACGCATGAACACTGACGTGAGAAGAAGCATATTCTGCGTCATTATGTCTGCCGAGGTTAGTCATTTTTATTTATTAACTAGCTGACCCGGCGAACTTCGTACCGCCTTAGCGTAGAAATTTTCTTTATATTTTTTTCCGTAAAAACCTTGTACAGAGTATTAGAAAACTACAAAAAAAAAATCTTTTGATTTGATTTGATTTGATTTGATCAGCCAAATCGGTCAAGCCGTTTTCATGTTATGTCGTGACAACGGAAAACGGGTTTCATTTATATACAGTCGTGGTCAACTAATTAGGGACAGATAGAATACTAAGCAATACTAAGTGTTCATATCCTATTATTGTGAGCTTCATTCAATATTACTGGCTGTTACTTTGTTAACATATTGACTATCAAGTACTCTATTTAACAGAATACAATAACAACAAAAAAACTTACTAACTTAATAAAAAAATCTTAAATCAAATCACATGAATCGGTAATTATGGTACGGACGGCCTGGCCACCTAATTAGGGACGGTTAAGTTTTTCCTTCTAAATTAAAAAAATAAAAAGTAATAACTTTTATTCTGTTCGTTTGTAATTTCGGCGTCAATTTGAAAAGCGATATTCTTATCTTGCGAGTTAAAAACTCATCAAATTATTAAAGGTAATGGGCTGAAAGAAAAGCAACAATGCGCTAAGTTATAATCAATCTTTATAAGTGTGGATGGTCACACCGGTAAATTGCAGATCATCTGAAATGTTCCAAAAACATGAATCTACGATGCAGTGCCTTATTTCAAAATCATGAAACCACAGAAAGTATGCCTAGAAGGAAGAGGCCAATAAAAACAACCCCACAAGATGATCGCAGAATGGTCACTCTCGCAAAGAGTTCGTTCTCGTTCTCGGTTTCGTTCTGATCAAGAGCGAGATTTTTGGACCAGAACCGACTGCTGGAGTATCTGCGAGGACCGTCAGAAGGAGACTGGTGGAGGCAAATCTTGTAGAAAGAGTTCCTCGAAAAGTTCCACTACTGAAGATGGAACACAAAGAAGCAAAATTGGCGTTTGCAAGAAAGTATGGACATTAGGCTTTTGCTCAATGGATAAATGGGCTGTTTTCTGATGAGACCAAGATAAATCTTATTTCATCCGATGACAGACAATACGTGCGACGACCTGTAAAGTCCGAAATGATACCAAAGTAAACGAAGAAGCAGGTGAAACATACAGGCGGCAAAATAAAAATCTGGGACTGTTTTTCTGGACATAGAGTGTAACCTATAAAAAGAACTGAAGTTAAACTTGAGCAATTCCAATACAAATAAATATTGGAGAAAACGATGCTATCATATGCTGAAGAAGTCTTACCAGTCTCATAAACATTTCAACACGATAACGACCCAAAACATACCGCGTACTCAGTTTAATAATTCCTAGCGCAACAGTCAGTGACGGTACTAGATTGGCCCGAAAACAACTCAGACTTAAGCCCTATAGAGCTTATGGTATGAAACGAAGGAAAAAGTTGCAGCTCAACGTACTGGCACTAAAAATCAGCATTTCGTGGCATTTAATGGTATTTGGAATAATATTTCTTTAGAAACCTGTAATGATTTGATTGCATCCATGCCGCGCCGATGTCAAATGGTTATAACCAACAAAACCAACCATATTGGTTATAAAAATACGTTTGATGATTTTGTTTTGAATTCTATATTTATTAATGAAAACTTTTTATGTAATAAACACTTAAATAAATTCCAATTTATTTACATTTACAGTGAAAGTGTTACGTGTCCCTAATTAGTTGTCCATCCCTAGGTCAATAAATGTGTAGGTGGCAATGATTTATTTATTTTAAAAATATTGATCGCAACTAGCTAGTTTCTTTTCTGGCCTTTAAATATTTAGAATACTAGCCAAATTACTTGTTATTAATAGGCACAAGCTACAAAGCCTCGTGAAGATTTTTTTTTGGGACTGGAGAGACGGTCTTGTGTTTTAGTCATATATCGTCCCTAATTAGTTGACCACGACTGTATATATATATAGATATATGTATCTATTTAGATTCCCTTGCTGATTACAAAGACTAAACGGGACTATTCCCACCTCTCGTTCCCACCGCTGCAACTCCTGTGTAGCCAGGATCTACAGCTTGACCGCCACAAAAACCCAACCAATGAAGGTTAAGTTTGTCCCGGGGGTAAGTTAAACTGTCATTGGACCCGCAACGAAATTAAGGTTCGACTTCCCTCCATTGCAAAGCGGATGACAGGTGACAAACAAAGGTTTAAAACCTTTAAGAAAAGATTATGCACCACGGACAATAAATTAAGGGCTTGACTACAAAGACTAGAGTAATCTTTTAGGTTCATTTTTTTTCCTATTTAATAGAAAAAAGTCTAATGCTGGACAAAAGATAGGATTAAGAATATCGACGAAGATCGGTCCTGCAATATCCTCGTTCAAACACTTCCCGTCACCTTCATTAGGTCGTCAATCCACCGAGTGCTACGTTTTACTGTACTTGAGAACTTTTCTGCCCCAACGGTCATCAGTCATCAGTTATACGAGTTATATGATTCAGTGTGCATTGTTGGTTGCTTTAGTCTCAATCTTCATTTCTGATTCGATCGCGAAGGGAAGCTGTGAACATTTGGGTGACCATTGAGCGAAATCCTAAAATGTATTATACAGTGTGTCCCAGAATGGGTGAATCAAACTGCTAGGGGAGGTAGATCTACTAATGTACTATCCCTAAAAAATATGAAAAAAAAAAATAAAGCGCATAAGGACACAAAAAAAATATTCAAAAGTGAAAATAAATTAGCCTTGCCTAAGTATCTGGCTATAATTGCTGCGTTTGGAGTTTATTTGTACTTTTTTCTTACATTAATTGTACAATGATCGCTTCGTTTATCTGTAAACAAATTTTTGAAAATAATGACTAGATTTCGAGTTTAGAGCACTTTTTTTTCCGAACTCAATTTTTTTTTCATATTTTTTAGGGACAGTACATTAGTAGAGCTACCTCCCCTAGCAGTTTGATTCACCCATTCTGGGACAACCTGTATTTAAATTTACCATGAAACAAAAAGTTTGACATGTCTGCATGTGATTTCGTAGCTCCTGAACGACTGAAGCGTTTACCAATCAATATTTCTTATTAACCCCTTAGGACTACATGGACGCGTTCGAAAAGCTTCAACACTTAGGCCTCAAAGGGCAGCAGGAGAGAGAGACGGTGCACGTGCTAATGGCTTGCTGCTTGCAAGAGAAGACGTTTAACCCGTACTACGCTGTGCTGGCGCAGAAACTGTGCGACTTCGATAGGAAATATCAGGTTAGTAAATAATACTATAGTTTTAACGATTAACTCAGTCTGTGCCTGAGGTATAGTTCTAAAATACTGAACTGTCCTATGCATGACATTGACAGTGGGGCGCCACCGTCAATACCGTATCGCTGGTTCCGATTTTTGCCATGTTGGAAACCATATAGTTGAACGATGGTAGCGCCCCCCTGTCATTGAGTTTGGTGGGACAGTTCAGCGTGGGTCATCTATATCGGAGTGGCACGGAAAGGGTGATTTTGACATATTATGACGTGACAGAGCATACAAATCTGAAATCTCGCTGACATTTCAAAATGAAAATTAAATATTTTATTCAGCGACACAAAACAGCATCAAATAAATATGAAACAAAAGTAAAACTAAATAGAGTAGGTAATGTGCGTGTATTGCATTTGACGTAACAAAAAACACCCTCCTGTGCCCCTCCCATACAGATATCTAAACAGTTCTGATAGGTACTTGGATCAAAGACAGTTGACTACAATCACCCATCTATTGATTACAAAGAAAAAAACAAATTGGAAATTACGAGTAATGTGGACTGAAATAATTATGACCCAGTAACTTTTTATCTATTCATTATGTCATCCCAATTTATGTGGTGTCCACACTGTCCACTCTTAAATATAATCTGATTTTAATCGTAAACCCTTGAAATAGACTAATGGTCATAAGACAGTCTAATAACATTTGATCCCAAAGTAATAAATCCTGTTTGTGCCCACAGTAGGTGGTAGAGCCTCTTTTTAGACTGATAACTTAGTGTTATTTAATTTATTAATGTTTCTTTTTACAGCTTTCAATACAATACTCGACATGGGATAAAATAAAGGAACTGGAGAATTTGCCGAAACACAGCATGGCCAACTTAGCGCAACTACTGGTGCACCTCATTATGGGGAAAGGCTTGGCGTTGTCCGTTCTGAAGGTAAGATAATTTTGGTCAAGAATTAAGTCTCGCCTAAATAATAATGAACGACCGGGACCAAGGTAGCGGATTTTAATTAAATTCAATAAAATCCTTCGCTGAAGTGTTAAATACTTCTGTCGATTGTCGATTCATCCGATAAATATTTACCCTTATTTTAAATCCAATAAAGAACATGCATTCATTCTTTTTATTGAACCTCAGTCATTCCAAATCTCATAGGCTGAGTTGCACCACCTAACTTTAATCGTGACTATAACGATAACTGAGCCCCGATTACGGTAATTTTTAACGTCTCCAATCCAGACACGCTTCTCGATTCTGCGATACGGTTGGTCGTTCAACAGCGTACGTGCTGACGTACGCTGTTGAACGACTGTTGTTGTTGTTTTGACCAATCGTATCGCAGAATCGATGAAGCGCGTCTGGATTGGAAACGTTAAAAGTTACCGTAATCGGGGCTCTGGTGTATTTTGTATGGAGTTTGACAGATTTTTGACGTTTGTTAAAGTCAAAGTAAGATGGTGCAACCCAGCCTTAGTCTATGCTTGAATTTCATATTTTGACCTTTATTTTGTTATACTCGTATCAATAAGCTATACATTTTCAGGTGATCCAATTCTCCGACCTGAACAAGCAGTCGGTCCGGTTCATGCGTCAGATCCTCCTAGCCATCATAATGAACGCTGACTTCCAAGCCTCCTTAGAAGTCTTCCACAGGGTATCCAAACCTCCCAAACTGCACATGTTCAGGGAAAGCATACGACTGTTCATACAACACTTTCTGATAAAGAATGCTGGCAAGAAAAACAACGTTCTAACTGAAGAAGAAATGGCAACATTGAAAGAAAGAGCAGTAGAGGTTGATAAAATATTAACTATGCACGAATCTAAATTAAGGTTTTAATATTAATAAATTTTATACAACTGTTATTTTTGGATTTTATTTTAAACTAAGCATAAATAAAAGTGATGGATTAATCCATAATTATGTTAACTAGACTGTAATTAGGATACATAAATTAATTCTAGCAATGCAATAAGCACCTCCCTACAAAATAGGTGTCCAAAAGTACAGTCGATAACAAAATGTGATTACTGATTTTAAACTTCTCATTTATTTTTACTTATTAAAACAATTCTTTATAACTACAGCTAGATTTCATGTAGGGCTGTGATTGCTATCATTGTAATAAATTATTGTGATTTTATTGATTCCAAATTTAATGTTGCATTCTGACGACTTTTGAAGAAGACTTTTATAAGTCTTCTTCAAAAGTCGTCAGAATGCAACATATAATATATATTTATATATTAACTAATTCCCTGATAGATCCTTATTTCTAAATGTTATTGTATTGAAATTAGACAAGCCACTTTTGTTGTCACCTGTACCTCGTTGCCAACAACTAACTACCAAAAAAATAGAGAAGGGTCTATAAAAGACGGCATTTTTATGAACATAACGGCTTTGGGAAATGGCCCATAATGTACTTAAATTAATAAAAGCATTATTATAATTATACGTTACTGATATTATGATTTAATCAATGTAGTGAGGGCTCTTGCCCTATTATATTTTAAGTGGTGATAATAATTTGTCCAAGTGAATGAAAAATATACCGGGTGTGCTCGTACATTTACATACGAACATAACATACCTACCTAGTCTACCTACACGGTTTAGTTTTCAACAGACAACTGTCGCCATACAGGGTGTAGTGTTCAAAGAGGCTATTTATCTTTATAAACCGCGATCCCATACTTGTCAAAAACATAAAATCTGTAATTCCTCAGGTTGAGGAAAGTTTATTATTTGAAAAAAAAATCATTATGTGTATCCCTTAATCAGAAAGCTCTTTAGTATCTTTTGAAGTTATAAAAGATTGAAACCAAACTGCAGTCGTGCTATATGGTATCCATTACCTAAACCAGTTAATAACAATGTATGTTTTTATTTAGTTCAGAAGTGTTCAAACTCTACTTTGTATCGAAACCCAAGTAACGTTACAATCAACGTTGTATTTAAACCTGCATTGGTTGTGGCTAAACGACCCAAACACCCTCGAAAATAACCTTTTGATCGAGATTAGATAACACGTGAATTATCTGCAAAGTGCAACGTTAATATGGGTTTGAACGTAAATTTTATCGAGGTCTTTAATTACCATAATTAGGACAATTAAGGGGCACACGTAAGGATCTACTATTCACAATTTTTGACCCAATTTTAAAGTGAGTAGGTACAAATACTTGCAGCAGGGAACTTTTTCTTCATTATTTAATTTTCATAATAAGTTACAAGTTTAGGTACAGTTATCAGTAAGTAGATCAGGCTGGTAAGGAGAGGAGGAACATTGGTAGGTAATCGGCTTATAAAGAAATATTATTTCAAGGAATAATAATCAGAAATCATATAATTATTACTGCATTTAGATTCTTTAGACATTACTTATGTAATAATGACAACGAATCCACAAGTTTTAAGCATGCCTACTGTATTTATGGTGGTTTGCTAACGTAAGACTCTTAAATCATTGGGGTGTGTAATTTAGCTGTGGGCTTTAAAGAGCAGAGTCACGCTTGTTTGCGGTCACAACAAGTCACAACAAACCTGGCTTGTTGAGCCTTCCATTCGAATAGAACTAGAAATAAGTACTTTTAAAAAATAAAATAAATAGTAACGACGATCAATTTTCAGAGAGAAAAAATGTCGCCTTAACTTTTTCTCGTGGGAAAATTAAATTATACAACTCATGCACTATGCTACTCCAGCCTTCGAGCGTTTTAGAATTTGATCTAGCAAAATTGATTTTCACTCGATAATTAAATAGTTCAAATAAATCGTGATTTGTGTAGGTAGGTATATCGATTATGATCTTTATTAATCTTTGCATTAAAATCCCTCACAGATCATAGAAAGGTTGCCTAAAGTATTTCTATGTTCTGTAGAATCGCCTCACTCAATATGTTTTGCTATTCATGATACTCTCTAGTCGTATTAACAAATAGTACAGCAGCTTATGCAGTAATTTAGGTAGATATCGAAAGACCTAATTCTATTATACCTATTCCGATTATTAACAGCATTTTCCCAAGAGCTCAGGGAAATTCAAACAGTACGCTGTTGTTAAGGGCCTTATCTTATCTAGCGATCCGTCTGCAGGACTGTGCTTATCGCTATCAATGGTAATGTGGTCTACACCTTTTGATAAGCTGATAGGATGCATAGCGACTGTCACGAGGACAGTCGGAACCAGATATTGTCCTACTTGTGGGTATTTCGCCAAAAATGGTCAATTTTGCCTAATTTCCTTGGCACGAATTTTATTTTTGTTTTTAACTATTTTTTGTTTCCCAATGCATTAAGTAGTAAAAACTAAGCTAATATATCTAGAAGGGGTGTCATAATTCGTTTTAGAAACAAAGTTATGAGGTCATAAATTTTTGGTAGCCAAGGAAATTATTATAAATATTTTTTTCTCTAAGTTTTCTTCTGTGGTTTGCTTTTTTTTTGTTCGCCCCATTTTTGTGTACTTTCGCAAGCAAACATGCCAATGAATATTATATCATTACGACCTTTTTACACAACTAAGGAAGATAAATGCAGTAGATTGAGTTAAGAGTTAAAAACAAGTTTTTCTTTATCTATTCTGATACCTGTTTCTTAAAATGTAAATTTTAAACTTATTCCAATAAAGAAATACTCAAAATTTGACTTTACGCCGAATTATTAAAGGTCTTTTATAATTTCCTAGGTCATTTTATGCCAGGGAAAACAAGGAAATTAGGACCAAAGAAATTAGATTTATGCCTAAAAGACACCACAGACAAAAACCTATTTACCCTATGCATTTACTATTTAAATCATGGGTTTACCCCTACAGACACTACATTTGTGTAAATAAACAATAAAATTAATCCATTGTTTAGCTGCAAAAAACCGTCCAAAGAAATTTACTTTTTAGTAAACAAAAACCCAAGGAGGGACCTGTTTATGCAACTTGTCGCGAAACTGATCAACGACGCACTGTCCTGCCGCAATGGCCTCTTGGGATGAAATGGCCGAGTGTAGTGGTGCAGTGCGTTACATTCTAAGTTTTTTCGTTTCGTTACAACAATGGTCGAAACGAAGACCCAGGGAAATTATACTTTTGACCTGGACAAGAACTTAACTTCACTTTATTTTCTTCCTATAAGTATTTGACATTTAAAGTTTTTATTTTCCGATAGCCAAACGTTTCTCAAATGTAAAGAGAGTGCTATTAGAATTAAATTACGCTTCAATTTTTTATAATGAGCCTTCATTTTGGCAAACAACAGTAATGGACATAACAAGGAAATTAGAAAAACAACTTTTGATCAAGTTTTTCTACGGTATTATTTGTAGTTTCTGCTATTGTAATAGCAAAAACAAATAAAACTTTTGATGAACTTTCCCATAAAAATAGTTTTATACAGATAGATATAAAAAAACATGTGTTCGCCTGCCTGGACACAGAAAATTTACTGTTTCGGCGAAATACCCTTGTAACATTTTCCGGGTTGTCGATCGGTCTACTAGTAACAGTTTCAGGGTACAATTTTCACTACCGTTTTCTAGCGCTTGACGTAATGTTTGGCTCTCTATAATTCTATTTGCACTGTTTTTTTTTATTTATATCTGAAACTGAAAAAGCCTCGCTGAATATTAGTTGTCTGTTAGCTAGCAATCGAACCTGAATATAAAAAATCTTACTGGTTTATAAAATAGTGAAAAAATTGACTAACCAGATGGGACCTTGTGAATACAGAACAAAGGCCTATGAAAAGAACAAAATTAAATTACTTTTAGAATAAATTACCTAATATCAAACTAAGTTTAAGTAAAGTAAGTAATTGTGCCTTCAACTGTACCTTACTAAACTACTACACACACCATACCTTTTTCGTATCGTATCGTCGAACGATTTGTCACCTTTTTGTTAGCATTAAGTATGTGGCTTGCACCTTGTGATTTCCATTTAGGTAAACAAATGTAAACAGTATGCAGATTCTAAAGTCCCGAGCACAGTTGTCTACTTACCTAGAGCTTTAAGATCACTTCTACATTATAGGTAGATACAAGATGCATTATTTCTTCTACTGTTGAATAGTAAGATTACCTAGTAAGTTAAAGTTACTGCAAAATTAAAGTTCACACATGAACCAAATGGTTGGGAAGTTGGACCCTCGCGGTTTTGCGTTCGATTCCCAGGTGAAGCAGGCAAAATTAAAACCACTCATTTGACATTGGTATAAGTCAGTACCCTACATATTATGTTTCAAAATCCCAACTAATATTATAAATGCGAAAGTAACTCTGTCTGTCTGTCTGTCTGTCTGTCTGTCTGTCTGTCTGTTACGCTTTCCCGCTTAAACCTCGCAACCGATTTTGATGAAATTTGGCATAGAGATAGTTTGAGTCCCGGGAAAGAACATAGGATCGTTTTTATCCCGGTTTTTGAAACAGGGACGCGCGCGATAAAGTTTTTCTGTGACAGACAAAATTCCACGCGGGCGAAGCCGCGGGCGGAAAGCTAGTTATCTTGTAATTTTCGAATTCTAACGGAATAAATTAAGTCTAATAAAGTCGGTTTCAATGTGGCCTACTTATAATAATTATTATGTTTGTGATTTATTAAAATAGTGACCTTCTCCAAATCTAAATGGACATCGGCCTTGAGTACCTAAGCAATTTCAAGTTATTATTTCTTCAAATAAAGATTTAAGTTTTGTACAACGTTTATTATCCACTTTTCTTTACATGATAGGTATTATCTACCTATCTCATAGGTACATTCGATTGCTTACATTTATCTAATCTATAGAAAGCGAACAAGAAAATCGTGCTTCGATTTAAATAGCGGGCGTGCGTTTGCGCAGGATGGGGCTGCCATGTAACGGATGGTTTCACCTGAAAATGGGAAATTAGATAAGCACTTATGTACATAAATAATGATGACATTATTTCTAGATATTTACTGAAAGTGAGGATTTGAGGAATAAAGAAATAAATATATTTTTTAGTAGTTTTAACAAGTTTAAGCAAGTGTAACGCTAGTTTCGAATAGTAGTTATTGCTACTAATCGCTAAGGCTACTTATTTTTAGACAAGTTTCTTTTCTTGGTGGCTTATTTGTGAATATGTTACGGTTAATGTGATAAATTG
Organism: Ostrinia furnacalis; assembly: GCF_004193835.3. Lineage (NCBI taxonomy): Eukaryota > Metazoa > Arthropoda > Insecta > Lepidoptera > Crambidae > Ostrinia > Ostrinia furnacalis. The sequence goes on from NW_021131106.1 coordinate 391,362, forward strand.
AAAATTATTTAATAACCGGTTATTATGAATAATTACCGACAGTCGCGGTAAAAGTGATAAATTAATCACATTTATTTATTTTATTTATTTATTTATCTTTATTTATTAACAGTGATTATTTAATAATTCAACCTTAGTACTAACAAATTTCATAAAAGAGAACAACATCTTGTGTATACACACATAAATGACCTTATATTAATCACATTTACCAAATCATGCGGTAATTATTCATAATAACCGGCGATTATTCATAATTTTCACATTTATCACTTTGACCGTAACAAATACATTATAACATTAATGTGGTTGTCTAATAACATAAAATGTTCCTTTATCCTACAGCACAATGATCGATTGCGTTTTTTAAGCTGTCGTTGGAGAAACGTCCTTGGAACTGGCAACACAGACACGGTAGTAGGGAATTTAGTGCAAGAACCCCTCCACTTTGGTATAGAAGGCTCATTTTTGCAACAGTGGTTCTTTGGGTGCTCCTGAGTGGATTTCCGTCGGTAGACATCGGGAGCCCCCCCTGTGGTAGCAGGGGGAGGGGGGGCAAGTTTCCTTCCGCCGTGCTTCACTTTAAGGCCCATATCTTCAAAACTATGGGTATTAGGGCAAGTGTGGTATCATTTTCGGATAATTAAAGGATGGCGAATTCATTTCTAGAACAAACTTTTTGCCTTTTCATACAAAAAAATTGAAATATTGAGTAAAATTCACAAAAAATACGAAAAATATCAATCACGAAAAATAAATAAATTCTCCGACGGGAACTTACCTCATGTGTGTTATTTTTATTTATTCATCAAGAAATTATCGTGGATGCATTTTGCACCACCCGATTTGAAATAAAAGGAATTACATTCCCGAAAATAATCAAATTGCGGTTGCGCACGATCGACAAATTCCTAAGTGATTTGGCAGCTCCACTGACAGCCGCTCTGTCATAGACATCGCGATACGTTTCGTTTCGCCGTTTGAAAAAGTAAATACTGTACTAATAAAACCATGATGAAAACAATTTCCAGAACACTGAAAATATTCTATTTGAAAAATAGAATAATCAATATAAAAACACTAGGAAATGTTTCATCAAAGTATATTTCAATTAACTGAGCAAAAAGCGCCATCTATTGCAAATTAATTCTAAATCACGCCAATAGATGTCGCTAGTGGTATCCAAAATCAGAATATTGAGAATAAATATTAATTTGTGAAAAAACAGCAAACGGCAACGTTACAATATTACAATAATAATGATGCGAGCGGCGCAGGACCGGTCTTTGTGGAAATCCTTGGGGGAGGCCTTTGTCCAGCAGTGGACGTCTTTCGGCTGAAACGAACGAACGAACGAACAATAATAAACCATTGTTCGTTTCTGAAAAGATCTTTCACCATTTGGAAGGTACATTAGACTAGCTGTTGCTCGCGGTCGCCCGCGTTAAGTTTTGTCTGTCACAGAAAAACATTTTATCGCGCGCGTCCCTGTTTCATAAACCGAGATAAAAAAAACTATCGTATATGTCCTTTCCCGGGACTCAAACTACCTCTATGCTTTCATCATAATCGGTTCAGTGGTTTAGGCGTGAAGGCATGATGACAGACAGTTACTTTTGCATTTTTATCATTAGTAGGGATAGAAAGAAATAGGCTACATTAGGAGCAGGCACAGACGAGACATCAAGATAAAACATGTTGTATTCAGTTGTAATAGGGACGAATTTGCTACAAAAACGTGTAGTCTTATTACTGAATCTCCAAGAGGCTCCAAGCCTTGAGGACGCAAGTAACGAGCGCCGCCATATTTGCAAGGCTGTCAGGACATTATTATTTTACATACAGTCTATTTGTCTCTTTCGTGCCCGTCACATAAGTACGCGTGTCAAGATTCTTCTTCTTTGACCTTCACGGGTTGGGTTATTGGCGGTCAAGCTGTAGATCCTGGCTACACAGGAGTTGCAGCGGTGGGAACGACAGGTGGGAATAGTCCTGTACTTTTTTCTTCTCATTTAATATTATATTATTCTTAAACTAGCGGCCGCCCGCGACTTCTTACGCGGGGACCCCGTTTTACCCCTTAGGGGTGGAGTTTCGTAAAATCCTTTCTTAGCGGATGCCTACGTGCCAAACGTGTACATCTACCTGCATGCCAAATTTCAGCCCGATCCGTCCAGTGGTTTGGGATGTGCGTTGATAGATCACTATGTCAGTCAGTCAGTCACCTTTGATACTTAAAAGTGAAAATTTGAGAATAGATGGATGGATCTTTCATGAACACTATTTGAAGGTTCTTTTTATGAAAGTATACACTATTTTATAAACTTTTAACAAATGCTATAATTTTTAACGTAAAATAACGATTAGCGTCAAGTGAGTCGGTCTCCCTGTGACGTAGTTACTGAAATACTGAAGTTCACGCTGGTGAATTTAGCACTGTATGATATTTATATAGCAATTCAGCCATTTCCGTATGTTCATCTAGACTCCGATTAATCAACCTGGAATTTAGCACAACTCTAAATAATTAAGCGACTTCTGGAATGCGTCTAAAAGTGAACGTTTCATGAACTTCCGGAAGTCCAGAAGTCGAAACATTCCAGAAGTGATTCATGTTTTTTTTAAGTTAGTTATGAGTTCGTTCGTTCGTTCGTTTCAGCCGAAAGACGTCCACTGCTGAACAAAGGCCTCCCCCAAGGATTTCCACAAATGAGTTCAATTAGTAACTTTAAAAGTTCACAAGTGATTAAAAACTTATAAAATTAGTCCTACTATATAATAATAATAATAATAATATCCTTGGACATTTTTACACTGCGCCTCTAGTCCCAAACTAAGCAAAGCTTGTACTATGGGTACTAGACGACGGGATAAACATACTTATATACTTTTTTTTTGTAAATACATACATATTATACATAGAAAACACCCAGACCCGTCACAGAAATTAAAATTCATCATTTCAATTTCTGCCCGGCCAGGAATCGAACCCGGGACCTCTCGGCATAGTAGTCCGTTCTGAACCACTACACCAAACGGCCGACTGAATATTTTCTCCTAAATGTAGATTTCTATTTATTTATTTGTTACTAGCTTTTGCCCGCGGCTTCACCCGCGTGAACTTTAGTTTTTCACAGATCGTCATAAATTATAGCCTATCTGTATGTTATTCTGGGTTATAAACAATAATACTGTAAAGTTTCATCAAAATCCGTTCAGTGGTTTTTGCATGAAAGAGTAACAAATATCCAGACATCCATACGAAGTAGGAAAATGCCTAAGATATCTATTTTTTTCCGAAAACGAATCCCTAAATGGTTGATATTATGTTCTTTTTTGAGATTCTATACCATAAAAAATAGTGCTACGATATTTGTCGTGTAAACAGAACGTAAACAGAGATCTCAAGTTTGTCTCTGCCCCAATTACACAGTTGATTTGTGAGTCAGTCACAATGCACTTACTGCAATCATTCTGTTTACCGCGTAATCGTGTAGGGCTGGCTAGAGTTAAACTTTCAAGCTTTAAATTCCAATCCTTAACTAAAGGCCCTAAATGTGACTTAAAAAGACCTTACTTTGAGCTCACCTGTGGGATCAATTAGACCAATTTTCATGGTTATAAAACTAAACAATGATCTCACGTGTCCTCTTTAACAGATGGATAGCGATTAATCCCAACTTAACAGTTTTATAGCCATAAAAGTTGGCTGAAGCGTAACAACTATTTTTTGAAGAAGTGACTCTGGATCTTCCTAAAGACACATTTTTGGGGTAAAAACCTTTCATTTAATGAAATGAAGTTTAGGACTAGGCTTTTAAATGGTGCCAATATTGGTGGGAATTTAAGTGGGGATACATACGTTTGAAAGTGCTTGTCGCGGGAGGTGCGATTTATTTGATGTCGAGGTAGTACTATACCTGGATCCTGCAAAAACACTTCCTGCAAAAAAAGTTAACTAGAGCACTTTTACACAGACACATCCCGGTCTCTGTGTAAAAGTGCTCTAGTTAACTTGTAGACAAAGAACGACCCCTACTGTTCCCGTGGATCTCGTAAGAGGCGACTAAGAGACAAAATAAGCGACCATCAGGCCTCCACAACCCGTCTGGCCAGCGTGGGGAGTGTAGGCCAAATCCTCCATTTGCCTCTGGTAAATTAGAGTCATGCTTGGAGATTAAATGACTAGATGATGAAGAAAGGTCACAGAGTATTATGACATATTGACAAGACAAGAAAATATAATATATTGACAAGAGGCAACCCTACAAATGCTCACGTAACCCACAATAAAGCTTATTTTAGTATCGTTTCGGTACAAGAATAACTTTCACTACATTTGTTTACTTGTTACAATATCTCTGTTTTATCAGTATGTACCTATTAATACAGGGTGTTAGGTAAATGGGTATATGAGCCGACACTAGCCCATGTTAACATGGTTATATAAATGGTATGGTGAAGTCAGAAAATTGATATCTTCATTTTAATTATTTTATTTTTCATACAAATCGGATTTTATAAAATTTATTTTGTATGAAAATAAAATAAAAAAATGATGATATCAAATTTCTGACTTCACCATACCATTTATATGCCCATGTTAACATGGGCTAGTGTCGGCTCATATACCCATTTACCAAACACCCTGTATACCTTTACTAAAACAGTTTTCTCAGGCTGGTTTTAGTGTCACGCGGACCGTCCGATGCGGACCCGCTCCGCACGGTTAATCTGTATGAACTTCTAGGGAGCGTTTTAGAGTAATGCGGTCCGGAGGAACCGCTCGCTCCCTAGCAGTTCATACAAATCGGCTGTGCGGAGCGATCCGCACTGACAGTCCGCGTGACACTAAAACCAGCCTCACAGTCCATTTTTGCGAGATTCTTCATTACTGGTTCCCGTAAAACTGGACTTGTATGCTCATACAGCAAAACCGAGCTTGCAAAAACGGAATGTCGCCATGGGAAAGAACCCTAACAAGGACATCGTTATCGTTATAGAGTTAATATAAAGTTAACCGGCAATTGAAAAATCAGCCCTTAATGAGCAAGTCCTACTAGTTTTTCAGTCTGTCAGCGAAAGACATTCTCGTCCGTGTTTCCCTTCCAAAAACCGGGATAAAAAGTATCCTATTCCTTCTCTGGGGTTCTCATAATATTGTCGCATTTAAGATCCGAACTGGCTACAATAGGTACTCAGTTGGACCAAGCCAGGATACCGTCTAAATCAGTGTTTCTTAACATTTGCTCCACGGACCCCCAGGGGTCCACAAGCATATTATGTAACTATAGGAGTCCGCAGCCTTAAGTATCTGGACCATAAAGACAAAAAACGACAATTTATTTGATTTTTTTTAGTCTGTAGTGGTTAACAAAATGCAAACTTGCGCTTCAGGGCCGATTCTCTAAAAACAAATTGAATTAGAATTGTTTGAATTTCAAACTGTTTTGAATTGATTTGTCAGAAATGAATTGAATTAAAAAATATACATATATAACAATCATAATAATGTCACCAAAAGTCTCGTAATCTAGTGAAAATTGCTACTTTTTTAGTTAAGGGGGTCCTAAAAATTGTGCTTGATTTCCTAAGGGGTCAGTGGACAATAGTTCTAGATAGTTATAGTGACTTAGTTCGCCAGTATGTCGTATCAAAAGTCTCTACACAATACCATAGCAGGGTGTAGAATGTAGTTATACAATAATATATTATTATCATGTTAGTATACATAAAACGCTTTTAGAACACACGGGAGTTGAACCCGCGACCCGCCCACAACTAGAATGGCTGTAACTCAGCCGCGGGGCTATATTGCAAATGCGAGTGCAAAGATTAGGTATTATACAGACAGGACTTATCAGTTTAGTTTCTGCCTAAGCGACGGTAACCAGTTAGTGGTAGTTTTCGTTCTAAGGGCAATTTCAAATTAAGACGTTTTGAGCTGGGCCTGGATGTTAGTCGTCCATTTGCAGAGCCGCACACGGAAAATTTTATGACAACTGCGTTGGAATAAAAATGTCAATTATAATGCAGATAGTGTGCGATCTTGCACCTCTTGTATAATTTGAAAGAGCTTTCTAGTCTGCCGTCTAGCTACCACGATGTTAGCAGTCTTTCGCTATAATAATAATAATGTTAGCAGCATTGTTGTGTTTCGGCAGTTGATGGGTAAGTTAACCAGTTCTGCTGTGGTTGAGGATTCCGGGTGAATCTCGCTCCCACCTTCAGCTTGATCATCACTTTCCATCATGCAAGAGCTTCCCCGTTCTGGGTAAAAAGGCAAGAGCCAGTTCTTCTGTGGTTAAGAGCGTTTACGCGAAGCGCGGCGTTTCAAGGGAAATGATTCGCGCGCGGCGTTTTTTAATAGTTTTCAAATGTTTATAGCAAAACAATAACAATGAATTATATATCGTTTCAAAGTAAATATTTTAAAGAAGATGTTATTTTATTATATTAAGCTATTTTTATGTTGAATTAAAGAAGATTAATGGTGTAAAAATCACTTTTATTTTTGGGTATTTCACGTTCTTTGAATTTGTGATTTCTTATTGTAAAATGCTTAAATCTAAGAATTTTCTCAACTAACTATTTGCCTAAGGACCTATGCTATAAGATATAAATGTTTGTTATATCGTTTTCACAGTATTTTTATAAAAAATTCAGCTTGTAAACTGACGCTAAAGTGGAAATTTGAAAACCTGTGTGGACTTATCTTGATATAATTTTTAAATACTATACTAATCGAAATATTTTCTCAACTAACAATTTAGACGACGAAATTATCTAATTATTTATGCCTATAACATATTTGTAATGTAACTGGTTAATGATTGTAACGAGTTGAAAAAGTACTGTTTTTGCGCCAAACGGCGTAAACGCTCTTAAAGCTCCCTGGAGTTCTCTTGCCAGATTTTGGCAAATGCACTCTACGTTAACAACCTTGAAATGTATGGTAAAGAAAACTTGCCTAGCACCTTTGCTGCGGCAGTAACTTTCTAATACTTTCCATTCCTTCGGTACAAGGTCAGTAAACCTGGTATTAAAACTTACATTGTGGCGGCACAAGGCTTAAAGACCTTGTAATATTTAAGATATATTAATGTTATTTTTGGCTTCATGTTAATAGATATTGTGTTTTTTTTCTTTGAATATTAATAATAATGCATTTATTGACATACACCTGAAGGCGTTCGTGAATAACTTGTTTAGTATAAAAATTATAGCTATATTCAAAATACAAGGCTTATGCACCCTGTGCCGCACTGAAGTAGGGAAGTTTGGTGGGTATTCTAGGGATGTGAAATACAAATATCGATAGTTTAAATTAAGTTTTAATAAAAATTTAAAAAAGTAACAAACAAAGATGTTTTAATAATTTAGTCTAAATATTTTACAAATAAGACATACGTGCATAAATACTTAAATAAGCTATATTTAAAGAAAACATATTATTTAATAACATTTAGTTACAACTTCAAATGTTTGTCACGAAAAACATTATTTAAATTAGCAATAAATCGTGTAGCATGTTAAATTATAATCAATTTGCAGTTTTGATTTTGTTTGTTTCTCTTGACGCCATGTCGACATGTGCGTTTCTTACGAATGCGAGGCAACACTGGCTGCACGAAGCTAGCGTGGGGTGCGGTACCAGGTGCGCAGGGTACAAGGTGCTTCGACCTGGTTTCGCATTGTGAAGACATTTTATTACTTCCGTGCGGTACCAGGTCTAAAAACCTGGTATTAAGGTAGGTACATCATTAGATTCTATTTTAAGAATACATCATAGATATATATTCATCACTTTCCTACACCGGACCCAATTGAAGTTATGCCTTTCGCACGACAAGGAAGACTATAATTTTCTTAGCCGCACGGTAAGCGAGACGTACACAAGGTCTATAGACCTGGTTTCGCACTCAACGTGCTAGAAGATGCCTGTTCTCTCGCGGCTTGACGGCTTTAGGATGGTATGAGGTCTAAACGGGACTATTCCCACCTATCGTTCCCACCGCTGCAACTCCTGTGTAGCCAGGATCTACAGCTTGACCGCCAATAACCCAACCAGGTGAAGGCCAAGTTTAGTATGAGGTCTGTGACATATAGGCAGAAAACTCAACTTCTTAGCACACATTCTAAAGTCGCTTCTGTATTAACTCTTTAATCTTTGCCCTAAATAAGATAAAACAAAACGCGGATCGGTTACAAGCTATCGGTTAGCGGCTCGTAAACATCTGCGCGGGTTCGACTCCCCGGTCGGGCATTGTTGTCTATAAATTCCACTGGGACATTGCTTTATGTCTTTTTTATACTTAGTAAGTAGTCTTGTAGGTATTTTTGTCTTAAGATGAGAGATTTTAACTTGATCTTGAGTTCTTGACCAAACGAAAGAAAAACCGAAAATTTAAATTTTTCGTCTCCAAAAGACCATAGATTGGTTCATAAGATTTATGAGCTACAGTTGGGCTTAAATTGTTTACTATAATGGACTTTAAAAATTAGTTTGTCAAAAAATGCATAGTTTTCGAAGTTGTAAAGTTTACACTATCATAAAAATATTATTTGCGAATAATAGTAGGCGCACACCGTTGATTTTTAGTTGGCCGATAGTTGTGAGTTGTGCCCAATTTTAAATTGCATGAAGAATCGGCCAAATCGAATCGGCGTAGTGTGCGCACTCCCATACATGCCCATACTGATCAACTGCCTGACTAAACTATAGGCCGACGAAAAATCAACGGCGTGCGCCTACTCTTAATCTTTCTTAGCGAATTAAAATCTTAACAGAAAAGTCATGTAATTAATTTAACTAGCGAAATATCTGACCAAATATGGCCACAAAGTTAGTCCACCAAAAAATAAAACAAAATGCTGCACTGTTAAGTTTTTAACAGGCTGTTGACTCAATTATTCCTGCCTGTTTCGCAGCCGAAAAATGAATCTCTCCGTTCAATATTCAAACGTCTGCCCAATTCGAATTTCAAATTTCCCGCGCGACGGCCATTTGCAGAACCTAATTTATCACTGGCCACTTCCATTTAGTTCGAATGAATTTACAAAATGCAGCCGTGCATTGTAGACTTTATCACTAACGTACGAGAGTGCAAATTTTATTGGCGTTGAACGTGGTTTTTGACAGATTTTAAGCGTATTTTTCGTTTATAGGCGCTGTCACTGAGCTGGAAGCGATGGGTATTAATTCAAGCAATTTTTCCTCTATAAAAGGCAACTACAATTTTTCATGGAACTGCCTATCTGTATGATATTGAACACAGCTTTTGCCCGCAGTTCCAGCCTCGTGTATTTTAAAGGGTATCAAATTATCAAAAAGGGGATTTTTCAGAATAGGTAGAAGGTTAGAATACGACAGGGAAAATACAATAAATAAATTGGAAATAAAATAAAACTTTCTTAGCTATCTACAGCAGTCATAAACAAAACAATTTTTCAAAACTTTCTTACGGTGATTTTATGTAGTTTTTCTATTTTTTATTTGGCTCGTTCTTTTCTACTCTCATGTCTTATTTTTTTTACACTCATGTTAATTTAAATATATTTTTTCGTTAAAATGACTTCTTCAAGATGGACTCTTTTTGCAAGGGACAACTTGTAAAACAAGATTCTGATCATTACCTCTTTAATTTTTTTCCAAAACCGTTTTGTTCATTAAATAACCAATGAGCTTTATTTATTAACTACGGTCAAAACAACATAAATTGCTTTCTTTTTAAAACAATAAATTATCTGCCATATTGACAGCTGTAAAAAACAAAGAATTATAACCTTTATGCGTTTTAAAATAAGAGTAAGTAATACTTAAATAACATACGGGAAAAATATTAAATCAAAAGAAAGAAGTCTTTATTGCTATTGTAATACGGATGACGTTTTATGGGCCGTTTTTAATCTGTGGTTAATTTTCCCGCGCACGTAGATGCAAAATGGCCGCATTTATTTTTATTATCTGGTTATTGATGATGATATATCATTTACTACTGTTTTAATTTGTTTTAGCATGTTTATGGTAGAAAAAAAAACATTTTTCTTTAAAATATTACTTATGATGTGAGTGGTTTATTATTTGTAAACCCCATGGTCCCGAGTTTTTGAAAGCGGGACACACGGTGATAACAACTGTCTACAGCATTTTTGCGCACGGGTTATGCATAGCTTATTTTTATTGCTTTAATACCTAAAAATAAGAATAACAACAAAAAATTGTTCTGAATTTGCTTTTATGTGTAAAAAATAGAAAAAATCATATCAATGAATGTATGAAACATGAACATAGAGATGATTTCATTTGTTGCCAAATATTTTTTTTTCTTTCTTTCTTTCTAATTATTAAAACATACCAAACATCCATTTAAGATTCATTCTCACAAGAGAAAATTTAAAATAGAGTCCAAATATTGATTAAAAGTGAAAAGTTCTAATTTGCTGTCATGTTCCATAGAAGATTTTTCTCATAAAAATCTAACCCTATCATGCTTTCAGTTTACTGGCCTTGGTAACGTCGTCTCTCAAATCCCACTATATTTTGATGAAAGCATGCCCCTTGTTCTTGCGAATAAGCCCCCATAATTATCTATAAATATATCCCAATGAGAATGTGACGTGCATCTTAGAGACATTCTACTATGAAGATGGAAAATTCAAATCGCTATAACTCTTTAAAAAGCAAATATTTTCGATTGTTAATCGCACTTTTTTATATAAATTTGCGTATATAATCAGAATATAATAAACAAAATCCATGCGCGAAAAAAAAATTTTTTTTTGTTGACCGGTGTAATCTTAGATTAATAAAACCTAGATGGATAGTCTTCATACAAACGCTTCGTCAAGAGTGAGGCAAAAATCTTATGTCATTAGTGTCAATTTTGTTGGGGAGTGTAGACAGTGAAGGCGATTTTCCCGAAAGTAGGGAAATTTTTAATACGTTTTTAATTATTTTATAACTAACAAAAACAAAACGCATCATGTAGGTACTTACTTATTTATTGAATTCAAAGTACCTACCTAATTACAATAAGATAAATCGACTGAAAAGTCTCGATTTCATAAAAAAGGAAGTGTATTTGTACGGCGAACAATTGGGAAATAAATTTTCTTGTTACTGGTATCATTCCCGTATTTAATTTTTGAAAGCCAAATTCAAGCAAAATACGCGTCGAATCGTAGTACTTAGGTACTTATGAAATGTAACACTGGTCACTTTCTTTAGTTTTTCTGATGTATTTAGATACCCTTTCACACAATGATATTATATAAAAACAAAAGCAGATATGTTATAAGCGCTCGCGCTGTGAATACTCAAATACTCGTGTGGCCTGCGTCGTGCGCAATCGCGTGCGTACCACACCATAAGTTCCTGTTCTTACCAAAATAAATAAAAAATGCCATCGTGTGTGTTTCGAAAGTGTACCAATTATGACTCTATAGTAAACAAAATACAAGGGATCTCTTACCACATGTGATTATGCAAAATTATTTAGTATTTATATTTTCAATTATTTATGCAAACAATCAAGACGCCATGCGCCATGTTCAAGTTAAGAAAGAGAAAGCGATCTTGTTTTGACGTTAGAGCGATAAGGATGCGTGCGCTGCGGACATAGATTAGTTAGTGCAGAATCGTTAAAACTATAGCTATCTCTTTCATTTGCGTGCTATTTCGTATCTTTTGTTTCACTTATCAGTTACATTTGTCAATGTGTGCAATTTGGAATAGCTCGGCACGGATTCAAATCGTAATTTCTATGAACGTAACATATCTATAGTTCTTTAATATCATTGCTTTCACAGCACAAACCGTCTTAATTAATTAAAAGTCGTCGGACGTGTTTACCAATTTTTCACTTTGACAGTTCATGTGACGTTTACGAGTAAGCCATTCTGGCTTACTAAAATCTGCCTCACCTTTCGTGCACTGACTATCTATCTAGGTTTTATTAATCTAAGGTGATAATAATGTTTTTCAGTGACATAACTTGCAAAAGCTAATAAGGGTTTGTTGTTCCCACGGAGACGTCCCTTTTTTTGCAGGAACTGTATTTTGCAGGATACCGTTTAGTAACATACGTGTTTTAGTACGTTCACACCTCAGGTTCACACGAATATCCCGTTTGCAGTGTCCCACAGAAAACCGATCCATTCGAATTTGTAGTTCGAATTTTAACACTAGAAGGGCCGGGCTGCATGCTATACCTTCAAAGACCGCAGCGGTCAATCTGACGGTACTAGAGATTAAGTGAGAATATACATATATGAAATTATTACAGATTTTTAATAAAAAAATTAAATAAAAATAATACAAATTTAAATTTTAATAGTAGTAAACAATTAAGTTAGTAACATTTGTAACAAGTAATAGATTTTTTAGACTCTTTTGTACATTTTCCACAAACAATTTTTTTACAGATAGTGCAGTTTTCACATGTTTCATTTTTTTTACAATTACTATTGATTTGACATTGCCGCCTCTTATTGTTTGTAGTACATGGTTCACTTGTTTCAGAATTAGTTTATTGTCTCTGAGTCGCAGTTGAAGTGGATTTTTTTCACACATACTCTTCACGTAGTTCGCTCACTAGTTGAAGGATAAAATCATGATGAGAAAATTTTATTCCTGTGACTTTTTGATATAGAACCACGAGTCTATAGCTGCTGAATCAAGTATATTGTAAAAAAAAGTGAACAGGCCATCTCCGACTTCCAGCTCTTACGGGGTATTTGCGTGCCATTTGATCGATGATGTCTACACCAAATTTTGTAGCATTATAAAATTCAACTGTTTCAGGCAGATTTTTTTTATCAGTACCTATGCTTACGTTGGGGTGTAGAATATACTCAAAATAATAACAATTTTTACTGGTTTTCCTTGATAGGTAGTAACGGTTATATCGGTCTCGGTTTTCATTATGAAAGTTTCATATCTTATAGTAAGAATACCTCTACAAATCGGTGGTACTTCTCTTCTTGCACGCCGCATTGTTCCAACAATACTAGTCTTTTCGACCATTAGTTTTTTAGCCAAATTTAGAGACGTGAAAAAGTTGTCAGTGGTTACGTTTCGGCCCTTTTGGAAATAGGGTTGTACTAGTTTCGAAACCACATAACCACGACTGCTCACCGAACGAAACCAATGTCTACTGTAAAATGTAGGTAAACAAGCTAGGCAGTAACAACTTACTCAGAATTCAATTTAACATAAATAAAAACAAAAGTACCCACATTAGTTTGAAGAAATCGTTGTTTACTAATCTTATCGCCGCCTTTGTATGTATGCCGCCACATTGACGGTGTGCGGTCTTAGTAGGTATTTGTCATCGAAACTCATATACAACATAATATTGTTATTTTCTTTAACTATGAATTATTTGAAACCACAATGGAAGAGGTACTTAGAAGAGTGTGTAATAGTTCAAAGAAAGTAGTTGTATGTGGAGACTTTAATATCAATATAATAGAAGATTCCTCTCTTTCAATACGGTTTTTAAATTTTTTCAAATCTTTTAAC